>NW_024750852.1:5534873-5877373 GCF_018991925.1 Homarus americanus
ACATCATGTAGATCCACAATGAAAACGTAAGATAATCTTGATAAATCACTGCGGAAAGGAAACAACGAAAGCTAAGGCCTCGCTGTTTCCTTTTCCTGTGATTTTATATATATATATATATATATATATATATATATATATATATATATATATATATATATATATATATATATATATATATATATATATATATATATATATATATATATATATATATATATTATATATATATATATATATATATATATATATATATATATCTCATGGGTCATCCACCCAAACATGTTGGTCAATTATACAGCTTCAATAGATATAACTACATACATATAATAAATATCCTAATGCATAACTTTGTAAAGTACCAGTACATTCAATTATGTAAAAATTCTAGCATCAGCTATGTATATAAATCTACATTGCATGAATATAAGGATGTGATCTAAACACTCATTTTCATTGTATCAAGGCATGGCTGAAAAACAAAAAGAAGCTTTGTTCGTAGTCATAGAAAATAGTTACTTGTAGAGGCACAATTTATCAGCATTCTGTGAGCTGTCTATTCAATGATTTCCTAACACTGTTACTGTACTACCTACACAACACATTACCACTAGAAACTCCATGAATTTTATGCACTATAACTGTGAAGAAGAAAAAAAATTGATATAAATCATATGAAAACATTAAGACTACAGGAGAATTTTTTTAAATTTTCTTTTGTCACTCAGAATTTACTAGCAAATAAACTTGATATATGCTCTCTTCAGCTATTTAGCTGAATTACATAAAGCAGAGATATACAATACTGTACATAAACTACTTCTAACAGTTATAAAACTGCCTTTAGGTTTGTGTTTACTACAGTAATTTGACATGAGCACTTGACCAAAGAAATGCAATTTTTTTTTTTTTGCATTAAATAAATTGAACTTGAGTTGACAAGACTATTTTGATAGCCCATCCAATTGTCCCAAGATTGACAAACAAATGTATGTCTTCATTCAATAACTTCAATAGTATACTTTAGTGAGGCTAAATAAATTCCTTGTAAAAACAATGTTTTCTCCACCCATACATATAGTACAGAACCCATTGTTTTTAGTCACACTTTTTAGTCGTGAAAATTTTCCATTTCATGATTTGGATTTTCTGATAAAATTTGAGACATGGGACATGGGACTGGTGAAATAAATATTGGATCTATTAATTTCCCAGAGTAAAAATAAGATTACTATACACATATTATGCTAATGTCAATGCTAAAAACTTATGAATAGAAAGCTGTCTACATAAATTTGTCACTTGACATTCATCAACAATTTAGTGATCAAATAACATTTGGCCAAAATTTGTGCACATTAATTTTTGACCACCATATATATGAGTTGCCAGCTTTACTTGTCACAGCTAACCACCAATGTTATTTTCCTGAAGAAAATATCACTAGCAAACTTTTACAGATTATAATGTAACAATTTCTCTGTTAAGATAATTTACTTTTCCAGAAACATACACATGTAACCTGGCAAGCATGCCCTCCAACTTTCTTAAAACGGCTTAAATTTAGTAGCTAAGCACTATTTTCTATACTAAAAATTAAGGTTAAACTACTTATGAAAAATCTGTTATTGATCCAATAAGAAGTACTATGAAGATTCAGACTAGAAGAGAAAAGGGATAATTACTGCACCACAATATCTGATACTAGATACTGCACTGTATAGTTAATTCACATCGTACAAACTGAAGAAAGAAATGCCATTAATATTATGCACTAATTTGGCTTAAATTTATAATAAGTTTATTGAAACAATATATAAAATTGTTTCATCAAGAGATTGTTTACTAAATATTTACAAATATCAACGAGGAATGGACACCAGCAGTATACAGTAGACCCCCGATTTAATGTGAGAGTAGGACCGGGAATTATTGCACAAAATTGGTTCGCATTAAATTGCTCTGTGTATTTTGGTGTGAAATACATGGTATGGGACCACAGCCCCAAAACATACAGTACCTGTACACCAAAAATTCCTAAAACACCCATTTTTTTTTTACTTCAAAACTTACTCCATATTTCAACACTTTTAAACAAATTATAACAACTCACTTTGAGTTTGAAAAACTGCTTCCTGGACTGCAGTTGTTAACACAAGGTGACTGATAGAGCAATAGAACTCGGGGTGACAGAAATTGTGCATCATCTACGTAGTTACTCGCTTGTAATAACAGACGACACATCCACCCATGCCGTAATCTTTTGAGAGCGAGGGCACTTCGTTTTCATCAACTCATCGATTGTCTACATTTGCAACAAAACATTAAAAACATATTTAATGAAACATTAAAATTAATTAATGCTTTTCTAAGAAATGAAACATTGAAAACATATTTAATGGTCTTCTGACACTAAGGGTCACAGTCTCAAGTTAAAGAAACCACAAGTACAGACAATTGTCAGAGCTAACTTCTTTGGAGTAAGAGTTGTAATATGTTGTAATAGCCTGCCAGAGACTGTTGTGACTGTATGAGTTGTGAACTGTTGTAATAAACTGCCAGTGAATGTTGTGAATAGAGTTGGATTTAGAGTTGTCAGGGCCCTGCAGCAACAAATTTATGGGGGGCCCTTGCCATCAAAATTTCATCGTCAAATTATTGACTGACAAGTTTAATGAAATGCTGTATACTGTACTGTACCATATGCATTATACAAAAGACATACAGTATAGGTACTGTACATGAACTTTATGCATCTTTTGTTATTTTTGATAAATGCCATTGAATTTATCCCAACTCTCTAGGATTATGGTCAACAATATCAATAACAAAACAAATTAAGAATCATCAACTTATGATAGTCGTTTTCTTCTTCAGAATCTTAAAAATATACATTTATAAAAAATATAGATATCACTCAAATTTTCTGTGGTTCACTAGGCTTAATCTGGATTCTTGGGAAAGCCCTCCCCTAAATCTGTCTGATGATGATGATGATTAGCAAAAAAAGTGGAACTGTATCATCAAATTCTGACAAATTTTTTTATTCGCAAAAATGAAAAACACAAATGACAAATGGTCCTCCAACATGCAAGTCGCAGACTGAGTTTATTAGATAGTTTAACCATCACTCTTTTATTAGCATATGCAGTATTACACTGAGAGCATTTTTCATGGTCACAAAAATGTTTTAGTTTATATTTTTGTGTTTTATTAATGGCAAGACATTCTCATACAATGGATTAATTATCCAAATACAGAAAATATGGTATTTAAGTTATGGTAAGTCTTCCAAATGTTTAATGATGATTTCTAAAGGGGCATCTGTTTTGTGGGGGCCCTGGGCTTTTGCCTTGGTCACCCCCCTTATATCCGTCTCTGGTTCTGAAATGTTGTAATAACCTGCCAGAAAATGTTGTGACAGTAAAAGATGTGAAATGTTGTAATAACCTGCCAGAGAATGCTGTGACAACACTGAGCATGAGCTCCTTTAAGCCCAAACTTGACCAACACTGGAACATGTTGTAGTACATTCTACAGCAGGGGTGTCAAACTCATTTGCTATGGGGGGTCATATTTGATGTAAATATTGAATCACTTTATATTGTATTGTACTATATATTTCAATAGGAAATATAAGGAACGGAACTACAGCCCCAAAAATACAACAAGAAATTCCTTAAAGACATTTATTTCGCCTGACCGAACCCACCGCCGGACCACCTCAATTCCAAGCCGACTCCACACCATGCCACAAATCTACGCAGCTTACTCACACACCTTAAATAATGACAGAATGTGAGATATGAGTGCAGAATCTTAAAGCAGTGAACAAGTAAACAATACGAATGTTGTCATGCACAGAGACAAGGAAAGTACAGCGTATTAGTTTAGATGTGAAATCAAAGGTGTTAAGGTGTTTTGAAAAAGGGGAACAAGCTATGGATATAACTAGATCCATACACTCAACATTTAGAAAAATTTATACCATTTTCATATTTTTTCATTCATTTTTTTCATTCCCCATATTTTTTTTTAAACCTTCATTTGAAGTCAACCTCAACATTTCTGGAAGTTTCACATTATTTCTGACACTTTCATAATTTTTTCATTCACTTTTTTTTTATTCAGCAAAAACAAATTAAAAAGCTTTGTTCAAAGTGACTTTCCACATTCTGACTTTTTTCCCCATTACTGTGCTACTGAGTTCTGGGCTCACACTGCACAATATCCTATTTGGCTGCACTGAACTAGAAAAAATGGAAGTACTGTACTGTAATTTGAGGTGTCATGCTGCATAAAAATTATTGAATCAATTAGTATTAAATCGGAGGTTTACTGTACAATACACTTCATAGCCCCTAGTAGTTGGAAAAGTGGAGTCCTAACATAAAACTACTTATCAGTCCATCCTTATCCTTGTGTGTAATCAAAAGTAAAACTCTTCCTGCCAATTGTTCAACGTCATCAATTTTCTTTCATGAAAAAGCTAATGTACTTCTTTATTCTGGTCTTACACATGATAAAAAGAAAAACCTGCATAAAGATTCAGAAGTGTACAACCACAGAACTTTATGCAGGTAACCCTCCCTTAATGAGCGAGTTAGGTTGCTGGAAAACCATTCTTCAAGTGAATTTTCATATATTGAATGACAGAATAAATGGGAAAAAGGGGGTTCAGCCATTTCTACTTGCCTTTGTGTCCAAGATGGCCAGTAATGCATGTATTTACTGGTCATATACTTATTTCCTATAAATAATGCATTTAGATTACTTAATTTGCTTTATTTTTCATAAAAAGTGCTCAGCAACACACACTCAGCTGGTCGCAAGGCTGTCTGGCTGTCTTTGTGTTTGGTAGAACAAGTAATGCACAAAATAATAATAATTCCACAAATAAATACATTTACAACATAATCATAACATTATTTTACAGTAATACTACACTGCAATACAACTACACTACTTTTAGCAATATTACTTTGATACAACATGATAAAATGGACAAACAATGAAAATGAAACACACAAAAGTAGGTAATTACATTCAGGAAGCTTCCCTGTGGCCGAGCGTGTGGCGTGACAGGCATATAGTCACACTGGAACCTGATAACCTGCGCTGGGCATTTAAACAGTGGCGGGAAAAGGCGTGCCGGTCGGGCGTTCTGGAACGTCACCCGGGGCGTAAGGGTTAAGGGCTAAAAATAAAACATCATTGTATGCATACTTTAAATAAATAAATACCTTTAATACAGTCTAATGTGATTTACACGGGTTAGTTTAAATCCCAGCAGCTTCTAGTGAGTCACAACATTTGCCAGAAGTAGTGAGCTCATAAATAATAACAGTTTTGTCTAATAAATAAAAATCACATTACCTTGATATCTTTGTTTATATAAATCTGTATTAATAAAGTATTATTTTTATTTTCACAAAGGTATTGAAATTAATTTTGGTCAAATTAAACCAAAGTTTTGAGGTGACTTATGCCTGATGCAACTTGTAGGCCCCTTTGACAACAAGCAGCATGAGGCATGTTACCTCAAAACTTTGGTTAAATTTGTCCAAAATTAATTTCAAAATCTGTGAAAACAATAATAATATTTTATCAATACAGTAGACTGTACCCTCGTTAACTAGGATCGCTATAATTTGTATTTTGGCTTAATTTTGTTTTCTTTTTTTAATGAATTGAACGATTTGAATTCAGAAAGAATCTCAAATAACCGAGCAGTTCCAAAAAGTCAATTCCTGTATTATCATAGTAATATATTATGATATACAGACACTCCCTAGTTTAAGGAAAGGTTCCGTTCCTGGACCCTATCCGTAAGCTGAATTTTCCGTAAACCAAAAATGACCCTTCCATAAGGTAAATATGTACTGTACCCTGTACTGTATTGAACATAGAACACAAAGATAAGTCTCACAAAGGGATGAGCTTAGCCGCCTTACTCATAATCCTCTGCAAATAGTGTTGTTACGCCATACTAGTTACCCTACGTAATAACAGACACTCTTGTACAACCCAAAAATTTTTATAATGAGACTTATGGGAGGCATTCCGTATCCTCGAATTTCTGTTAATCAAGTGTTCTGTAACCCGGGGAGTGTCTGTAGATTAAGATGAATGAATTACAGTAGTATAGAAATAGAATATAGATTATATTAAGATACTTTACAAAACTATGCTTGGTGTGAAGCCTGGAAGAGGAGGTGGAGGAGGAGGGAAGGAGGTAGAGAGGGAGGACAACTCACCGACTCCCACTTGACAGCCTGCAATCCCTTTATAACAACAGTACAGTATGCAATTTCACAATAATCCCATACGATTTAGCTTCGTTTGGTGAGGGGTTAATAAGCATTATCAAAAAATAATAAATTTTCCCCCAAAAATACCACACTCGATCCCAGATAGCTACTGCGCCACAGTATATTCTCAGTCCCTTGTTTACAAAGCGGTAACAGCTTATCGTTCCTGCTGACCCGCTCTTCCTAAAAATGTTGTCAGCACTCGCCATCTCTCAAGCACCATTGTTGTCACTGCTCAATAGGGTTGTTACCAATCTGTGGTAAGGACATATATTTCATATATTTATTTCCTCTTTATATCATGCATGACCAGTTTTTAAGACTAGAAAGGCTTTTTATTTGTTTTTTAAATGTTCATGAATAGGCCCACATGGGGCAGTGGGGGGGTTCCTGACCATAGCCCGATGCCCAGGGGTTAAACTAAAATAACTATTAACTGCAAGGGCAAATTATGATTCTCCTTGCATGCCAAATCAACTTGTATTTCAATGAGAACTGAAGAGCACAGAAAATTAATTGGCTACCAACAAATACCTGGGTTACAACACTGAGCAGCTCTGGGCAAATATGTCCTTTGTCACTCAATAATTATCACAAGTCACCCAAATATTTATGTATCACTCCAAAACCAGCAAAGCATACATCATCACAATCAACTACAATATATGTGTTGAGTAAGTACACATTATCTTATTTCTCAACATTCGATGACTCACCACAATCCCGGCATAGTAGAGGTACACATCCTCATTGTCATCCATATTCAATGACAATCCTCACCCATCTTTCTTGAACTAGTGTCTGTCTCATACAAATCAAGGTTTTGTTATTCTTTGGTGGGCAGTGGCATACACTTTGTTATACTGTAATTTCAAATGTTTTGGACCATCAAATAATTAGTCTAATAAAGTGATATACTACTGTGTATTTTGGGTAATATAATTTTACACTTTATCAAATAAAGTATACTTTCATTATCTGTGGTGTATGTCATGATAAGTAATAAAGGCAGCATCATCCAAAAGGATGCGGCATTCACCTATAGTCCTAAGAGTCACTGGTTCACTCAGCTGTGAATACGGTAGATACTTTACAATTGGGGGAAATGAAAATGGTCAAGTATAGTACTGTGCCAGTCGTGCTGTCTCCTTACATATCGGGAAGATCGAGTACACAAAGTGCTCTATCTGCACTGCTCCTACTGAGCTGTAAGGCCTACTGAACCCATTTTCACATTAAGTACTCAAGTTTTTAATCCAGAGATCAACAAGCTAGTGTGTAACATATTAAACTTATCAAGACACCTAAGACTATGCAACTGACAGGGTGGTGTTTTCATGGGCAAGAGAATTTTACCCAAATCTGCCTTACCAGACCTTGGCCAAGGCATCATCTTCAAGGGAAGACTCTTACCATATAGGCTCCATTCACCCCAGGTGTGAATGGGGACCAACACTTCTGGTAAAATATACCAAATGCTTTAATTTGCATTGCCTTCATAATTTTGGATAATAAGTAACTAACTACACTGTAGGGTGATGAAGAGTCCAGAAAAGGTAATCTGTATTCCATCTACCTGGTTTATCAGCATATGGGTAATTTTTACTTTTATACTGTAAATTGTCTTTTTGTAATAATTAATCTATCTGATTAACACAAATGATTAATGAAATTCACATTCTAACCAATATATCTCCCATCCTCTAGTGTTTTACGAGAAATGCAACATTATTATAATTAAATATGAAAAAAAGTAATACAAATTCTTCCGTATATGTATACAATCATTCGTAATTTCTTCAGATATAACATTACACATTAGATTTCTTCTAGTGAGGGTGCATAAAAGTCAAGCCATTAATCAGGTAAAGTTTCTGGTGTGCAATTATAAACATGTTTTTAAATTTAAAGGAGTATAAAAAAATAAAATGCAACTTAAACCGAGCAATTTCTGCATAAGGATCTAGCCTCCTTAGAAAACATGTAACATTCCTAGCATAATAGTTAAATATTCTCTGAATTAAACTTTATAACACCAATTCTTTGTTAAAAAAAAGCATGATTAATAAATTTATATTTTCTTTTTGAAAAAAAGATGCCATAAAAACCATAAAATATAATATATATACTAAAGAAATAATTTCCCAATGTCACAAGAGTAGTATCAGCTTATTGCACACTGGTAATTCCTGAACACTACAGACACACTTCTATTCTTGGAATTAGTCAGCAATGTTTAGAAATTCCATTTTACTTCTGAACATATACCCAATTCATTATATGAACCCAAACATTTTTTCAGCTGATATTACCAGCATAATCACTGCCTAGGAAGGGTGATAATAGCTGATAATACCAGTCACTTCTGCTAAACACTATGAGCACCCTTGAGGCTCAAAATAACTGACATTGCCAATCGCAATTGCAAGTACGACCACTGTCATGGGCATTACCATCCCCAGCTGCTACAATGACCACCACTGACAGTAACAAGAGCTGTAAGTATCAAGCATATCTCCTGCTACAACCACCAGTATGGATGATAATTGCTGATATTACCAATCACATCTGCTGCTATGACCACCACCAAGAGTGTCATTGAGATGGAGGGATTGTCTTAGCATTCTGGCCCTTACCTAAGTTAGGTTTTGATCCAAACCAAGACATTTTCCACTCTAAAGTTTCACGCAGAAGCCTCTCTTCTTCAGAAGTCATTTGAAGCAAGGTGGCTACAGCACGAGTGAGATGCACAGCCTGTAAAATGTTCATAGTCTCATTACAGAGGATCTGCTTGTTTGATTTTTAAAAAGATAATACAAGACATACAATATACTGTACTGCACTTCACATATTATTGTAAACAAACAAATGCTCTAAGTCTGATATTCTAGTGAGGGATCATATTGTGATTTAAGTACATTTCAGATAAATCAACCATTTGATAAAGAAATCAGTATCTATACAAAGATTGAGAAAGATTATACCAATTGGATACAAGTCATAACTGACCTCATATTCCCTAGAGGTAAGATATTTGATGATAACATGCTTGAGGTATGTGTTGTTCACAGCTCCACCGTTATCACTGCCATTGGTTGCCACTGGCCCTATAGAAGAGTTATTTTCTGAGGAATTTGCTGAAAATACATTCAAAGATCATTCAAACAAAATGTGTGTACAACAAATTAAATAAAAATGTCAATACAGGAATAGAAAAACTATTTTAGAAAAATAACCAGAACAAAGAAGTAAAATGGGAAAAAACAATGAGCTTGACTGATATAAAGATATAAAGCAGAAATTATGCAAAATACAATGAATCTCTTTATGAATACAAGAAGGCAATTAAAGGTAGGGATAATAAATTCTACTAATTAATGCATGAATCTGATTTATGATATCCTACCAGGGGCATCATTTATTATATGTACACAAAAACATTCATACCAACCATTAGTTGCTGGAGATGAATCTCTTATTCTGGAATCAATGCGAGGGTCAGCTATCGAGTCCGTTGAGTCTGCTGATAGTTTTAGCTCTCTTTGGATTGTCTTCTTCATATCAGCAAGTCTCTGGCCTTGAACTTTTAGGGCCTAGACAAAAATACTCGCAAATGAATCATGAAAATATCAACTTTGCAATACAGTATTGTCTTTGAACAAGCCACTTATTATGTAAGAGAATGATAAAAAGTTAATTCAACACTTAAATTTGGTATTCAAATCATGTGATATAAAAGGGCTTCAATAAATGAGCAGTTACATCTTTTTATAAACATGAGAATTAGTTTAATCATAATATAATCCACATTATGAAAACACATGGCCCATCCAATGGTTAGTATTAATACTGTACAGTATTACCATTTATGATCTCCATCAGAGAAAAACTGTGACTGCAAAACAAACCTGATTGATATCTAGGGGAAGAGATACCAATACATAAAATTCATAAGAACAAGAATTGGCATTCTGAATATTTTTTTGTCTTTCAGTCCATTACCCTCTCCATTTGCTGTCATCCATTCACTCTTGTTGCTGTAACACTCCCATATAACATTTAATACAGGTTGTACCTCTCTAGTCCGGCATTCTGTGGTCCGGAAACTCCCGTGGTCTGGAACGATTTTAGTTTGTCCAATAGGTAGATAGGCAACTTTTTTTTTCTTCTCTTTTCTTTTTTTTATCTGAATTATTATTATTATTACAGGAGTATTAAATTTTTGCCCCTCAGGCCCCAATGTGGGTCAGTGACCTATGCCCAGGTGGGCTAATCCCCGTAAAAAAAACCCACAAAGCCGCGGGAAATTAAGGTTTGTTTACATCCGCCAGTTTGGCTGCACTCTCTCTCTGCTTGTCTATACAGAGTACAACATTTAACCCTTCAATATATATGAGCAGTAAATAAGTGTTGCTTTCATATTCTTATGTAGAGTAATGACGATATGTTTTCACATGTGTCACTTACATACGCGCAGTCTCACTTTTTTTTTTACCATTAATGGTTAGCTACTTATATTGTTCCATTTATTATCATTAAATAACGTTACAGGTACTTCAAACAACCATATTAATTTTTTTACATTAATTTTACTACAGCTAAAATCAGGGTCTTATTTTCTTGTTTTATATGTAGAACCAATCAGTCACTGGTTTTGTAAGCTTTAACATAAACAATGCCGGCAGCCGTCTCGTCTCCTCTAATATTCCACGTATTATTAATAAATTGTATTGTTAATTTTGCACACACAAACATTAATTCAATAAAAACAAATTCAGAAACATTAAAATATATATGAACAGTAAATAAGTGTTACTTTCACATTCTTATGTAAAGTAATGACGATATGTTTTCACGTGTGTGCATGCGCACTTACATACACAATCTCTCTTTTTTCTTTACCATTATCGTTAGCTACTTCTATTGTTCCATTTATTAACATTAAATAACATTACTTAAAACAACCATATTAATTTTACTATAGCTACAACCAAGGTCTTATTTTCTTCAGTTTTATATGTAGAACCAGTCAGTCACTGGTTTTGTAACCAACGAAAACAATGCTGTGCCAGTTCCTCGTGTGTTTTAATATTCTACGTATTATTAATGAATTGTATTGCTCATTTTGCACACATAAACATTAATTCAATAAAAAAGACATTCAGTAATAAACAATAATGAATCTTTTGTACATAAGAGAAATGACGCTGTTTACACGATTATGCATATCGTCTGCACGTTGGCGGGCCATTCAAACCCGTCGAAATTCAAGTTTCCACCGTCAAAATTTTTATTTATTTATTTTTTTGTGTTCCAATAAAATACGTTAAGAATTAAAAACTCGCGAAATTTGAGAAGCTACTATACGACATTTAACCCTTCAATATGTCTTCAAAGAGACCATGATGCAGAGAAAGTGGTGCTAGTGCTTCCAAGCATAAGCACAAGTCACTATCTATCCAGGAAAAGGGTGAATTTCCATGGTCCGGCACCGGTCAAGTCCCGAGGTTGCCGGACTAGAGAGGTACAACCTGTACCGTACTTTTCTATCATTCACATGCACTGCTGTACAGTGTCCTTGATGTCCATCCTCTTCACTTTCAGTGCATCTTTCATCAAACACTTCCATCTCCTTCTTGGTCTTCCCTTGTCTCTTCTTCCCTGTACACTCTTTTTATCACTCTTTCATTTCCCACTCTATCAATACGATCATACCACCTTAGCAGATTCTGGTCAAGTCTCTTTCTGACACTTCTTTCATTTCCACAGACTTCCCCTGAGAATGTGACTCACCTGCTTCCCTGACTATTATATTACAGTTTGTATTAATGTATGCAGTAGCTATAATTAAGCCAATACAGTACTGCCAAGTAATATAATTTGAGAAATAAGCATTCTAATAGGACTATATATAGCTATTTATCAACTGGCCAGCAATAAACTGGCTGGTACTGTATTTGGAAAGTTTTATGGTGGATCACAATTAAAATTCTGGAAGTAAAATTTAAGATTAAACAACTGGAAACTTAACATTTCATAGACATAAAAGCAATCAGTGTCACCAACAGTATTCACATTATTGTAACTGGACTTTTTCAGTATATAAAGCCAAGAAAGTATAACTGCCAACAAGGATGAAGCAGTAAAACATTCCAAGGAGAAACTTACTTGCTTCTTTTCCAAGACCTCATCTTCTAGGGTTTTCACTTCCTCTCTAAGTGCCTTCACTACATCTGATCCTTCAATTTTATGCACAAGATCCTCTTCTTCATTTTCCAATTGTTTCAGGAGTGCTTCACGTTCATGGATAACTTCATCATGCTTTGCCTCTATCTCTTTAATCTTTGCTGCCTTCTTCTCATCCTCTTCCTCCAATGTCTTAACACTCATCTCTAGGGTAATAACTTTTTCAGCATATTCATCTAAATTCTGGGACAATCTTGTCTTTTCACAACTCACTGTATCCAATTTAGATTGCAGCTCTGACTTGCCCTTTTCTAAAGCTTCGACAGTAGTCCGTTCCAGCTGCAGAGTTTCCTGGAGGGATTTCTTTTCAGTTTGTGCCAAGAGCAAGTCTGACTGAGTTGTAGTAAAATTTCCTTTCACTACTATCACTTCAGATTCAATATCCATTAAATTTTGTTCTAAAGAGGCTATTGTCTCCAGCTTAGACTGAAGTACACTTGCACATGAATGATGTTTTTCTTCTTCCGATGCCTGTAAAATATATAAAAATAAAATTCTTAAAAATAAGCAAATACTGTTTAAAGAACAACTATACAGGGGGGTATCCGGGTTACAAACGGGTTCCATTCCCGAGGATGTTCGTAAGTCAGATTTGTACATAAGTCGGAACACATGCTAAATGCATACCGTACTTACAAACAATGTTTAAAATCCCACTATATCATAGCCTAAGTCCTTACATACATCTAAAATCACTTAATTTACAACAAAAGAAGAAATAGAATGACAAAATACAGTACATAAATGAAAGTAAAATAAAAGTCATCAGGTAAATAAAATACCTGTACTGTAAATTTCAAGTTTAACCCCGTTCGTATCGGCGGGCGTTCATAAGTTGAGGACCTCCTGTAGTACTAATGGTAAAGACATTAATCTCACTAATGATCAGGGTAGCTTCTACAAAAATTTTTCCAACAATACAATTTCAGGAAATACAGATACACACATTCAACCACTGACACAATCCTCTCTAACATTTGTGTCCAGGCTTCCTCTATCATGTCCTCCACTGCAGAAGCCCTCCCCAGTTCAGTTCATTGTATTTTATTCTTCTCTACTATAATCTCTTTTTCCCAGCTGTTTTGTTCTCCTCTACTATGTAAAGTCATGTTTTGTTCTTTCAGTAGAACCTTAATAAATCAGACTAATTGGGGCAGACCCCCAGTCCGAAAAATGCAAAAGTCTAAAAAAAGCCAATATATTGGGGAGGGGGAGGAGATAACACTTCTTTTATGAATTGTTTAGAAAATCAGTTGTTGTTATGTTATTAATGCAGTTCAACAACTAAGATCTTTAAGTGTATAATAATGTTAGTTAAAGAATTTACATCAGCAATAAAAACAATATGAAACAGAACTCTTTGGGTTGAAAATCAGACTTATAAGTCTGGTTGTCAAAAAATTTTTTCACCAAATGATTGCTATTTATTGTAAAGTGGTGACCAGAGCACCTCAGTCCGAATAAAGCGAAATCCAATATATTGAAGTCCGATTTATTGAGGTTTTACTGTTCTATACTTTCTCATTATGTACCATCTTTCTCTTTTTGACACTTACCTAATCAAAACTATTAAAAAAAATAAAAATCTTCCAGACAAAACATTGTTGAAGCTAATATTGTCTTTACAGTATTTACTGCAGTGTACTATTATGATGTGTGCCCCTGCTATAATTTTCTAAGATGAATAAAGGTAATAACTATAACAAACAATTGCAGAAACAGTGAATGTTTGAACTTAGATTTGATATCAAAGATATAATGCTGTACTGTATGCCCAAATTAATTTTCATCCATGAGGAATTTTTTAAGTTATTGCACAGAAACAATGGAGTATTTCTTCTAAAAAAAAATTATCCTCATTTATATGAGATTGCATTCTCATATAATCACTAAATTACACAACTGCAAATACAGTATGAAATGGAAAAATAATGAGTAAGGTCAAAGAACCAATGAGACTATTATTACTGCACATTTCACCCATTTTATCAGTTTTATAGTCTTTATATTGCATCTAGTATACACTAATGGCAAATTTAAACATACAAATTTTAAAGAGTATTTACTATATGTCACAGTGGATGGACAAAGATAGCAAATATTTCTTGTTACCCACGATCACAAGAAAACCACCCAAATTATACACTTACAAGTTTCTCCTGCAAAGACTTTATTTGTTCATCCTTTTCCAAGGTTGTATTATTCAGTTGCCACCGAAGAGTGTCCAAATCTTCGTTTAACTGAGATATCTCTGCCTGCAATTTTCTCTCCATCTCCAAATATTCTGACTTCTGGGAACTGTTTTCATCTCTCAAGGCACTAAGTTCTGATTTGAGCATTTCATTATTTTCCTCAGCTTCTTGAAGATCAGACTGGAAGAAAACACATACAGTACAAGGGTAAATTTAAATGTAACCATCATTTATGCTTCTAATATACAGTAAACTCTCATTTAACCAACCCTCGAATAACCGACCCTCGCAAAAACCAACCCACCCCAAGGCCTAATCGGACACCTACACCATCAGGAGTAAGCATTCCCAGCACATTAAAGTCGGACATCAGTTCCCCCAAACAACAGCAACCGCAAGTCCTGGTGGAATCTTGTTAAGACTCAGAATAACTAGAGTACAGTTCAGTAAGTTCATTTGCTTACAAGAGAGAGAGAGAGAAAGCAAGTGAGC
Organism: Homarus americanus; assembly: GCF_018991925.1. Taxonomy (NCBI): domain Eukaryota; kingdom Metazoa; phylum Arthropoda; class Malacostraca; order Decapoda; family Nephropidae; genus Homarus; species Homarus americanus. The sequence continues at coordinate 5,550,115 of NW_024750852.1, forward strand.
GGGTGAGTGGGATAAAGATGATTATACTGTACGTTGTGTTATTTCTGTATTACGGTATACAGTACTGTATATTGTACTTACATTTACATATATTTGTACCCTGTACTCTCACATATGATTATTGCCTAACTCAAGTGATTATCTTATGCACAGTAACATATTTTTGGTACAGTACAGTACCTCGATTATCCAACTTATCAGCTTTTACGACCCACCCCTCCCCCCTAGGGGTGTGCAACAAACTAGATAAAAAAAAAAATGTAATAAGAATAGTTTAAGGAATTTCAAATGGAAGATTGATCCTAAAATGTCTTAGTGTCTAGTGTTATGTACTACAGTATATACCAGGTATTCAAGTTGGTAAATGAATTTTGAGATCCAGGAACACATTTCCTATTTCCCATAAGGATTTTCAAGAATGTAACTCTCCATAATCAGAGGGTCTATTGCATATTTTCTGTGAGATTATCAACATCACCATTTTACAGTCAATTTACACACTTGCGTGGGTTAGCCAGGATTACCCGAAGGCATGGTGCACACTGTGCACTGGTCACTATTAAGCAAATTTGAAACAAGTTTTACAGATGGATGTCTTTCTTATCAATAATCCATTTTACAGTGGGGAACTGAGCATTATATGTGGGGCTTCCAAGAACCCTCTTAGCTGGTAAGACTAGGTTGCAATTCCCCAAGGTAATCAAAGATTACCTGCCTACCTGGTTCAATGAATTAGACTCCCTATTGAATTCCACGGAGCTGATCCTCAGCTTCCAGGACCAACACAAACAACCCTCTACGTTCAATCTGGTGTTCAATTTTTTTACATAAAGATCCTCCATCCCCATGTTTTGTAAAAAACAGTAATGTGTGTTTTCTGGATAAGTCAACAAAAACCCTTATGCAGAACATCCACCTGATCTTCAGCAATCTTGGCATTGAGATGGTGGATCTGATTTTCCAAAGCTGTGATTTTGTCACTCCAGGATGCCTTTATGTTGTTAAGCTGTTGCCTTGCCTCCTCCAGATGGTGCTCCATATTCTCTCTCTGAAACATTATAAAAAGGCATCCCTTAGGCAGGACTTTTGCTAAATATTCACAAACATAACCCAAAGAATATCTGAAGCTGATGTATAGGAACTCATTAAATAAATGGGACAAAATACATTAACCCTGAGTAATATAAAACATGAAGATAACTTAAGATTGTGTACCTAATTTTTTCTATTACAAATAGGGTAAGACTGTTCTAAAAATTAAAGGGACTGGCCACAATCTCAAGTCAGCTGAACTGGTCATTTTGACCAGTAACCTGTTCAAAATGAAAACCGTGCTATAGCTATCCGAGTGCAGTAATTCAATGTCAACCATGGGTTTACCAACAATGTTTTTGAGTATCCACACTGTGTTACCATTATATTTACTATTTAGTGTCTATACTACTACTATTATTATTATAATTATCGACCAATCATATACATACATATAAAAACATGCAAAAAATAAATACTGGGTGTCCATAAAGTCAGGCATCATAGAACAATAGGTGTATCAGTAGAATGAGCACCAAGACTTAAATCCCATGGATTTCACTGTCTGGGGATACTTAAAATCACGAGTTTATTCAATGAAGATACACATCTGAAACACCTCAAATGACAAATTCAAGATGAAATCTGCACCATCAGGCCAGTCATGTTAAGGAACATTAAAGAAATTTGCTTTTATGTTTGCAAACAGCTTAGAGACTGGTGGGAATCAATTTGAACCATTAATGTAACTACACTATCTTTAAAATAAGTGTATTTTCCTCGGAAGTATAACTTTAGAGACATTCTGTATATTTTCAACCAAAAACAGTGTCAGAAAAAATAAAAATAAAAAAGTGGAGCTGACTTGAAAGTTAATTAAATTTGCTTATTTTCATTTTTCATATTGTACATTGTATGGCTTTCTACTGTACAGCCAATACTCATCACTTAACACTCAAGGTCTGAGGTGGCAGCAGTCTCTTTGTAGTCCAAAAGGAATGAGCATAAAGACACATTCTACATCCATGTGCAAGTGTGCTTTGGGAAAATTGATAAGTACAGCTGATAGACATATGAAGCAGATACAAACCCACTCTGATAGGCACAACACTTACGTTTATGTTCTCTACCCATATACATATCTTATGGCAAAAAAACAAATTCTTTTGGAAATATTTGTTTATACGTACACACATCGTACTGTATGTGAAAACCTTGTAGAGTATAAAAACTTTATTTACACATTTGCTGTGCTAAGGGAAGCAGCATCAAGGTGGACTGCACAGTTACAGTTTTGTTTTGATTTGTTTTGTTTTTCAATACTTGCACAGTGTACATTACAGTGTACTGTACTTCATAATTCAGTACAAGTACAGGTATTTATATACCGGTATTGTATCGTAAATATTTTTTTCAAAAGTACTCGTAAAGCATACACCCTGTACAATATTCATTTTTAATCATGACCTCTACATTACAGTGTCTTCAAAAATGTTGATCCTGTAACCCTTTTACATGATTCTTAAAAAACATAATTTACATATAATAAAACAATCAAATTATTATATTATATTACTTGATATTTTGTCAAGTTTCCCTTTACTTTAACACCAGTTTAAGTCTATTTAGCATGGATTCAGCAAGTGTTTGGAAATAATCACAAACCATCTCAATTGTCCAAATCTGCTTGACCTCCTGCAAGCAAGGTACTAATGAGCTCTATGGTGACACGTTGTGTTACATCTTATTCTATACATTCTCTATCAGGTTTAGGTCCAGTGAGTTCCAAGGCCACTCTAGCACTCTTAATATTCTTACAAATGCTTCATAAGTAGTAGCTTTTTGGCAGCATGATTGAGATGACATTTTCAGCATCTTTTGTATTCAATTGTTGAATCTTTTATTCTGAGACATTCTGAAGGTTTTTTTTTTTTTTTGCTACAGAAATTATGAGATTCTTCATCACTTCTCATCTCATAAGTATGTAAGAAGTCTTGACAGCCTTTCTGGGCCTTTCAAAAGATAATTTCTTAGATGGAACAGAATTGGTAGGAAAATTGCATGAGGAATAAATGCACTGCTAGACTGTGCACTTTATGAAACATTAACCATTCATTGTACAGTACAAGAAAATTCATAAACTTTCAGGAAATCTTAGCACTCATTAAGGGGTATTTACATGGTATCTTAGGTTAGGGTACCATGACAGTGGAATAAGATAAAACAGAAAATTGCTTTGAAGGATATCAGAGTGGAGGATTACTCTTGAGAATTGTTTAAGATAAAGAGCAGTCTCAAAGTGAAAGAATGTGCATGCTGATGCTTGGCACCCAAATCTCTTAAACTCTCTCCCTTTTGGGCATCTTCATGCCAAAAGTGTCTCCTTTGGAATCCAGCGAAGGAGAAGGATAATTTTATTCTTTATCTTTATTTACATGGTTTTTTCTATGTTTAATTTGGATCCTGGGACCTGGGGGTTCAATTGCCTAGATTTGTTGACTAATCGGAGTTGCTCAAGACAGATGTTAGGTTATGAAGTAACACCTCCAACACTAACCTCTTTAATAAGTGCTTGCACTTTGTCAGTCTCCTGAAGTGCAGTCTGAGAATGGCGTTGTTCCAGTGTTATGACACGATGCTGAAGATGCTGACTTTCCTCAAGTTTTGCTTCCTCAAGAGCTGTATATCTGAAAATATATTAATACATCTCTAGATGAGTAAGTATCATTAAGGTCTGTTGTCATACCAAGTGTTCTTTGGGTTAAACATCTGTTTGGACTCATCTTATACACAATGGATACATCATTCAAAAATCTCCATAATTAAAAAACTGTACAGCTGTCCCTCATCCAACATGAAGAATACTCTCTAGGATAACCTCATGTTCAACAATGTTAAACCCTTGTGGAAATACTGTACAGTGATTGGGATGAGGGAAGGAAAAGTTTTATGTACAGTAATTAAGAGTTACTAAAAAAGGTAATTTCCAATTCCAAGATAAACAGTGTTTTCACCTTAAAAGAAGCCCAATGGCAACTCCTCATGCTTTTTGGCCAAAAATCATGATGATGATGATGATGATGATGATGATGATGATGATGATGATGATGATGATAATAATAATAATAAAAATAAAATAATAAATAAATTCCAAAATATATCAATAAAAATAAAAATTTTAATATTGTATACTGTAAGTACAGTACAGTACAGTACTGCACTCCTTAAATAAGCCAATCTGTGTTAGTGAAATATGCTGGCTGTTGTTTTGAACAGTTGTGCCTCCCTGCTGATATGGATGACCAAATATCGGATTCTGTCTGAGTAATGACGTCACTGTAGCTTAATTAATCAGGTACTTGGGGTTTTTACTCTATGTACAGTATTATATACAGGAAAATCCCCATTTACAATCTCTCAATCTCCGATATTTTGCATTAACAATGCCGATATATTAAGACCACTCCCCTATTTGCGATGTAAACAAAACCCACAATAACGATATTCATCACCCCGCCAACTCGGACTATAAAATGTATCACTCACTTCAATTGTCAGCCGAGGCGTCATCTATCCGAATTCTGCTTTGTGGCCAACTGGTAAACGACAGTCCAGCCATTGTTTCTATTTAGTTACATGTGCGTAAGAAATGGAGCGCAATGTTTATCGGTCATCATCGGTGTTTTTTTTGTTTTTGTTTTTTACCTTACAGTGAGAGGACATTCATTATTTACCACAATTATAACATATTGTGAATGAAAGTTACCACAATTATAACATATTGTGAATGAAAGTTACCACAATTATAACATATTGTGAATGAAAGTTAATACAATTTTTGCTAGCCGCCTCAAGCCAAAAAAAATACCTTGGATTTTGTTTTTATTCAAAACATCTTCAGGTCATGAGATCCACTAATCCCCCACCCTGACAATGGGTGACCTGACACTGCATCAGAATGACAGTAATATGAGACTACTAATCCCCCACCCCACCTCCACCCGACATTGATCAGGTCAGGTCAGTAACGTGTGACCCATTCATCCTCTACCACAACTCCATTGCAACATTTTTGTTTTTAAAATTTCATAAAAGAATCGAATCCCCAACATTATTATCATGTTCTTGTGAAGTGAGCAGTGTAACTTTGAAAATGTCTGGCAAGCATTTTCCTCATCAAGGCCAGAATGAAGTCTATACCTCCTGTCCCCACTCTTCAGATTCCCCAAAGTCTGTGTGGGACACAGGTTGATGTCTCCACTCCAGACTTGTTCTTAATGATGTGGTGAGTTTTGTTTAATTGTTTTGTAGTGATACGGTGTAGTAGTACTGTAAGATTTTTTTTTCGGTGATACATGTGGGTGTCCAACTGGCCAGGAACCGTATCCCATTGAACCCAATGTTATAATGATCTTGATTTACGATATTTTGACCAGCGATGGTTCTTTCAAGAACCTAACCCCATCGTAAATAGAGATTTGCCTGTATTTTATTGTGTTTGGTTAAATATTAGAGGTTGGCAAAATTTATTTATTTTCCTCCATTTTTTTTAAATCTCTGGAAACGTTCAAAATATTTCCTATTAATGGGCTTCTTTTTCAGTACCGTATCTCAATATTCTTTTCATGTTTTTTTTTAATTCCATTAATGTGAATTTCCATAAGGTGGACTTGTATAACATGAATGACACCTGAATTAAAAATGGACTTACCTGGCATTGGCAGCATTCAGCTTTTGATTCAACCCAGCTACCTGAGTTTCTAACTCTGTCTTTTCCTCACTCAAAATTCTGATGCGTTCTTCTAGGGCAGATGCCCAACTAAGACGAGACTCAACACTGGAGAGGGCTTCAGTTTTTTTAATAAGTTCTGACTGTACTTGCTCCAATTCACTATTGGTATTTAACAACTGAAAGATAAAGATAAAAAATTAAATCAGATAAAGTCATTATTCTTTGTTTAGTCATTAACACATAATTAATTTGAACAAATGTCAACTTACTCATATAAGAAGAGAAAAAAAGAGACAGACAGACAGAAAGAAGCTGTAATCACTACTCTTGGCAGAAGCAGTACTAAATGGTTATCCTAAATCCTAATAGAGCACTATCTTTCCTGGGTGATGATGTATATACGATACATTGGACACGTCACCATGTGAGAAGTCGGTCAACATGGGACCAGCATCCAGTAAACACAATTTAATGTGTACCCTTTACTATCAGGTGTCCTATTATCATAACGTGGTTTTGCCTGTAAGCTGTTTCATCATTAAATGACTAAACTTCACAAGTGTTTCGTGGAGACCCCAACATAATACTGGGGTCATCCATCTGATACCCTAGGCATACCAGTAGACTACAATGAAGAAAATATCATACCAGCATCGTTTTGATAGTTGCGAGTTTTTGCGAAAAAGTAGAGTTCATAAATAGTTATTGTCTGATTGATTAAATAACCCAATACAGTACTGTACCTCGATTTTCATTATTCATATTTAAAGTCTGGACACCGTGTCTGGATTTCTGATAGTCCGGACCCTTTCCGGGAAAGAAACATTTGTCCAAATCCTTATACAGTATATATATTTTTTTTAATTCCTGCTGCGCACATTCATTTGAAATTGCCGCCAGCAAACAATTACCTTGGCCTCTTTCCTCCTCTTGGACCATAAATCAGAAGTTTATTCCCCACTCTTAGGATGGACTCCCCACCCCCATAATGCTGAACTGTGATTGGGTTAGCTATAAGTTCTACACATATTCAGCCAGACAAAAATGGTAAGATTTTAGGTAAAAATAATTCAAATAACAGTGACAGTAATGTGTGTGTGCATGTATAGAAGAAAATGAAAAAATTACTTTTATCTACCCAGAAATTACGAGTCGATGACTAACATATCTCACAGCTCAGCCTCACTTGCTCTGAGTGCTACTGGGTGGCGAGTTGGCGACTCCCCCACACAATTACGTGCCATCTCCATGGATATTATTCCTCATTTCTTTTCACTCAGCGATCTATTTTTCAGGAACACACCCATATCGCTAAACGACATATCCCTGTATAATCACTTTTTAAGTCTTTTAACACTTATGATAAGAGATGTGGTAGGGGATTAGTGGGTCTCATGCAACTGACCTGACCTGATGCAATGTCAGGCCCACCTATTGTATATAAACTCTTCTCTCATTTGCGGTGATGGGGTGAAGGAATTACCGTATTTTACGGCCATATAAGATGCACCCACCATTTTGGCTGTAAGTATATAGGAAAAAACTTGTGTGTATTTTCCTCCCATGGCCATAGTTTTTTTAAAATAATATATACAGTACAAGTAACGAGGAATAAATAAAAATAATGCCAATAAATAAATTTTTAAAAAAATACTGTACAGTAAGTCCTTTATATATGCAAAGACCCTATTCCTACCAGGAATTCAATTAATAAGAGCAAAATTCAGCCTTATGTGAGATGTCATACCCCTTGATATGGATTCCAACCCTGATGACTGCAAATGTCACTCCAACACCATCAACACCCACTATGTAAAACCTCTACCACCACCTCCATCATCTTGTCTACCCAAGTTGATGGATCAGCTTTTATTGTTAAGTACACCCACTAAAGAATTATTCCGCATCAGTGTCATATTGTATCACGCCGTAAGGGTGCCAAATAATTTTTTCGTGGGTGTACATTGTACTGCACACTTGCTTGATCTATTATTTTAAATATAATATTGTATTGATTTGTTTTATGGTTTATTTGTCTTGAAAATGGATCTGGAACATTTTAATTTTTGGTTATGGCACGCATCCTATTTTTTTCACATTTTACAAAGTACTGTATTTGATATATACGATTTCAGTTTATGCGAGGGTTTTCAAGAACGCATCCCCCGCATATATCGAGGACTTAATGTAATGCCAATTGCGAATTATTGTAGATTAGGAGATCGTAAATAGAGGTTTGCCTGTAAATGGAAATTTTGACTTCTTTGTTTTTTTTCTGCCCTTCAATTCCTGTTTCAACAAATTTCGTTAAAAAAATTCTGTTGCTTATTGGCTTTCAAATCATAAACAGGGGCTGTTCCAATTCCCTATTCACACATGAATTTGTTTTCATTCTCACTTACATCCAGTCACCCTAATATTTATTTTTTTAGTTTACTGTTACTGTATTTTAAATCTCTTCGTGATGTGAGAGATGACAAGAAATCCATAGACAATTTTCTGGATGCCTTCGATAACACAGGGGTCCAGTGCAGCGGAGTAGGGCAACAAAGTGCTAACACCAAGTTGATTTAAACAGAATGGATAATTGGTGCCAGCTTAAGGGGAGTTTAGTAAATTCCAAATTTTGGAAACAGATATTTAATGAGAAAAGCAACCTGATAATCTCTGGTGATGTATGGTGACGTATAGTGCCACTTAATGATGTCACTAACAGATTGATTTAAAATGACCCAAAACAATGTTTCTCATTGCTCCAAGCCAATTAGAAGAGCAAAATATCTGTTGAGAAGTACGTGGCACAGCTTGGTTTATACTGTGGTAGAATGCATTTCGGGGCATGGTGTACAGGTACAGTCGGCCAAATATATTTGCAGAGACCCAACAAGTATTGAGTAGGGTAACCGATCTGGTAATAATGTAAAAACAAGGGGAGATGAGGAGTGATAGGAGAGGGTATAGAAGTCCTCGTTTGAGTGACAAGTACGGATATATCATGTGTTTGGAAGCAAGGATTTTACACCATTACCTACCGGTAACCTATATTTGTTGGGTCTGTACAAAGTTATTTGGCCAACTGTGCCATTGGATACTCAGTGAAAAAGAGGTTAAGGAATGTGTATATCTGAATAAATATTGATTTTTAAGCCAAATCCTTAGTCTCATACATACATTAATTTTTTCTCTTCCTTTACTGCATATTCTCAATCTGGCTATAGATTAAGGAAAATTTTAAAGCATACTATACTGACCATGTGTTTGATCTTGGCCATCTCCTGGGCATTAAGTCCTTCCATTTGGTCATAGTTCTCTTGCATATCACATATTCTTGCCTCAAGCCCTGAAAAGTAGCAACAATTACTTATTAACAAAAATATAAATTTGAAACACTATAGTATCCAAATACATCATGTAATACAATGCCTGCCTTACTACAAATATACATAGTTTCTTATCTATCACAGAAGCTTTTAATAATACAGAATTATAACTCTTGTAAAGTTGGCATAATAAATCATAATAATATATAGTTTTGCAATAACTTAACAAGGATTAAAAAATTTGGGAGAGTCGTCAAGTTATCATGATCAAATTTTACTAAAGCAAGCTCTAGTAATACAGTATGGCAATGATAAAAGGTATCTCAGTATCATGAATGGGTAAGACTATTAAGAAATAAAGAAATAACTTATACAATATTTTTATACCAATTTAAAGCAGGATATATGCCAATTTGTATAAATGAAGGACAACTGCACAGAATATTAGCACATGGAGTAGAGATAAATATTTATAAAAGTAACAAGGGGACACAGAAAAACACTATTACAGAAAAGCTTCAACAAAAAGTTAGCCACTGTTTTACCTAACCTACAGTTAACACACTCATTAACATTAGCTTGAGATATGGTACAGTCTCGTTCAAGATTCTTCGAACACTGCTGGAGACAGCTGGCAACTCAAGGCCGTTTGCTTACTATAGTACGTAGTAAAAACTATGAATGAATGCAAAAGGTTATCGGTGATTGGTTACTTAGTTCCCTGTTGCTTAATTAATGGTTGGGCTTTAAATTTTCGTATTATATTATACTACGTACTACCTGTATAGTAAACAAACGGCCTTGAGTTGCCAGCTGTGTCCAGCAGTGTTCGAAGAATCTTGAATGAGACTGTACATGTACTACAGTACAAAGAAAATTATTCAAACTAATTCCTCCACCTTCAAAAACCATGTTATAAATTAGCATCTTACTTCACATCAATATCTCATCATTTAAAAAAAAAATGTCGAGTGTAAGTCAAATTATATATAAGAAAATTACTGATATAAAGCAGAAGTATATGTAATAAATATAGTACAGGTACCTGTACAGTAAATTGTTCAAGATGCAAAAATACAGCAATCCAATAATTAATCAGACAAAAGCTTGTACCAATCATTAACCTTACTCTATCCCTCTACATGGAGTGATGCAAGCATACTGAACCTCATAAAGGATATTAGATAAAAAAATTAAAAAATTAATAAAACTAAATATGTATGACATCCATTTGAGAACAGATGGTGCTACAGCTTCCACCAACAAAAGTTCTACTGTACCACTATATCATTGGGATAAAGCCTGGCATCAGCACAAGCCACAAAACTGATCAGATTATTCTCATCAATACCTCTAATCTCACCATTCCTACCTTTTACCTGCATCATTTCTTCTAAATGAATGTAAAGTACTGTAACTAGAAAATGTTTGTAAAATAAATCTTCCTGCCTTGGCAAAACTGGATGGATGGTTGGCTGGGACAGGCCTTATGATGGTGGTCACTGTACTGTATTAAAAATGTTCAGTTTTCATAACACAGAGTACTGTACTGTATTTCATGATATGGAGTACATTGTACTCATCAGAATAAGAGCTGTTTCTTTTTCCTTTCCATCATAAAACAAGAAGAAAGAAAAGTAAAGTTAATAGACAGAAATAAGTATATTATCTTTGTTGGATTTCAGAAGGATAGAAAGCACATGTGGCGAAGGTAACAGATAAACCCTCCACCTGAAGACAGCACTGCAGCAAAAATCATATTAGGGTTACAGAAAAGTAGACTGTAGAACTCTTAAAGGTGATTCAGAGGAAAAAATCTGTGAGGCATTTAAAGGTAGTTTCAGCATAATCACCTCATAAATGTCATTACCAGAATAAGTGAAAAATATTAGCATAAGCAAAGCAAAACAACTACTATCATCTAATCCAACCTTCACCAGATTTCCATGGTAGATAAAGTCATCCATCACATGTATAGATGAATGATGCTATCTATTATGTGCAAAATCTGCCTTACTTCACCACCACAGGAAATTTGGGCCAGTTATGATAAGGCATCTATATCTATATTAAAGATGAACGTGTGCAACTTACCCTTCACTCTTGCTGAAAATAACAAGAAGGGCTATCAATATCAAATGAGGAAAATGATCAACAGTGCTACTAACACTCCCCCAATCTGTCACCCCATGACTGAGAAATTCATTTCAAGTTGGACTGTCATAAGAATTTTAAATATATACTACTAAAGGAAATGGTACAGAAATAATTATCTCAGCCATGTGCATGCCAAGAGTAATTCACAACAATTCCAAGTACAATACAGTAAACCTTCGATAACTCGGCAATTGATAACTCGGAATCTCATATAACTTGGCATGGATATGGTCTCGGAATGTATTATAGCATAACTCGGGAAAGGCCGAGATATGTATAAAATTATCTGGGAAAATCTCAGCAAATCTTGCTGCCTGCGTCACCTACCATGTCTCTGTGTCACCTCCCATACCTATGTGTCACTTACCATGCATCTGTGTCACCTACCATACCTATTTGTCACTTATCATGCATCTGTGTCACCTTTCTATGATACTTCATTCTTTGCCTGCAGTACTGGTAAGTGTTACTTTTTTACATTTAGTAATTACATGCGCACATATATGGGTAGATAATTTTTCATTGTTGTATTTCTGTGGGAGGGGTCTAAGTTTGCTGTCTGTCTAGATTAACTAGTTTAAGTACATGTATTTTCAAAATTAATCAGCTATTTTAGACTTCTAGATTAATTCCAGTCACAGTTGTACACTGTGGACTGTACAACCAAGATATGCATAAACTATAAATACAAACACTAATTAAATAATCAATTTAAGGCTAATGTATTGTAAAGAATTTCATGCACATTACACACAATACTATGCATGTCAGACATGTTTTCTTACTTAGCGGCCATATAACACACAACTTTTCCACTCACCCATTTCTTCAAACACTTACTGTACATATTTCACAAGCAACAATAAATGTACAAGGCAGATAATATGAAGCAATGGAAAATATTGAGAATAATAATTGTTAAATAATACTGCAATACAGGTACAAGCTTAAAAGATATGTATCAAGCCAAATAGGGATGCTGTATGAAGCCCCTTTTATGTTAATTTATACATCAACCTAATATCTTCATTGCCTAATCCCTACCCCTGACCACCTAGAGTTAAGGAAAGCTCATATGTAGTATCTTTCCCATTCATTTATTTAGTAATTATCTTCATACTTCAAGTGTTATGGGTTCTCAGGCAACACCCAAAATATAGGGTAAGTTGAAGATGTCTACACATGTTTTATTTGTTCTGACAATCATTTCATTGTACTTTGAGACATGAACATGGAAAGGGTGAGACTTGAATCCGTAAATGTAACCAAACAGAAATTTTAAAATAACAAAGGATGTCTTGCAAGGACAACGTGGACTTCACCAGCATTGTTGACCGCTAAAGGTTCCTGCTAGTATCAGTAAGGCTAAAATAAAGAATCATCAAGAAGAAAGGATGCTACAGTACTTATTCTATTAAAATAGCATTTTCCAGGATAAGCACAGCAAATGAGTCTACTACTTAAATATGTTCACTAAATGTAATGTTAACATCGCATTCTCTTTTTCACTGAAAAGGCTTTTTCTTTGGGTAATATTGTTACTGTACAGTACAGGTATATACTTTGATGATTTGCTTATTACTGTCCATTTCTATCCATAAGAAGTTCAATATAAATGACACAATTAAATTCTTTCCTCATTATTCCAACTAAAAGTAATATTGAAACTCTGATGTGTTAAAAGGCACTACAGCCATGAATGCTTAAAACACCCACTAAATTGTTTTGTCAAAAGTTGTGTTATGATTAAAGTGAATTAACTACACTGACTTGCATTACAAAATCAAGTATGTATGCGTTAAATAAAATTATCCCCAAGTTTACCTTGTGCTTGTTTCAGCTGGTCTGTAGTTTGTTTCTTGCCAATACTAGAATCTTCCACTTTCTCCTGGAGTTTTTTCTCCCTCTCCCCAGCTGCTTCTAGGTCTGCTGCCATCACACTTATCTGGTTGTACAAACTTTGGCTTTGAGTAGTGTAACTCTTAGATACTGTATTAATTATGTAAAAAATATTGTAAAATGAAACATAGCAAACAACAGCTCTGAGGATTTTTTTTTTTCAAGTGTCATTCTAAGCAAAGTATTTTTTGTTCCTCACAGATTAGCCAAGCCAAATACAAATCAATAGAAAATTTAAATTAATACAGAAATCAAGCAAGTTTAAAGCATGACACCTGGTGTAATAACTACATGTAGCATGAATGCTTAGTGAAAGGAAACTTATAGAACTTAAACAACCATGTTAATAAACACACAGGGGGTTATGAAGGTGTGCATGGTGGAAAAGGCTATGGTACAAGGTACTGTATATGCAAGGAGAAAGAGTACAGTACTTGAGTTTGGGGATGCACCAAATATGGTTGTATGCAACACATTTAAGAAAAGGGCAAATAGGCTGATCATGTATGAGCTAGGATGCACAAAAACCCAGATTGCCAACATACTTGTCATAACATCAAATAAGATGCTTGTTAGGGATGTAAAAGTTATAGCAGAAGAAGAATGTGCCTTGCAGCACTGATTGCTTCTGTCTGACACAGTGTTTAAAAAGTGCAGAGAAAGGAAGAAGGTGTATGCTCCATGAAGGAGTGTGTGGATATAAAAGGTACAGCATGTAATTGAAGCAATTCATGCTGAATTGAGAAGAGTGGAATCAGTAAGCAACAGTGTGAGGGCTAATGTATAGAGATACTGAGCCAAATTAAAGGATGTTCTCTTATGTCCATCAAACAAGATGTGTGACTAGATGAAGGGCCCTATCATTATGTCTGTGTTACATTGCCATTATGGGTCAAAGTGTGTGTTAAGAGCAAAGATAGGGCCTGACCGTAAGAGACAGAAAAAGTATAGCATTAGAGTAAAAAGTTTTAAAAAGCCGAGTGTGATGAGAATGTAGCTCACATCTTCCACATGGTGGGTTTGTCTCTTACCACTGTTCATTCCATGATTAAGGTGCAGTGCAAAATTGAACACAGAACTAAGTTGGCTTCAAAACTTTCAGCAATGACAACAACAAGGCAGAGGATTAAGTGATGTTCAGTCTACATTAAACTATATAATGTAAAGGTTCTGACTTTATTCTTTTTTTACTTTTATTTATCATTTCGTTTGTTATTCTCAGGATGTCATTGGGTACAGTGGTAACAAATTGGAACATAATGCTCCAATTAATACATTATTTCTTATGGTATAAAATTCACCCTAAATGGTTGTAGGCAGCTACCAAACAGGGAGGTACTACCGCCTGGTAAGATATTGGAAGCATAATGTGTTGTCTAATGGTAGACCCTGCTGCCATATGGCATCACAAAAATTTTGACCAAGTCCCAGGTTGCTCATCTGACTTTCTGCCTCATTTACACACAATTGCAGGGTCTCAATTGTTTCTCTTACTATTGACAACACAACATACATACAGAATATTGTTTCTCACTTTTGATCTTTTTTTTTAATTTTTGTATTTCTTTATGGTTCTTTATTATTATTATTATTATTATTATTATTATTATTATTACAGTATTTTATTTTCAATTTTGTTTTTATTTTATTATAAATTTCATTTACTATGAATTATTATTATTATTATTATTATTATTATTATTATTATTATTTTTATTTATTATTATTATTATTATTATTATTATTACATGTTTGCCCCACAGGTCCCGGTGTGGGTCAGTACTCTGTGCCTGGGTGGGCTAATCCCTGTAAAAAAAAAAAAAAAAAAAAATTTGAGTGAAGTTAGCGACAAATAAGAACACAAACCCCATTATTCCATTCATTCTTATGGAGAAAAATTCCCCACTATTAGCCATTTCACTAGTCGTCCCTATTTTTAGAAGGTAACCCAATGAATAATGGGGACTGACAGTATATGAGACAGAAAGTCAACTTCCCCCTCCAGCTATAGGTGTTTGGAAACGCACTGCAGGCAGGAGTATAAGGTCAGTATTGTCTCACATGTCCATGTCTGTATTCAGCTATCCATCAGTAAAGGGGTGAAATAGCCCATTTCACTAATATCATGGAGATAACCCCCAAAATTGGTAAATTACTTTGTCACGTTCTTCCTGCAACTTCCCTCTCCATTCCTGCTCTCGTGTATTCAATCGTTCAAGTGCAGCATCTTGCTGTGTTTCCAGAGCAGTTCGTAATTTTGCAATTTCACGTTCCAACTCTTGCACCTGAAATAATTTAATTATCAGCACTACGGTATACATCAAATTATAACTATTGTACAAATTATGATTACAGTCTTTCCAAAATATTAAATGAAATACTGTAAAAAAAAAATACTGTACAGTGTAACAGTGACATCTCCGTTAGCCGGAACAAGAACTGCAGAGCACTTCCGGGAATGAGAGATTTCTGGGTAACGAGATGACTCTCTCAAAGACGGAAAAAATCCCTCATCCCCAGAATTTTCAGGGTAATGGAAAAATTTTCTCGGAAGTTCCAAAAATTGCCCATTACATCATCTCTCGAACCTGGAAAAATATCCCCCATCCCCGGAAAATTTTTCCCAGAATTTCCGTAAATGCGCATGATTTTCATCTCTCAAACCCAGAAATTTCCAGGTACTGGGAATTTTTTCTCAGAATTTTCCAGAAAATGTGCCCCTTGGAAAATCATTCCTAAAGCCGGAATTTTCCAGAAAGTTAAGGCTTTGGGAACGATTTTCCAAGAAAATTTCAATTTCAGCTAACGGAGACTTCTGGTTGAGGGATTCTGGCTAACGGAGATATTACTGGTATACTGTATACAGTAACTTCTCCTATGGTCTGGATAGTTGTGAACCAGCTTGGTTTTACAAATCTCTGAGGATGTGGTTATGTTACTAGTACATACCCGATCATGACTATTTGTGGGCAATTCTTGATCTGTTGGGGACTGAGGAGGTGATATAGGTAGTCCAACTGCTTGGAGCGATGCAGTGGAGGCTTGACGTGAGTGACGAGATCTAGGAGTTAGACTACCAGGGGTGTGCTGTGAGGAACGTTGCCGAGAACCACTCACAGATGCCAAGGCTTGTGGAGAGCTTAATTTTTTCAGGTCTGTCACATCACCAATTTTACTTTTCAAATTCACAAACATCTTGCCAGCCTTTGATCTGTAAAATTAAATTTTAAGATTATTGCTTCATCTACCAGTAAATGAAGCCAAACACAATGAATCTACACATGTGTAGCATAAATATAAAAAGATTTTTGTATTAGAAACATCTTATTTATTACAACCAGCAATTTCACATAATTTTTGTATAGAAGATAACTTCTTTATTACCCCAAAAATATACCCCAAAAATTATAAGGATTTTCAATTTTCATATACACTGTAGTTACCATATTTGCATTAGCATAACAATTTTGTCCTGAGTAGTATTTCATACTGTACACACAAACAATAACTTACCAACTAGTGCTACATTATACTGTACAGTACTATAGCTATAAGATTTATTTGAGACAAGATAGATCACCCTAACCTACCTATCCAAGATTAGGTTAGGAAGATTAGGTTAAATTTAGAATGTTAAGATAGTTAGGTTCGGTTGGTTTATCTTATCTCCAACATATTATGTAACGGGCTAATGGGTAATATGTGATGAAAGTGGTCCTGTTTAAGCAGCAAATTGACAACATTTTGCCATATAGTACTGTCTTACCTCAAGAAATGTAAAAAAAAATGCACGAGGAATGCATTTTGAGGGACAACAGTTTTGACATGTTTAGTAGATAAATTTCTTCATCTAATGAACAGTAAATTAAGAGATTGTAGTAATGGGAAAGTAAACACGGAGGTCAGATGTGGTAGCTCTGCAGATGGAAAAATATGAAAAATTTTAAAAGTGAAATGAAGCAAAATGCATTCTTCTTGCATGTTTATTTCTGTTTCTTGGGTAAAAGTTGAGGAGACAGCTCTCACCAGAAGGAATTATAGGATTGATTTTTTTTTCAGTGATGTTGTTTGGATGATAATAAAAATGATACAAAACTTTTCCCTTTATTTTAAAGTAGTACAGGGAGTCCCCGGGTTATGAACGGGTTCCATTCCTGAGGACGTTCTTAAGTCGGAACACATACCACTTCCTTATTCAAGTCGCTTCACTCTATCCTCCTGTATCTCTTAAGGTAAGGTTCTTACACACTAGGGGTTAGGTTAGGTTTTCAGGTTTTTGCATTTTTTTGACCGTCTACTTTTTTTTTAAATATTTCAACAACAGCTCATTTCTGACGGCAAGCACTGGTAATTTGTTTCAGGTCTCAAAGTCATGTCAATAATGAAGATCAAGTTGCCCATTGACATATCTTAGTGTTCAGAATAAAATAAATCACCATGATTATGTTACGAAGGTAAATGTTTACTTTAGAACACGAGTCCCTAGGGGATGACCAATATGTTTTTCCAGTGTATTTTAGTGTTTTTTAAACGAATCTGACCTTCATTTTTGGCGGAAATGGCAATTTATTTACCCCCCCCCCACCCCAACAATTATGGGGTAGTGCATGGGAAATCGGGGTTTTTGGGTGGGAGGGAAAACGAAAACGAGTTATCTGACCTAACAAAACCTAACCTAACCTAACCTAACCTAACCTAACAAAACCTATCCTAACTCCTAGCCGGGGGCTCTGCCCCCGGACCCCCAGTAGGCCTAGCTTAAACTAACCTAAATATTTCATTAGTTAAAAACTTTGGGGCGTGCCATGTCCGAAAGTACAATACCTTACTTAGAAGTGGAAGGACCAGCGATACATAAGAATTGGATAGAATAATCGTCTTTCTCGTAAAACTCGTGCAAAAAAATTAAATTGATCGATGGAACACAAACGACAGCCAACCTCCACCACGGCTATTGTAAAACTGGTCAATGAAATTAAAATCGTACCCAGGCTGCTTCCTTTGAAAAAAAATCAAATGTGATTGATCGAAAAAAATTTGAGTGATATCGATACCTCATTGGTCACGATTGGAAAACGTCAGTCAGCATTGTGCATGCACCGATAACATCGCCTCACAGAGACGAAGACTAAAAACTATTTAAAAATCAATTAAATTCAATTGTCGCTATTATCCATTTCCACCATTTATATATAGGATTCAAAATGCTCAGAATAGCGAGATCTAAATGCATCAGTAGTTTATAACTTTCGGGGGCGCTATGTCCGAGAGTAAAATAATACCGTTACTAAAACTGCAAATCCTCATCACATTTGGGGTCACTCTTGAGGTAAGGATGTTGTCTTCTATACAATTTTTCTGAAGTTGCTGGTTAACCTGCACCCTCATTCTACAGTATTACCAAAATATCAACTGGGTAAAATATCAACTGTCCGCCAGTGTATTATGCCAAATAAATCCTAAAAAAAAAAAAAATACTAGTAAGTATATCAAAATTCAACCTACTATAATGAGTAATCGCTTGTCCTTCACTGTCACTATAAATTCCTCCATTCCTGAAGTAGGTTTACTGGTGTCTCACATAAAAGGTCTATCACACAATATCCTTACATAATAAACGTTTGTGCTTTTAAATACATAAAATCCTTCAATTACCAGTGCCAAGGTAAGAAGTGCTCTCCAGGACATCAGCTGCTGGGTGCCATAGCCAGTCTTCCGACGTCAACAAGTGTTCGGAACCTCTCATGTTGGGCAAATAAATACATTTTGTTATGAAAAATCAATATAAACCAATTATATGTCAATTCAAATAAATTTTTAAGAAAAGATATATTTTTTACTTTTATTGAAGAGAAAATAATCTTTTTCATTTGTCACCAAATTAATATTAAAAATGAAGGTAAAGTCTTAATCAGTTATTACATACGAACACTAGCAACTTGCTATTGGGTGTTGGTTCAAGTATCTAAATTAACTTACTTTTATCCTCTTCACCACTGATCGGCTCGTTAGCAATCGGTCACGTCTCTGTTACGCGCTGTTGGCAATTACTGGGCATGCAAAATTAAGGGATCAACAATTACTCTAATGTCAAAATTATATAAAACAGAAAACTCCAGTGATGCAAAGTTTGCCTGTCAAAATATCTTAAAAGTAAATAAAAATACAATATATACATCAGCTAACTACGAAATAAAATTATAGCATAATAAATGCCCCCCCAAAGTTAAGGGGGATGACAAGCTACTTCATTATCAAAAGTTCCTCAAAACACACACACAAAAATAATTACAATAAAATAAATTTTCCTGATCCATGTAAAATAAGAGCACTGAGATTTAGGAAATGGAGGCAAAACAAACATACGATATACAGGTTGATAAAAAAAAATGAAAATATTTTAGATGACATAACAAGAAAGTCCGGTAATTCACGTGATTGAGTTACCAGTTTCTTGCGGAAGGTCACGATAACACAACTCCGAGTCTTTTGTGTGATTCTTTTTTTCCAGGGTTCATGCAAGGATTCCACTTTATGTGTGTAGTTCACATCTTCAAGTACTTACACCTGAAGATGTGAATTACACGAAAGCGCTTGGGAACTTTGTGTTTTCTTTTTATCTATTTGATTAGCAGCACACACACACAAGCACGCACGCACGCACACACACACACACACACGGAATTACTACACCACGTGAGGTCCCTCCTAACACCATCTGTGAGGGAGTTACTACACTACGTGTTTGCGGTTCAACACCTACATTAATCTGCATGTTCACTGTATGTTCCCTTACCTTTCTCTAATGAAGGCTTTTGTTAAACCACCAATGTATGTAATAAGTTATTTATGTCCAATGTATATTTTCAGCCTTTGAGGCTGCAGAACTTTTTCAATAAACCGTTAATTATTATTATTATTATTACACACACACACACACACACACATATATATATATATATATATATATATATATATATATATATATATATATATATATATATATATATATATATATATAATATAACAATAAAAAATTAGAAAATATTTCCTTTAAAAAATCATGAAACGAATTTATTAATTTTCAAGGCTGAGTTTAAAGGGCACATAAGATTATTGTTGCATTATGTTTTGGAGAATAGGAGTGAAAGGGTAGATTTATTTGGCATTCTTAATATTATGGACAACCAATGTAAAAATAGTGTTAATAATTATACGGAACTCGTGTGAGAATGATATTATAGTAACTCTCAATGAAGTCATTTATTTTTATATCTTATGAGTTGTTTCCTTCTTGGGTATATGAGTGTCACAATCTTTCATGTAGTCACATGTGGCACCTTCTCACGTCAAGAGTTATCGATCCATGGTTCCTTTCGTGAATAACCTCTCTGGTGTTCTCGTTATCTTCTGCCTCCCCCCATAACCAACCCTCCCTAGTCCTCCATATTGGGTAGAGCTGGCCGAACAGAAAGCAGGGCCAGTGTTGCTCGATATGTACCGATTAACGCTTGTGTTATTCCTAGCTGGTAAGTGCCGTAATATAAGGTCGTATATCTAGCTTATCTGATAAAGAAGCTTTTATTTATAATCATGTAGTAATAGTGAATACAATGAATAATAATGATACCTTGCAGACGGTACGTATACTCATATTAAAATATATTCACTCATCATCTGTTGCCATGGTCGCCCTGATAAAGCTTGGTTATGTTCCTCATGCACGAGTCGTCACTTACACGCCAGTCTGTGAACGTTCATGTTTGGTGTTTGAACAAAAATGAACCTATAATTAAGCGCCAGCACTGACATTACGGTTAAGTGACACAAGTAACGGCGAAAGTGTGTGCAGTATATATAGTAAATATTATTTAAGTGCATTTCCGCGTATCATGATTATCACAATAGGTCAATGGAACAGGTAGAGTACTAGTATTGGGAGTGGATAACATGGAAATCTATTGATATCAAGCTGTTAAGATTATCAAGCATTATATTATATACAGTATGCAAATATTACAACGAAAATCTATATTAAAAATAGTGGTTTCTATAACAAACAACTCTCGTGAAATACAGTGGAATAAGTACAGTATTAGTACAGTATTGCTGTGTCTTTATGTAATGTCTTCGCCGTCATAAAGAGGTAAGCTCTGCTCATATTTGTGTACTAAAGTTCCTTCAGATATTCCTTGGGTTATTTATACTCTCCTGATCTTTTTTTTTTCTCTCTCCGGACCAGGAGTGGTCCTTGGGGAGTATGACCCCACCTGGGACTCCCTGGACACCCGGCCACTGCCCCCCTGGTACGATGGTGCCAAGGTCGGCATCATGATCTGCTGGGGCCTCTACTCAGTACCATCTTTCGGCAGCGAGTGGTTCTGGAATTATTGGCAAAGTTGGTTATCTTATTTGTATGAATTGTTTCACTGTGAAATCAATTAATTAGAAAAACATCATTAACTTCTTTTTATGATTCATAACTACAAGAGCAATTTATTACTTATTGTCTAAACTGTCATCTTTAAAATCACCATAATTGGTGGAAACTCAACCGCGTGTATGTAACTCACTCAGGTGGTCACAATCCTCCTTACGTAGACTTCATGAACAAGAACTACCGGCCCAACTTCACCTACCAGGACTTCGCTCCTCAGTTCACAGCGGAGTTCTACGACCCTTTGGAGTGGGCGAGTCTTTTCAACGCCTCTGGGGCTCGCTACACAGTTTTCGTCACTAAGCATCACGAAGGATACACTATGTGGCCCTCAAAATACTCCTGGAACTGGAACACCATGGATGTAGGGCCTAAGAGAGACCTCGTGGGTAAGTAATGTCGGTATTCGGATGTGTAATATAAAAACATAAGTACACAATAAATATTTTCCTTATGCAGGAAGATGCCCACCAGGGCATAGGTCCATGACCCACATCAGGGCCTGGGGACGAAAATAATAATAATAATAATAATAATAATAATAATAATAATAATAATAATAATAATAGTAATAATAATAATATTTAATAAAAATTAATAAAAACTTATAAAAAGTATGAAATTAAAATATAATATATATATATATATATATATATATATATATATATATATATATATATATATATATATATATATATATATATGTGTGTGTGTGTGTGTGTGTGTGTGTGTGTGTGTGTGTGTGTGTGTTTGTGTGTTTGTGTGTGTGTATTTATCCTTTATTTGTTCGATTTCTGTATCCTATAAATTTTTTTAATGCCCTTTTAATGAATACAACTACTTTTTTTCCATGTCGTACTGATATTTTCATAAAAAAAATGCTTTGAAGTCAATCAGAAACACAAGAACTTTTACCAGCATGATATATATTTCCCACTAACATTAAAGATGGCAAATAGCTCAAGTCCCTTCTAATTATATTGTTTAAATCAAGGTGCTCATGTGTGAGCTTAATTACCTTAAATACCTCCCAACAGGTGACTTGGCCAAGGCCATGAGATCCACCACCCCCAACGTTCACTTTGGGGTCTACCATTCTCTGTATGAGTGGTACAATCCCCTGTATTTACAAGACAAAAGTAACAAATTTATGACTAACGACTTCGTTACCAGAAAGACCATACCCGAACTGCACGAGCTGGTGAGTCTACTTGTCGTTACGTGTCAGTAATATTCAGCTCTTGTGAATGGTACTGTCTGAATTGTGAGGCTTGTCAAAATGTAAAGATACTGAAGCCGAAGCATGTGAAACATTAAAATGAGACTGTTAAGCTCCTTAACACCCCCGTAAGTCTTCTGGTTGAGATGTGTTAACATTGGGAGGGAGTCTCCTCCTGCTTGAGAGTTCTAGGAGCTACCCATGAAAAATTGTTCCTTGCTCAGAATGTACTCACTTCTTTGTTCTTTTTGAGGCACTTCACTTACTCCGATGGTGTCCCAATTCATTCCACCAAGTAGTTCTTGTTCGTATCGTTTCTCCTCACCTAAAGGGAAATTTTTAAGTAGAAAAGGTGAGTGTCTGGTGAACGTATTATCTATCTTTAGGTGAATAACTACCAGCCGGAAGTGATATGGTCAGACGGTGACTGGGAGGCGCCGGACTGGTACTGGAACTCCACTCTGTTCCTGGCGTGGCTCTTCAACGACTCCCCAGTCAAGGACACCGTCGTGGTCAACGGCAGGTGGGGCATCGGAATCCCCTGTCATCACGGCTCTTTTTACAACTGCAAAGATCGTTATAATCCAGGTGAATATGGAAACTGAAATTATGGGAACACCCCACAGTAACATGACGTAATGTAAGAAACCATCGTTGAGAGTAATGGATATACAGTGGTAATGGTAATAATGATAGGAATAACCTTACTTTTAACTGTATTGTCATACAGGTGTGTTACAGCCACACAAGTGGGAGAATGCTATGACGCTAGACAAACTCTCGTGGGGTTACCGCCGGCATGCTCCAGCCACCGACTACCTCACCATCCATGATCTTCTCACCCAGCTGGCGCAGACCATCAGTTGTGGAGGTAATCATCTTCGTGGCCAAAGAGGAGAAACAAGAGAACTGTATCGCTTGGTGTGTCAGTTAAGATAAGAACTTAGGAACTTGAGTTACTGAACAGTCACGTTGATCGGGGGTGATGAGTCAAGTGGATAGTGGTATAACTGTTTTTACTATAAAGGAATTAATTTCATACAAAGAACAAATACAACATAAATAGCTTAATTAATCACTAGAAAATGTTTTGCTTGTTGTCTTCGTTTATACTGATTTTTATCTATCCTGGAGGCAACTTGCTGGTGAACGTGGGGCCGACCCACGATGGTCGCATCCCACCCATCATGGAGGAGCGACTGCGGCAGCTGGGCTCCTGGCTCAACATCAACGGTGACGCCGTGTACGACTCAACACCCTGGACACACCAAAACGACAGTGTCACCCCTGGAGTGTGGTGAGTCATGGTGTGACACCACAACGACAGTGTCACTCCTGGAGTGTTACGAGTCATGGTATGTGACACACCACAACGACAGTGTTACTCCTGGAGTGTTACGAGTCATGGTATGTGGCACCACAACGACAGTGTCACTTCTGGAGTGTTACGAGTCATGGTATGTGACACACCAAAAGTCAATAATTGTCACTAAAGTTGGTCACAAGATAATTACTCTCACTTACTTTTAAGTTTGTTACCAAAGTTAATCGGGATCTTTTTATTTTCAATTTATTTATTAAAAAATAATTAATAAATAAGTGACTATGTACTTGCAGGTACACCAGTAGAGCGGGTGTGGTGTATGGCTTAGTGTTAACCTGGCCTAAAGAAAACATAGTGAGTCTGGGGTCGGTGGTCAGTACACCAGAGAGCAGGATCACCATGCTGGGCTACCACAGCGACTACAACAGTTACCTTGAGGTGCACTTCTGTTGTCTTCTGTAATCTTATCATAGTCCAGTTCCTACCCCACAGCTGCCACTAAAATAGGATTTTCTATTTAGGGTTTCAAGAATAAACTGTTAATGATATTTGAAATGAATAGATATACATGTCACTCGAAATAGGGATAACTTGAATTTTTTTTGGTATAAATTCATGGGAATTAATTCGTATGTCGTAATTTTTTTTTATTTAATTTAATATGTCATTTTCTATCACGTCGTAACCAAACGAAACTTAAATTAAAGCAATTTAGGCTAGGTTAAATTGGTTAGCTGACAGGTTGATTTGGTTAAGTTGTTTAAGTTAGAAATTAAGTTATATATTTTATAGTTTGTTTTATTACTGTCTTCATGATGACTTAATCCGCAGTGTCTTAAACCGGGTTTATATTTACTATATTTCTCATCTTCTCCATAGTTTACAACGTTAGAAAAAGGTACTGAGGTGAAGTTCCCGCCTATGTCGGAGGTGGGAAGCCAGTGGGTGTGGGTGCTGGCCATGACCCACGTCAACCCCTCTAGCCTCCCTGGCACACCTTCCCCGCAGGTGTAATATGGAAGCAACATTTGGAGATGCTCCTATAACTCGTAATATCAACACTATTAGAGATAAAAATTATTCATCTAGCGTGTAAATTTTTTGTAATATTTAAAATAAAGAAGCAATGCAAATGAAATCTCTTTATGTCAGTTCGTATTTTATTTTTCCACTTATTTTCCTTCTTATCTCCCTGAATTGACTATGTATTTCAGTGATTTATTACCCGCTCGCTGATCTAGAATTCTAGATGACAAGAGAAAATTTGGGGATTTTCCGAGCTCTTCAGTCATGCCTCAATAAAATGTGGTGATGCCTCAAAATATGTGGTGAAACAAAAAATAATATATCCGATAATTCTCCATTATGATCCCCAAAGGGTGGCAGCCTCATTCAAAGATATGAGGCTAGAGCAGCGACGTACCAAATAAAGAATACCTGTATATTTTGTTGTTCACTACAATACATATATATATATATATATATATATATATATATATATATATATATATATATATATATATATATATATATATATATCCTGTATATTTAGAGGCAACTGAATTTCCAGGGTGACCTTAAATAACATCAGGTCAGGTCAATAACATAGAATCCTCTGATCCACACACCACCTCTACCGCACACGAAAGAAGAGCTTATAAAAATGGGCGACGTAACAAGTCGGGTCAAGGCAGGTCAAAAACATGTAACCCACTAGCCATCTACCCTACATCCATCTCAAATGCTTCCAAAGCATTTTTAACCTTGGGCCACTGACAAATAAATTTATGTAACATATCAGTTTTTCACTGACCATCACTAAAGTTTATAGAATTAATTTTCGAATCAAACTTGCTTCAACCAGAAGTTTTTCTGTTACACATGTTGATTTAAACAGTTCTATACTGTTTTCCCAATCTATGGTATGATTACTGTTCCTTATATGAACGAAAAGTGCACTGCTTTCAGATGCTGTTCTATTATTATACTTGTGTTGTTTTATTTTAAGTTGTAATACTTTCCCAGCCTGACCTGCATAATTTCCATTATAATTGCTACAATGCTACATGGACTACAGTAAACACTTCCAATTACATTCAAGGTTGGTCTGTTCTTAAAAACAACATTAATGTTTAGTACTTTGAGGGATTCAACTAAAGGTAGTCAATTTTATATATATATATATATATATATATATATATATATATATATATATATATATATATATATATATATATATTATTCTTAGCGATATAGTATTAAACGTTAATAACATAACGTTCCTAAATTATATATTATGGTAAAGCCAAGGTTCACATTTTTCTTGTCATTCTGGTTAACCACTTGTGTAAGGGTTCCCCTCTGAGCAGAATAAAAACGTCTGGCGTTAGCCAAATTTAAATGGTGTCCCCATAATCACGGAGTTAGCGGAGATAGTGTACTAATAGAACGTGTACAGAGTACATTATTTCAGTCTGGTAAATTAGGTACCCATGTTATGAATAAATTCATGTAATTTCTTTAAAAATCTGGTTTAGAGAGAAAGCAGAACTTCATTCTTTCTCACTTCACACAGAGGGAGGAATCCCGACAGGATGTGTGTGTGCTGGCTCCGCCCCTCAGTACAGGCAGGCATGTGTCGCCTCACACACCTACTCTTCCTCTTGGGTCAGTACCATGGTTTGTTGAATATATATTTACCATTTTAATAGTTACACAGCGTGCTGAGTTAAAGTATAAAGTTTCTAGTATATTCTCCGTATGGCACCAGTCATCTACCGTGGATGAAAAACCGAACTAACATTATATTTATGACCGAAAGCAGTGACTTATTTGTACCGGTATACATGTGGTGGTCTTCACCATAAGGGCAATTACAATGACATTTGATCACACCATTCATGATTCCCACCTTTGCTAAGTTCATTCTGTATTGATGTTACGTATGCAGAAAGACATCAGTATAATGTTATGTGACTTTATATAAGAGTTCCTGGCAGTTGACCTTGACTTTTTTTTTTAACAGATGGACGCGCGTAGATTAAATGTGAGAATGCTTGTTCACTATAAAAATGTGATAATAAGTGGAAAATTAGTCAGCTATTGCAAGTTTATTCTTCACTCTAAACAACAAAGAGGAAGTTTGAGCTTCGGTATCAAGCAAAAAATGGGTATTATTTCCCTTGTTGCCACTAAACGAATTTCGGTAATTTTATAGTTGCAATCAGTAATTTTGATAATTTTAAGACACTTTTATTCAATGGCATTTCTGGCGATAATTACGTGTAAACGAGACATTTAACATTTTATTATGCATGTTCGTACGTGGTTGTACACACACGTGACCCTACCAAACAATACAGGTTTCCCGGAGTCTGGTTTCCTCTTGTACGAGTATGGGGTACAGACTGTACCCAGTGTTAGTACAGTACTGTACCGTACAGTACTGTACCGTACAGTACTGTACTAACACTGTGTAGGCCCACCGCTAGTAGAATATATATATATATATATATATATATATATATATATATATATATATATATATATATATATATATATATATATATATATATATATATATATATGATTAATTATATTATAATGCATTACTGTGCTTCAATAACTTTGGTCTTTAAGTGCGTATTTTAGGTAAGTAAATGCACTAGTAATCAACAATTAAAAACAACCAGATTTCTATTTCTATTGATTTAAGCAGCTGCAAATGTGTTGGGGGAGGTTATGGTACCTTCCACACCTCACTCCCCTCTCTCCCCTCCAGGGTTACTTACTCCCTTATCTCTAAAATCCCAGACCTTCTATTGTGTATTACGTATAATATAGACATTGTGTGTAGCGTAGTCTGTGTATTCTTTAGTGTAAACGAGTGTGGGGTAAGCTACGGAGTGGTTACAGCCCAGAGGACAGGGACACTGGTAGTACTGTACAGTGGCGTACATACAGTCAGCAAGGGCGGATCCAGGGGGTTTCTGGGGGTCCGGACCCCATTTGCATCAGAAAACTGCAATACTTTTTCTTTAATGCTGTATTGTACTCAGGCATTTTTGTATAGTAAAAAGTAATTACTATTGACTTCAGAATATTGTACAGGTTGACAACCCCTTACCCCTAATATCAAATTGCGCATGGCTTCAAAATGGCCTCAAAATGTCCATAATATGGTCAGATTTCCCCCAAAAAATCTAGAGGGGGGGGGGGGCTTATAGCTTCCCTCCAAAACCCCCAGCTGGGTGGCCTCGCTGTGCTTGCCATGTTTACCCACGCACAACTTCTTGGAACCCCCTCCCCTTTTTTATATTACTGGATCCGCCCCTGTTAACAGTATATACTGTATATATTAACACTATAATTTTATTTTAATCGAATTTTCAGCCCACTGTTTTACTTAACGCTGAATATAAGATCAAATTAATTACATAAATAAAATTAATTTAATTATGTAATTCAGCGATATCAGGAAAGCTATTTAAAGAGATGACAGTAGACATTTATTTTTCACTAGTCATGTTTATATATCATAATAACAGTCATGTTTAAGTCTTATGGCGATAAAATCCACATCTACAGAACCGTTATGAATTAAAATTACAGTTGAGAGGAACTGGTCATCCAAAGTGTAAGTAGCGAGTGGTGTATCAGTGTGAACTGACTGCACCGTGATACAACGAGGGTGAGGGTGTGGGAGCCGGGGTCCTGTTTATCTGTCAAGTACACACCCACCCGTACCACCCATGACACAACACAACCTCCTGGCACTGTCAACGCCACCACTATCGCAGACTCGCGCTAACATGTATGAACAAATTATTAAATTCACCATTTGTTTGTAAGTAAGTTTAGATTCGCATTATGCAGCACAGTGACTCATCACCACACGTCGAGATACCAGTATGCTTACATAAATTTCACCACTGAAACAACCAGACATATTTCTTCATTCTTTGTTTATCCATCCTTGTTTATATACTTCCTTGCATCTCCTATTCACTTCCCTCTTATACATTCATTTCATTCTCAGTACATCATTTTTATCCAATGATAATATATTTTCCTTTACTTTGTTAATGTCCACTCTTATTACAGTTCAGAGTCTCTTATTCACAAACTTCTGTTCCTTCAGGAGTGGCCCTGGCAAAGTATGACCCAACCTGGAATTCCCTAGACACTCGCCCACTGCCACCCTGGTACGATGGTGCCAAGATCGGCATCTTCCTCCACTGGGGTGTCTTCTCTGTCCCCTCCTTTGGCTCTGAGTGGTTCTGGCAAAACTGGCAAGGTAACACTCAGGAAAACACTAGATTTCATATACTACCTCATTTGGGTTATTAATTATAGCCAAGGTTAATTTTTGTATCTTAACAAATGAAAAAATAGATTGGAATTAAATCTAAAATAACTTCCTCAGCTGTGTTGATATATTTGGGGAAATTCTCAAATCTAATAATGCTTCATTCACATAAATATGAATATTTAGTATTGCGAATAGGAATAAAATATTATTCCATAGATTTAATTAGAACTCACTTTATTCAACAATTTTCAGATTGATCCAGAAAAGTTCAAGTTTGTCAGACAGTAGCAATAAGAACGGATACTATTGTTGTGTGGATACTATGTCAAGTTTATACTTTGTTAGGTAGTCATGGTAAACAGTACGTGGAGTTCATGAAGGAAAACTACCGGCCCGGCTTCACCTACCAGGACTTCGCTCCTCAGTTCACGGCGGAGTTCTACGACCCCGAGGAATGGGCGAGTATTTTCAACGCCTCTGGGGCTCGCTACGTGGTCCTCACCAGCAAGCACCACGAAGGTTTCACCAACTGGCCCTCAAAATACTCCTGGAACTGGAACTCCATGGACGTCGGGCCAAAGAGAGATTTACTCGGTCAGTTGTTTATTGTCTTTTTTAATTTATAACAATGTTTACAAAGCATTTATAAATTATAACAGTTATCCGTATTCACTGAGGTATATATTGTAAGTAAAACGTGAAGAAATATAATTTCATCAGTTTCATGACAAGAATGATGTGTTATAAAATCTACCATTATATGAAATCCTTTTAAGCATTTTTCAAAAGACCATCAGGTTAGTAAGTTTGTGCTGAGGTAACGTATTTTTTTTTTTTTGCTACTAATACCCACTGAACTTCTTTCCTGCAGGTGATTTGGCTAAGGCCATCAGGTCTAAGACTCCAAAAATCCACTTCGGATTGTATCACTCCCTTTACGAGTGGTTTCATCCTCTCTACCTGCAGGACAAGACCAACGAGTTTCAGACCAGTAACTTCGTGAAGACAAAGACCATGCCCGAATTGTATGAACTGGTTAGTTAGATCATCAGCTGATTGTTTTATTTACATTGAAAGACTCTGTGAGCGTGTCCAACAAAGGCCAGGAGGAAAAAGTGACCAAAACAGCAATGATAGGAAAGAGCAATGAAGATGTAGTCCCCTTCACTACTGTGTTTACAGGGGCTCGTTAGGTTTTGTGCTGTGTGGCAGCCCTGTATTTGTTTACATTCGACAGAAGGAAACTCGCAATAGTAAACACACTATGGAATCAAAATAAGACAATATTAAAACAAATATCTCAATGTAATGATTTGTGGAATGTTTATATGATGAGCCCCTGTAAATGCACCAAGTTGTCATACAGGTTTCCATTTGGTTAAGCATGTTTATAAACTATGCAGTTATGCACTGCAGCATGAATATAGACGATACGGTGCACGTAGGCCGTAAGAATATTTTGCCTGTGTGCCGAGACAGTGCAGGTAAAACATAATGGTAAACAGTTAAGCAACTTATCTATAATAGCCGACAAAGCTGTCAGGTGCTTATTTCCATATTTTTCATAATTATGTGGGGCAAGTGTAAGGGAAAATTTTTCAGTTTGATGTTGGCTTCAGGTGAACGACTACCAGCCGGAAGTGGTGTGGTCAGACGGTGACTGGGAGACGGAGGACTGGTACTGGAATTCCACTGTTTTCCTGGCGTGGCTCTTCAACGACTCCCCAGTCAAGGATACCGTTGTGGTCAACGACAGATGGGGCAGGGGTATCCCTTGTCACCACGGCTCCTATTACACTTGTACTGATCGCTACAATCCAGGTACGTGAGATGAATGTACTGTTTCCTCGACTGTGCCACCTCTCCGGCCTCCAAGAGAGTGGTGTTATTTTATCCTTCTCGCCAGAACTCTTAAGTTTGGATTGTTTAGGTCTAGTGTATGACCTATTCTAGAATACATTGGAAGAACCTAGATGCTGAAGTATAGTAATACACAAGTGATCGTGGGCCCTTCGTGCCTGGTGAAAGTTTGAACGCTGGTGCTTGGCTAGCGTACAGCGAATGAGGGTGCGCCAAGTACATAGACTTGCATGATTAATTAGGGTGCGCCAAGTCCGTAGACTTGCATCGTTTTCCATCGTAAATAAAATGGTTAATTAATGCCTTCCTAAAGAAACCATCGACATGGGGCCAGGTTTGTTCCACTCTACGAAGTTTTTGCGATTTTTCCACTAAGTTTGATGAAAAACGATTGTGCCGTTTCGGCTGCCCAGAACAGACACACAAACAAACAGACAGACACACGGCTATCCCTATAGTATATTAGATTATGACAACAACATACCTGTAGATGCTTGGTGGCGTTCCCTGACTAACGGTGACGGCACACTGGGCGCTTTCCTCCAAACCTGTTGCCCGTTTTGCTGGCTGTTAGCCTAAACGCTCAGCAAGCAGCAGGATTTCTGCTGTTGCTAGAAATGGACAACGGTTTCCCTGGGATCTATGCTGGCCGGATTGGTGCTCAAGTGAGCATATAATTTTAAGTAAAAATAGAAATAAATCATGAAAAATAATAATTTAAAATATAACACGTAAATGGTGACATATTTTTATTTATTCATCACTTTAAAACTTCTTTAGTACTATTAAATCATTATTCAGGATCTTTGATCAGCCAGCCGCCGTCACTTTTAAAGAAACTTCACGACGAGTCCATTTTCTTTTCTATAGCTTTTGCAGACGCCTCACTTGCTTCAGCAATTGAAGAACTATAGCACAACCCTTCAAGGCCTCAACTGTACTAACGGGATCCTTGGTGAACCCAGTCTAGACGCTTTATTGTTGTTAGTTGTGTTGGGCAGAAGCGCCAACAAAACATCTCAGTGTGACGCAAAACGCCTCTTCGTTTGCCAAACATGTTCGGAGGAAAGTGCCCAGTGTGCCGCCGCCTTTACAAATACTGTTGCCGTGTTTTTAAGGGTCTCGGGTAGGTTGACTCTCCCTCTCTATACATTTCACCCTTTCCTTCTCATTTTGTATAATCATTTGGGTAAAATTTCATCCTTTTTACTTATTATGCTCTATTTCCTTGTGGGTTTCACCTCGTCGTCGAAATTTATTTAAATATTAGCCTCTATTCATTCTGATTCATTTTGGACCACCGATGTATTTACCGGAAACTTAGGCGAGTGCTTCACCATAGGTTACTAGTAAGTGGAACTCCGTGGCTGGATATTCTTCAGTCAATTTCTTTAACTGACGGGAAAAAGATATAGTAAATAAAATTATGTTAATGATAGGTGTTCTATAAACGCTAATAAGAAAAATTCGACTTTCCATGTGGGTAGGGGTGCTACAGCCACACAAGTGGGAGAACTGCATGACGTTGGACCGACACTCGTGGGGTTACCGCCGCAACTCACGAGTAGCTGACTACCTCACCCCTCTCGATCTCATCACAGAGATGGCCATGACTATCAGCTGTGGCGGTAAGCACAACAAAATCGCGTCACTTTTAGAAAATATAGAGTATGTTTATAATATTATTATGAATGAGAAGTCGATAAGATCTATGAAATGTTGATTCCCTTACAGGCAATATATTGATCAACGCTGGCCCAACCCACGACGGTCGCATCCCACCCATCATGGAGGAACGACTGCGGCAGCTGGGCTCCTGGCTCAACATCAATGGTGACGCCGTGTATGACTCAAGACCCTGGATACACCAGAACGACAGTGTCACACCTGGAGTGTGGTGAGTCATGGATTGTGACACACCACAATGACAGTGTCACTTGTTGGCAACTTTATCCAGAACTCAATTTTTTAGAGTAAAGACCCTTATGGTATGTGACATAATTTTGTAAATGCAATTAATTTCCTGGGATATTTGAGAGACCCACGACGAGATTTGAAACTAAGTCACGAGTTACACTTGTATTCTACTACCCCAACAGGTTCACTAGCAAAGGCGATGAGGTTTTCGCCATCGTTTTATCGTGGCCTAAGAACGACGTACTCAACTTGGGGTCGGTCGTCTCCACACCTACGACACACCTGTCCATCTTGGGTTACCACGAAAATAACATCAGACGAAATCTTCATGTGAGATGATTATGTGATTTATGAAATAGTTATCCAGACTCTTGTTATGCTACATACAGTGGATGTCTGAGTCCAAGACATGTTGATAATTGTCTTTAAGTAGAATTACGGGTAACTCCACTGTAGCTCTTACTGATGTAGCAAAGTAATTTTTCCGCATATTTTACAACCAAACAATATTTTTTCTTTATACATTATTCTCGAGCTTAGATCACAGTGTTGTTTACCCTGACGTAACCAGAGTTTTCAGTCTATTCGTACTGCTTACAACCCTCTTAATGTATGTAATGAACAGCAGTGCACAATAGACGATGCATCTTGTTAAAAAATTAATGTTTAGTTAAAATAATATTGAAATTTAAATAACTAAATCAAGCTATTGAATTTTTTAACCTTTTATGCTTCCAGAATATTTATAGAAATCGTCGTGGTTTATGGTCCTTTTTGTTTTCTATTTCAGTTTAAGTCAGCGATTAAGAGGATGCAGGTGGTGTTCCCGCCTATGTCAGACATAAACAGCCAGTGGGCGTGGGTGGTGGTCATGTCAGGAGTCAAGCCAGCTTCGAGGCCCTCACTGCCACCTAAAATCATGTCCTTCAACACACCGTAGCCGGCGTCATGATACCTCAGTCCCGGGTCATGCATGAATAACTTACTTGGCCATGTTACAAGTTATTGAACTGTTTGTCCCTTTTCATGTCTATAGTCATGCTGCATAACATATCCCGATCTTATAACGTATCGGTTCATATCCCAGGTAATGGCAGACTTGGTCTTGTTCCTGGTAAGTTTGGTCACCACGTCACAGCTGTTGTAGCTGCACACAAAGATCCTAACTTCGACATTAAAGTCATGTTGATACAAATTATACCTGTAACGCCAGTTCTTCAATTATAACAAGTGTTTCTGTTGCTTGTTAAGGTACAGGAGGGTGACGTGGTTTAGATTAATATTCATTCTTGTAGGCAGTGACTAAGCGTTCTTTTGACAACTGGTATATCAATTGACTCACTACATCATATCCTGTATATTGGACTATGTTTAAACTGCTTGTTGATGATACATTTACAATGTGTTTAAGAGATAATTCGACCGAGTATATGTGATCATTTATATGAATGTGAATTATCAATGAAATATGGTGTGAGTAATATTGAATTAGTAATTTACAATTGTCATTTGAATGAGTTTCAAGGTGTTGAAGTTTATCTGCAGATGAATATTAGCAATAAAGAGTTTAAGGAAACTCATTTTGTGATCATTATCCTGTTTGAAGATCTATACAGTATATAATTTTATTGATCAGTTTATCTCAAGATTAGGTTCGTTCTGCCGACATTTTATACATGAGAAGTTTTAAAATATAAGAAAATGTAGTCCGCATCTAACAACATTATTTACCTCTTCTGGAAGAACAAGCCGAGCCAGTAAAATTCAGTTCATTCACACTTATTAGGTTAAGAATTTTATTTATATTATATTTGGAAAACCTTTGTGGAAGACACTACAAGTATTAGTTTGCAGAATCTTACTTTTTGGGGCCAAATCATATAACAACATCATGTACATTGTACAGTACAGGATTTTCATAAGTGCTTTGACGTTTCTGTCACAGCGAACATGATGAAGAATAGTTATCTGCAGACAATGGTAGGATCCATAATGAAATTTTAGGTGCGTGTAACTTCTTCAAGGGATTCTGTAAACGCAAACATTAAGGGTCTTGTGCACACCCTGTGAAAAGTGAAAGTGGGTCCCATAGGCATGACTGCTCGTAAGGAGCAGAGTGGATATAGCACACTATATACTACTGTAAGCCTTCAGTACACAAGGAGGCAGCGTGGCCGATATTCACTTCCCCAAGTTGTAAACTTAGGTACCCATTTACAGCACATCCTCCAACAATGATTAAAAAAAAGCGAGCTATTCCAACACAAGGAGGACTGATGTTAATTTCATGCATTAAAAGACCAGAGTAAAAAGATTCTCGACTGAACATATCAATAAAATCCAGCTTTGTCTTACTCTACCAGAAAGAACCAATCCTATATTATCAGAGCGTTTCGACACCCTTCTAGGATAAGTTGAATCCCCTACAATAACGAGTCGAGCCCAGTTCTAGGCACTGTCGACTCTCGACTGCTCAGCCGGGTCGACGCTTGACATAGCAAGGACCCACACCCACTGACTGGACACCTCGGACATGGGCGGGAAGGTGACGGCCATCCCGGACGTCTTCGATGGGCGGAACTGCGGAAAAGACGATTGTCGTAAATTTGTTCGTTTCATGTGATTAATACTGGAACAACAGCACAGAAACAGACACAACCACAGGTATATATACCCTCTATACAGGACCTGGTACAACACACACAGCAGTGACCTACTTTAAACGAAAAAATAAAAATTGCCTAAATATTTTTTTTTTAGTTTGAAAAATAAAGAAAGCAAAAAGGAAATATTTCTCATTGTCTTTAGTAAATGTGAAATGTAATACTTGGGACGAATACTTAATGGCATGCAACAATGTTTCTAATTTCACGAAGACGAATTAGTTGTAAGAATAGTACTGTACTTTTAGTCATGATAATTAGCTTATGTTAATAATAATAAAAATTAAAATATTTCTTATATTCTATCACTGTATTGTCACTGGTAAAGTGATTTTGACAGAACTTACTTTGTTTACTAAAAATTCCTTGAAATGTAGAATAACCATCAAACATCTGAACCATCAGCTAATACCTATGCTCAAATATATATATATATATATATATATATATATATATATATATATATATATATATATATATATATATATATATATATATATATATATAAAGTTTAAAATGTCAAATTTGATGTATCTTTTTAAGCTCTCGTTGAGTTGATTTAGTTTGTAAGCGACGCCCGCCAAGCGTCTTCTCTACCCAAGGCATAACCTTATAGGTATGTGACAGCTCTTTATTTTGGCTCTGAAATTCTCTTACCCATTGTCATTCAATAAACATGTTCTAAACATAATAAAACGTGTAAGGAATCAGATGTGAACTATAAAGTTACCATGTGTGTGATGTTCACAGATAGAGAGTGAGAGAAAAATACGCTGTATGGTGTTATGCCAGACGCACGACATGTATTATGCTGTGATGTGAACTAACACATAATGGGTGTAGGAATTAGTATAAATGACTGAGTTTATGTTAAAAGTGAAATTATTTAATTTTAAAATTTAGTGAGTTCCCCATAAAAGTATTGTACGTCAATCTCGATATTGTTTAGCGTCTCATTATCCCGGTATGAACAGTACAATTAACAAGCCGTCCACATGATGGACGTAATGGTCGCAGCAATCCTCAGATGTTGACCTTTATAAATTTTATAAAAAAAAACTCGAATTTGCTTACCCACGAGGTCTTTCTTTGGCCCGACGTCCATGGAGTTCCAGTTCCAGGAGTATTTTGAGGGCCAGTTGGTGAAACCTTCGTGGTGCTTGCTGGTGAGGACCACGTAGCGAGCCCCAGAGGCGTTGAAAATACTCGCCCATTCCTCGGGGTCGTAGAACTCCGCCGTGAACTGAGGAGCGAAGTCCTGGTAGGTGAAGCCGGGCCGGTAGTTCTTGTCCATGAACGCAACGTGACTAGATGAATGAGCGCCTTAACAAAAAAAGAGATAACTTTAGTAGGTGATCCCATATGGATAAATGATTAAACAGAACTGATCATTTACCTGAAAAAGACAACATAAAATATAAATTTTAAAAGTGCTGGGTCCAATTTCCCATCCTCATTCACTCTATTTCTCCTGCAAATACTGTACAATCCATGATTGTCCTAATTATTTCATTAGTGCTTTACAACTACCTTTGTGTTATCTTTATGGTAAAGACTTCACATGTAACGTAAGTGGAACATGCACGGAATTAGAAAGCAAAATAAAGCATGTTGTAAACTGATGTAATTTAATAAAAAAAATTAATGTTTATTATTAAAATTTATAAAAGGTAAAACATTGGTTGCAGTAACTACTATTGTCACAGTTCGCCGACACTAACTTAAATGTTTCAGAGTACAGTACTGATTTTTTTTTCAACACGCATTATTATTATTATTATTATTATTATTATTATTATTATTATTATTATTATTATTATTATTACTATTATTATTATTATTATTATTATTATTATTATTATTATTATTATTATTATTATTATTATTATCATTATTATTATTATTATTATTATTACTAATTTGATTTTTTTCATTAGAAATTCGTTGTGCATGCCTAGGGTTGTAATTATTTAGTCACAGAGTAGTAGGTTGGTCGGAAATTCTGAGAAATGGATTAATAATGAAAGTAAGCCCCTTCCCCCCTTTTTTTAGAAAGATGGCACATAGCTATTTAGCCTAACATGGGCCTTCTGAATCTGAAAACTAATGTTGCCAATCAAACCTAAGAGAAGAAGCACCATCAGATGTAACAGTTCTCAGGTGATAGCACTCACCAACTACAAATATTATTCGTAGATAACCAGCGTGAGAAATTCCTCAGCTGTTACCTTGTTACAGTTTCCATCTAAGAATTATGATTACTCCTGTTTGCCCCCCCCCCCCAAAAAAAAAAAAAATTTTTTTACTGGTAACCATTGTTAGGCCACTTTAAACTAACATCCGCAACAGAAAATTGCAGTTGCAACTGTATAAACTGCAATCGTCAATACGTTTGCATGTTTTAAGAACATGCTGCTCCAAGTTCTTGAAGTTTTACAACATTGCATAATTATTACTATGGGATAATTTTATACAGCTTCAGCTTCGGTGGATGCATGATGCTCCTTTTCATCTCAATACTGTATATGAGGAAATATATACAGGTATAAACTTAAATGTTACGGCTAGACGACAATAAATCGTTATACTATATATTCAGCACTGTTTAACTCAGGGGAGCCCAGTCTTACAGACGCCATAAATTTATGGAAATGGAAATGTGTAGTTATGAACGAAATCAAGATCTTGATTGAGAAAGGAAGTACCGTATGTCAGAAGGGAGTTTAGAGGATAACCTGCCACATTTCTTTCGGTAAATATGTATATTTAGGTGCAGTAAAATACTTGAAATTTCGAAAGTAAAACTGCAAATTTGATTTTACTGATACTATTCTGTGTATGTAGCTACTGTAGTGTTTTTTAGAATTCATTAGTATTACCTTGCCAGTACATCCAGAACCACTCAGAGCCAAAGGAGGGGACAGAGAAGACGCCCCAGTGGAGGAAGATGCCGATCTTGGCACCATCGTACCAGGAGGGCAGAGGCCGGGTGTCCAGAGAGTCCCAGGTGGGATCGTACCTCGCCCACGACACAGCTTACGGACATCATGAATGGTAAGTCGTAAACATTATATTTTGTTGTATCCATCATTTATTTTACTAAACACTTAATGTGACTAACAAAGAAAAAATTTGTTAAATCAGTAAAGTACGTTACCCAATCTCTTAATATATAACAATTATGACAATACTTCTCCATCCTTATCACTACACTGTTGGAGGAGACGTCCAACAGTCCTAAAGGGAGAAATGTAATGAAATGGTACGGAGGTTTATTTCTTGTTTTACAGTAAACATATATATGTAACTTCACCAAGGTGGAGACCTGTTTGGCATCCTAGTACATGTGTGTTAGATTATGTGTTGTACCTACCGAGAAGGCCGAGGAGAGCCAGCAGACGGATGAGGTGCGACATACTGTAAGGTGAGGGTGAGGCAGGCACTGCTGGCGTCTGCGGCTGTTGCTACAAGCTCTTACAGTATCTGTCACAACCAAATAGGCTGATTAACGGAGATAAGGGTAGCCTGTGTGGGAGATAATACTAAGGCGATATTGCAATATAAAATGGTATTGAGCTGGCAGTACAGAGGCCCGTGGTTGATATTACCAGTGGGAAGACAGTGTTAAACTGGTACCTATCTTGTGAAGGCGAAGTCTTTCTCCTTTTTTTCTATTCTCTGTGTTACGTCACTCTGTTTCCAACTGTTAATCCATAGTTCTATTCTTGAAGGTTGAGTTGTCAGTGGACCAAGTCCTCTTAATGAACATTAACCCAAGTCCTAAAGGTGAAGGAAGTGTCGCGGTTCAGGGTGTAAGGCAACGAGCCTCCCGTGGCTACCATGTCAGGTACGAGACTATAGGAAAAAAGTATATAAATATAAAATTAAATAATAATAATAAAAAAGGTTACACTAAGAATGGTATTAACGAGGTTCGAATCCTGTCTGTTAATGAACAAAGACGATAGGTAATTGGTTATTTGGCTGCATTAAAAAAATAGTAAGATTCCCTCATGTTGGGATAACTAAACGCAAGCAACAAGTTGTATACATTGATGGGGATGGATTAAAGTAGCTGTATTTGCAGACGCAAGTGTGTGTGTCGCTTACTGTACATCTTCAGATAAACCGACATGCTGTTAGATACTGTATGTGTTCTATCACCCTGACATGAGACCGAGCCCCCCCCACACACACACATAAAATAAATAAATAAAAGGTTATCAGACGTATCCCTCGTAATCTAATCTGAGTGTATGAATGCAATACCTCGAGGTTTTGGGTGTTATAGCGAGACTAAATAAACAGATAGACAAACTAAACAGTTCTGTACACATAATAAATACACTAGGAATTTTCACTAATATTAATAATTACAGAAATAAAAATAATAATAATAATAATAATAATAATAATAATAATAATAATAATAATAATAATAATAATAATAATAATAAGAAGAAGAAGAAGAAGAAGAAGAAGAATACTAATGTGTCATGTATCTTTCAATTTATGTACAGATACGTACTGTTTTATCATCTGCAAAGTGTTGTCGAAGGTGAGTCACTGTCCACAGTGTGTAGGCATTAATATATAAAATTTTATCCAGTTTCTTTGATCACATTAAGGCGATCATTGTTTCTTAAAGCACAAAGGAATACACTAAACAAGAGAGGCTTAACTAAATGAGGCAAAACGACGTTGAAGACTTGCATGAGGACGCCAAGAAACAAACTGAAACTGAGAATTGGGTTGACCATTTATTTCAAGCGTCAAGATTTTAACCCAATGGCGCTCACTTGCGGGAAACACATACAGTGGAGGGAGGGAGGAGAGGGAAGTCACTGGTGTTGTTTACGGATGCTGTGGGGATGTTTGTCATGTAGTTTGGTCTTTTATCTCAAAAAAATTATTATATTTTTCATATACCGTCAAGTCTCTTCAATGAGAATTTTTACATATAAGACGCTCCGGGTTAATTTACAACTGGAAAGAAAAATAATAATAATGATAATAATAAAAACATCCCAGGCCACTTTGTCGCTTGTCCTGTTCTCGCTCGGAACGCCTTATATATAATTAGTAACCCTGACTCTTCTATGTTAGAAAAACAATGACAGTAATTATGTGATTTATTTGTTTTCTCGGTCCAAATCATTCATGAAAAATACAGTACATGGTATTTGTAATTTTCTACAACAGCTGCGTTCGATTAGACTGTTGCAGGGCTGACGATCCGCCAGTTACAGGAACAAGGGTCAGCTAGTCTGTGACGAGGTTGAGGATTAGCCAATCAGTGACACAGCTGAGGATTAGCCAATCAGTGACACGGCTGAGGATTAGCCAATCTGTGACGTGGCCGAGCATTAGCCAGTCTGTGACAGAGCCGAGGATCAGCCAATCTGTGACAGTTGCTGAGGATTGGCCAATTAGTGACACGGCTGAGGACTAGCCAATCTGTGACAGGGCTGAGGATTAGTCAATCTGTGACAGGGCCGAAATTCAGCCAATCTGTGGCAGGGTTGAGGATTAGTCAATCTGTGACAGGGCCGAGATTCAGCCAATCTGTGACAGGGCTGAGGATTAGCTAATCTGTGACAGGGCCGAAATTCAACCAATCTGTGACAGGGCTGAGGATTAGTAAATCTGTGACAGGGCTGAGGATTAGCCAATCTGTGACAGGGCCGAGATTCAGCCAATCTATGACGGGGCCGATTAATTATTAGCCAATTTGTTAAAGGGTTAAAGATCACCCAATCTTTTCTAGCCTTGAATGTTAGTTTGGTATAATGTCGAGAGTCAGCCAGTCTGCAACAGGGTCGAGGATCAGCTAGTCTGTAGTAGGGTAAAGAATCGATCAGGTTTTCATGGTACCATGGATCAGCCGGTCTATCATGATGCTGGGGATGAGCCTGTCAGGTAAGGTGCTCAGGATCAGCCAGTCTGTCTAAGAGCTGAAGATCAGTCAATATGTCATGGTGCCAAGGGTCAGTCAGCCTGCAAAAGGGCCAAGGATCAACCGGTCTGTCACAGAAATGAGGATCAGCCACCCTGAACAGGCCGACTGATCAGCCACTGTCAACGGGCAGAGGATCAGCCACCCTGAACAGGCCGACTGATCAGCCACTGTCAACGGGCCGAGGATCAGCCACCCTGAACAGGCCGACTGATCAGCCACTGTCAACGGGCCGAAGATCATTCACTGTCAACGGGCCGAGAGTCATCCACTGTCAACGGGCCGAGGATCGGCCACTGTCAATAGGCCGCGGATCAGCCACTGTCAACGGGCCGAGCATCAGCCACTGTCAAAGGGCAAAGGATCAGCTACTGTCAACGGGTCGAGGATCAGGTACTGTCAATGGGTCGAGGATCAGGTACTGTCAATGGGTCGAGGATCAGGTACTGTCAATGGGTCGAGGATCAGCCAGTCACAGAGCCGAGGGTTAACCAATGTTAACGGGTCGGGGATCAGTCAGTCTGCCTCAGTGTATAACAATATACAGCATGACATAAGTACATAAATCTCACTTTCATATTTTGTATTTTGTTGTACATAATACTTTGTGATACATTATATTCTAAACAAAACTAAAGTACACACTAAATATGACCAAGAGATTCTTAACGCTTGTGACCGCAACACTACCACTGAAAACAAAAAGACTCATTGGTAGTCGCTGCGGCAGTGGCCAAGGCGTAAACCAATGAAAATAAGTTTTCAATGATATGCAGACTTATTTTGAATAAAACAAAGTTTTCATTGGTGCAGGAGAGGTGGTGATTGAGGTGTGATCCAATGAAAATAGGTTTTAATTATTTGACAATGGGTGTTGTTATATACAAGTCTGGTTTCTTATCTCACTCGAAAGGCTCTTTCCATTCAAAAAAAAATCTGATTAGCAAAACTTATTTTTATCTGAGATGATATGATTTGTTTCTGAATGATAGACTGACCCCGAATTTTGACTGAATATAAACAGTCGTACGAGACGGAAATACCGGTACATCGTGATCTGTTTCCGAGATGCTGTAGTGTGTAGGAACAGTGTACGTGTGTCACTGGTCAAGGTGTGGGTGTACATGATGATAATGATGATGATGATAGTACGCATGATTATGAGTTTGTTGTTGATGATGATGTACTGTACTAACATAGGCTGTATTTTTCTAATGATGTAATTATTTTTGTATTAAAAATATTTTCTTTCATAATTCTCATACATATTTTTAATCTTTATATTTATATTCTGTACTGTATAGTTACGGCACCATCGCTGGCTGTGCGAGAGATTCACTACATAACATAAAACAAAAGTGGCGGGAGAGATAAAAGTATGACTGTTATCTTCTACTACACTTTAGTCTTAATTTTGGATTTTTTTTGCATCAATATAAACTATTACAATGAAAAATGCCTTAAAACCACTAGGACCTTTTAATTACTAGTCAGATTAAATAACTTCCAGTTGGTAACGAACGTACAACTGCGCGGTAACGCAACCACTTAACAAATGTGTAAACACTCACAACTCTTATGATCGTCAAGAAATATTTTTTTCTAACTATTTATAAACTATATATCTGTGTACACTAGACAATGTTATCTACAAGTGCACTGTGAACAAACTGCATGTCAGCGACAGTGATGTTATAACAATGTATTATTTCCGTTAATATTAATTATTTTATAACAAAAAAGTTACATTTTATGAGGACTAATATTGACACTGTTAGTATTTAGATTGATTGACTATAAAATTTACTTCGACGTATAACACTAAAAGTGAGGTACAGTGTGACTAATGCCCTAACATGTTACCTTTGAGGAAACGTTACTCTTACAGTACATGAGATATTTGTGACTGGTCGACTTAAGTGAAACTAATTGTGTGAAATAAAGAGATGTAACTAGTTCATTGTACAGAGGCTAGTGGGACTGGTCACTAACGGGGATG
Source organism: Homarus americanus (assembly GCF_018991925.1). Classification (NCBI taxonomy): domain Eukaryota; kingdom Metazoa; phylum Arthropoda; class Malacostraca; order Decapoda; family Nephropidae; genus Homarus; species Homarus americanus. The sequence goes on from NW_024750852.1 coordinate 5,593,941, forward strand.
TAAATAGCTAAGGCAAGGCGTGTAACTCTGTAGCCCTGACACCACAGGAAGCTGTCTATCAACCTTTACACACAGATCATTAGTGCTGATGTTTGTCAGCTACCTGAGTGTGTGACAGAACACTGCATGCGTGAACTTCACAGCTACACGCTGAAGAACATGTTGACAACAAACGTACTGTAAACGATGATATCTAAAAATGGTATATTCTTGAGAAAACTACTTTACGACAGGGTCTTGAGGTACACATTCAAGTAACTTCACGGTGTCTGCGAAAACAGGCATTGGTGTGTAAATATTTGGTGACGTATGTTTTTACGACTTATGATTTCTAATATACTGTATATAATTTAAACTTCGTGGATACTGGAACATGCCGACCCCTTCACCAACTACAGTACTCGAGTTGGTGAAGGCGTAACAATATGACTGTTTGAGAACGCAAACCAAACAGTGACGTCGTATGTACCTACTGAGGTGTATGCCTGACGTCTCAGGCTTCACACCTAACAAACAGGTGTCTTCTCCTTGTATCACGAAGATGTAAGCGTGTTCAGAGAGAGGATGTTGCCAACTGCCTGCCATAGGTGACGACCACCAGACGGTGAGTTAAGTGAAGAGTTACCTCTAGTAGTGGAGCTGGGAAGGTGAAAAGAAGTTATCAGTGTGTGTAGTGTGAGGGGGTGTGGTGGACCAGATGGATCGCAGGTGTAGGTGTGACCAAAGGAAATCCTTCAATGAGGGACAGACGATCGTAGCGATTAAAGTACTTTCGGACCGTCTTGTATCCCCCACGGTAGTGCTGCCATGGGCGACCGGGGTCTGGCGGTCTACTACCTGAGTCAGTTTAGAAATAAAACAACTTATAGATGAATCAACGCTAGACAGAGCTATGAAGCTTATCTGTAGATAAAAAAAAATTTTTATCTACGCAATAAGTGTTTCTCTATACTACTAAACGCTTCTTGATGAATACACCTAAGTCTTAAGAGGCGAAATTTGAAATGGTAATTATTGTAATTTAACTTCAATGAAGCTTTTAGAGGATAGACTTTGTAAATTCTGTGAAACAATGATTCAAATTTGTGTAGTTGATGAACGTTTTATTTAATAAGTACATTTCACGCGAGGAGAGCGTCTTAGGTAGTTGAGCTACACTATTTATTTAACTAAAATCTGTTATAATACTCGAGATGTACCACAAGCCAATGGCTCATGCTGCTCTTACAAGTGTTTGGAATAATTAAGCAAGAGGAATAACGATTAAACCAAAAGAATTAACCAGTAGGACTAAACTCCCAAAAATACTATAACTACTCTTTCATTTATTTTATTTTTTTTAGATTTTTTATGAGGATAACTGTTATGGTAACTTTTTATGGCGTTTTTTTATTATCGCAGATCATTGTTCCCGCCAACGTTAACCGAAGTCGACAATGTTTTCGCTAAGTGGTTCCTTTCAAGGGTGTCACAGCCTCGAAATTAAGAAAATCATAGACATTATACCACACACACACACACCACCCGAAACAGATTCTTAGAGTCCCGTACGTAAGACTGATCCCCACACTGGAGATATAAGAATGTATGAAAACGGTTCACTTGAGCTATTGTATACAGTAGTCAAAATGGCTTCCAAAATGCACCGAGACTGCACGGGGAAAACTCTACTTACGAATTGTTGAGAATCCCGTTGTGTCTCTCCTCTGGGATCACTCCAGCACCCGATAGAGGATCCAACACGTGTTTCAGTCTCGCGTCTCAGGTAAAACATTCCCATGATGGTATTACTGTCCTCACTCTCACCTGAGGCATATTACGTTACTATGTGAATGTCTGTCTGTATACGTCCGATTTTGCATATGTATTCCATCTGACTTTGTAAACGCATCCGTCCGACCTCAAGTCCATCCGTCCACCCGTTATCGGATTTAAGATTTTAAAATACATCAAACTTTTTTAACTCAGGCCTACAAAGGATACAATATCCAGATGTACTCTACTCAATGTCTGGATGTACTCTAGTCAGTTTCCAGATGTACTCTAGTCAATGTCCAGATGTACCCTAGAAAATATCTGGATGTACTCTAGTCAATGTCTGGATGTACTCTTCTCTTATAAATTATGTGGTGGCAATAACCATGTTCAGAGTACTCTTAACGGTGTAGCATTAACGGGATGGGTGTACTGTTAACGGGATGGGTGTATTGTTAACGGTATGGACGAACTGTTAACGGTGTGGGTGTATTGTGATCGGGATGGGTATAATGTTAACGGGATGGGTGTACTGTTAGCGGGATAGATGTCCTGTACTGTTAACGGTGTGGGCGTACTGTTAACGGGGTAAGTGTACTGTTAACGAGATAGTGTTAACGAGAGTGGTATACTGTTAACGGGATGGGTGTACTGGTAATGGTATGTGTGTTTACAGTTAACGGCATGCTCTAGGGTTAACGGCATTGATGTACTGTTAACGTGTGAGTGTAGTATTAACGGCAGAAAAACAACAGACACCTAACGAACCACTAATCACAAAAACAGATTGGACAACGGCTACTGTTTTTTTTTCCGTTGGTGGATATTTTAGCCGCGGTGGCCACAAGAGGGAGCAGTTGGCGCCCGGGAGTCCTTCACCGCCACACCTACTCCAGTACACTCACTCGAGGATCAGGTCTCGAATCCACTATCTCGAGGGTACGTTACTTGAGGGGGGGATTATCTCAAGGGTACGTTATGTTACTTAAGGGGTACTATCTCAAGGGTACGTTACTTAAGGGGCATAATCTCAAGGGTACGTTACTTAAGGGGCATTGTCTCGAGGGAACGTTACTTAAGGGGCATAATCTCAAGGGTACGTTACTTAAGGGGCATTGTCTCGAGGGTACGTTACTTAAGGGGCACTATCTATAGGGTACGTTACTTAAGGGGCATTATCTCGAGAGTACGTTACTTAAGGGCACCACCTCGAGGACACGAAGAAAAATCCTTCAAGGGTATTTGGTCTCGATATATGCGGTACTCAAGAACTTTGGTCTCGAATTCACGTTCTCTTGAAATTGAAGCAGTTGTAGAAGGACACTTCTCCCTCAAGAGCATAGTCTCAAGGACGAGCTTCGAGAACACGACTTTGAGCCTTTTCGAGGAAATACTCTTGGAGATTTATTCTAGAGGGTTAGGTTCTCCAGGACAGGTGTTCGAGGGTTAGGTTCTCCAGGACAGGTGTTCGAGGGTTAGGTTCTCCAGGACAGGTGTTCGAGGGTTAGGTTCTCCAGGACAGGTGTTCGAGGGTTAGGTTCTCCAGGACAGGTGTTCGAGGGTTAGGTTCTCCAGGACAGGTGTTCGAGGGTTAGGTTCTCCAGGACAGGTGTTCGAGGGTTAGGTTCTCCAGGACAGGTGTTCGAGACTCAGATTCTCGAAGACAGGTGTTCGAGGGTCAGGTTCTCTAGGACAGAAGACAGTCCCCCTCGAGGTTCCTGGAGATGGTGTGGGCGGTAACAGGGATCCGACCGTATCTCCAGTGGACCAAAAGGCCACTGGCTCCTGTTCTCCAGTGGCCCTACAGGTAATGGTCCAATGGTCTCATGGGTAATGGTCCATTGGCCCCACAAGTAATGGCCCAGTGGCCCCATAAATTGTGGTCCAATGGCCCCTTAGATAATAGTCCGGAGGTTCAACAGGTAATGACCCAGTGGTCCTACAGATAGTGGTTCAGTGGACCCATGGGTCGTAGTCCAGTGGTCACACAGGCAGTAGTCAAATGGACTCACAGATAATGGTTCAGTGGTGCCGCAGCTAGGGGTCCAATGACCTAATCGGTAATGATTCAGTGGTCCCACAAGCAGTGGTCCAATAAACCAACGGGCAGTGGTCCATTGAACCCATAGGTACTGGTCCAGTGACCACATAGATAGTAGTCCAGAGTCCTCCTGCAGGAAGAGGTGCAGGTCCTGGTCCACTGTGTTCACAGGTCCTGGTCCACTGTGTTCACAGGTCCTGGTCCACTGTGTTCACAGGTCCTGGTCCACTGTGCTCACAGGTCCTGGTCCACTGTGTTCACAGGTCCTGGTCCACTGTGTTCACAGGTCCTGGTCCACTGTGTTCACAGGTCCTGGTCCACTGTGCTCACAGGTCCTGGTCCACTGTGTTCACAGGTCCTGGTCCACTGTGTTCACAGGTCCTGGTCCACTGTGTTCACAGGTCCTGGTCCACTGTGTTCACAGGTCCTGGTCCACTGTGTTTACAGATACGACTCGGAAATATCGAAGTTGATCCTGGGAACCATGGCGTCGTCTGCGGCAGAGGAGGCGTCCGGCGTCACGATCCTGACGGCTGGACGACCACCTGGAAACAGTATAGTTGTTATTATCAAGGAAGAACAAGGATGAGAGTATACAGTGATAACTTGTACAAAATTGCCAGTTTTGGTTTACGTGTGTTGATGATTGACTGTGAGGCACCTTCTTCTTATTGTAAGCTGTTCTCCAGGTGTTGTCTAACCCACGTTAGGATATTGTGTTACAAAATTTAACTTTATGACTCACGAACGACAATGATGCTACATCACAGGATACAGGTGCAGGTTTAGGAGATATTCGTTCAAGTGAGAAGTGAATTATGCTCGAGCGTCAGCTGAATGCCACGTGAGTGTTAGTGGTGTGTGACTGGGAGTGATAAGTGCAAGTCAGTACCTGCGTGTACAGTATATACCATGATAAAGTGTTTTTTTCAGCTGAATGTTAAATTAATCTACAAAGCAACAAAGGGCATCACATGATAGAAGAATGCGATACACACAACAGATATAATTGCATAAGAACAGTAAGTAGTGGACTAGAGGTATTATTAGTCACTGCTTTTGAACGAATGTTCTAATTAACTAATTTATTTATTTATTTATTAATTCATTCATTCCAGTGAAGCGTTAAGATTTAAGGAATGGTGCTAGCCATAGCAGTCCGAGCGTGCGGTGACTGGCTTGTGTACTGTGCAGTACCTTATAGTGTATGTAACATTGTGGCGGTGTTCAGTGCATATGAGACACTCAGTGTTGCTTACAGTATGTATGATAGCATGTCTATAACGTATGTGACGCAGTATGATAGTATTTACAGTGCTTGACGCTGTGTGATAGTGTTTATAATGCGTGAACACAACGTGACAGTGTTTACAGTGTGCCGTCGTCTACAACACGTGACACAACACCTGATATTACTTACTACCATAATACAGTTCTATGTCGGCGGTGAGTAATGGTAGTGTGTCTTTCTGAGGGTCCGTAGACACTGCAAGTACACATAAACACTTACAGTACAGTACTATATAAACACAGTGCACCATTTTATACATCACCTTCTTGCTGAGCTCACACTCTACAGAAATATACATCTTACTTATTGGCTTCATATACACAGTTCCAAACTTCACCTTCGAGTTTAGTATACACATATACAGTATACACGACCCGAACCCTGATTCTAAACACACAAACACACACACACACACACACACAGAGCTCATTCCTTCATCCTTTGTACACAAACTCCAACCCTGAGATTTGTACTGTGCACATACTCGAGTGGATACAGCGCTCGCCTCCAGTTCCAGGGGTCGGTGGTTCGATTCCCAGGAGCTCCCAGTTCACCCAGCCGTAAATGGGAACCTAAATTTATAACTTGGGGAAGTGAATGCGGTTGATAGCAGTACCGGCCATGCTGCCTCCTTGTGTACCTAAGGCTTTAGTATGCAGTGTGCTATATCCACACTGCCAGTAGGACCCCACTTTACACACACACTCACAGGCACATACCCTTCAACTACGCCCCCCGTATACATAAATATACATATTATATCTTATCCCCAGACTTATTTTGAATGTCATGAAAGTTGTGAGAAACTAAGTACGTATAGGCCTACATATACCTCAATCCTGGACACAGTAAAGATACACCCACGCACACCACCATCCACGTACATCACCATCCACGTACATCACCATCCACGTACACCAACACCCATCAACACTGAGGTAGAGGACATCCTGTACCTTGTCGGAGGCGTGTGTGGTGGGAGGGATCGATCACGTGGTTCTCGGACGCCTGCTCCCGGCTCCTGACGGCTGCCCTCTCTTGTAGCTTCAACTTCAACAACCGGATCTTCTCCTCTTTCTACAGGGGCGTAAGAGACAGGTGTTACAGGTGTTACAGGTGTTATAGAGGAATTAAAGACAGGTGTCACAATGGCTCTTCAGGGTTATGTGAATTTTTGGGTGTTGTTTCATTACTAATATTTCTGTCACTTATTTTTTCAAAGTTTTGAAAATCTAGGCCTTCATATTTCTCAAATCTACCTATCTATCTATCTTTTCTTCTTATGTATTGACACTTTATAGTTTGGTAAAAAAGCTATAGGGCATAATTCATAGTCACCAGGCACAGTGTAATGAGGTAGTGTCTGCGGGGCGTATTTCAAGGAAGGAGGGAGGGAAGGGGGTGTCAGTACCTCGGCAATAAGTCTCTGCATGTCCTCGTTCTCGTGCAGGAGCTTCTGGTACCGCTCCTCCTCCTCCTTGCTGGGCGCCGTCTCCCCGCTTGACTCCACACGCTCCCCAGGGTGACGTACAATCTCCACGATCTGTGCCATACACACACACACACACACACACACACACTTACAGTACTTGAATAACCATATTGAGGCTGATAGTTTTAATCTAGAACTCTTTGAGGATTATCATTTAAACTCTGATTCCTTAAGGACGATAATCTAAGCTATAATTCTCATAAAGCTAAGTATTACATTTCAAATATATATTGTAGATAATAAGCAATGATAACGATTGATAACACCAATATTTACGAGCATTATATATCATGTCGGCTTATCGAGTAATATACGTATAACTGATTCTGTAATCTTGTTCACATAGCAACACTACTCGTACACCTCCCCAGATGCCGCCTCTCTAGTATTATGTGTCTGTAGTGATCCATGAAATGGTGACCTTTGCCAAGATAACTTTTATGGTACGAATGAGTATGAAAGCTCACCTTAGGAACGAAGACGAGCGCCATGGAGAGGAAACAGCAGAAGATGATGGCCAGCGACACGAAGGCGAAAGACGCGTCCTGTTGCGTCGAGATAACCAGGGTGACAGGAGCCGTGATGAGGCACAACACCACCACGTTGTAGATACTCATCCCCACCTGTGTGTGTTATTGTGTAGTTGTAACACCTTCATATTACAACACTAACACCTTGTACTGTACCATAACTACGACAGCACCACCGTCACAACTCTAACCTAACCCTAGGCTAACCCACCCTAACATCACTACAACACAACTAACACCACCATCACAGGTGTAACCTAACCTAATCTAACCTAACGACATCATAATACCTTTACCACTCATCCCGTTACTGTTATTATTGTCATCACATAAGAACAAAATGTATCACAACACACTATATATTCAACCTGCCCTCAACGTCCTCCCGTTCCTAGAAATAACGTTACTATTGTCAGTACTAGTAATATGTTGATTTTCGTCAGTTTCATTTTATTTTATATTTTATTTAAGATGCCCCTCAAGGACAGGATCCCCGCGTTGAGAGAACCAAATAGGACCCCATCACTAATATATCTTCCTCTATATTTTTTTAACAAATAAAATGCACGGAAAGAGATCATGCAAGTGCTATTGTAAAATCAATTCATCAAACTGTCCCCTTGCTAAAGACTGAAGACATCTGAAGTAGGATGATTTGAACTGACTGAGGTAATATGTCATAGGAAACAAACACAGTGGAAGGGAGTCAGGGAGATGAACCTACCAGCCTGGAGTCATTGATCTGCTTGAGTTTGATGCTGCGAGTCTCGTAGGCCAGGAAGAGGCCGAAGATGAGCAACAAACCCTTGTAGCCGTAGAGCAGACCTGTGTGGACGTCAACATCATCATTCTTGAGTCTCACAAATCATTCTCTAAAATGGGATGATCGTGGCCTTTAATGGAAGTAAGATATTTTCTGTACTATTTTAATCGTCATCATTGTACGTTGTCATATTCGTCTTTGAATGACTGAAGTATAAATGATTTTAATTTAAATAAATGCCAGAAATTTTTGATAAAATAAGTCATGTGAAGATGACATATACCTCTCCTCGCCATAACTCTACCAGGTTATACAGTCAAAATGACAGACGCACACAGTGGTAGCTATCGGTATATACCTGACCTAGTTGTTGTTGTGTGTGTGTGTGACCAATAAACCTCTTGCATATGACACAAAATTCTGATATGTGAGAGAACAGTGACAATTAAGTGAACGGAGCAATACAGAGGACTGTGTTTTCAGTTGTTTTCGTCAGAGTATAGGATATCGTAGCAGCATTCGGGTTGTGTCGAGAATTACCTAACCAGATGATGCTGTGTCGACACTTACCCAGCCAGATGGTGTTATGTCGACTCTCACAGTGCTCGAGCTCCGGCTTGATTTTGATGTCCTCGACAGCGTCCTTGGGTTTCTCCAAAGGGAAGACTTCGAGCGTCCTCTGGAGGGGGTCGACGGCCTGCCACACACTCAACACAATCACGTCCACCACCACGAAGCTCCCCACCATCACATACAGCTTCCAGGGCTCCACCCGCTGTAAAGTCCCACAGTCATGAGAGTAAGACAATATTCACAGACACAGTCATGAAACAGAACAGACCCACGGTAAGACATGGCGAGCCACGACCCATGAACACGAAATAAACAACTGACCTTATTCTCTATTTTGGTCTTGGTTGTGAGACGGTGGACACGCCAAATCTTGGAGAACATGGCCCCATAAGCGAGGGTGAAGCCGAGAGAGAGGCACCAGGCACGCAACCCACACACCGTCGGGAACTGCTGCTGGCTTACGAACTGACCGTCCAACCCCAGCAGGAAGATTGACCCCAGGCAGAGCATAATCCCCACCAGGGTGATGTTGTTACACGCCGGGTGCGACAACTGGATCAATCTGCGAGTGTGAAAGGTGGATCAGTGTTCAGTAAAGGAACTACCCTCAGCATCTGTGTTCAATGAAAAAACTTATTCCGAATCGGAAGTAACTGGTGAATCAACTTTCAGTGTCTGGTCATGTCTGTGGTTAGTGTCAGTGATCAGTGTTTGTGATGAACGTGGCACCTACCGTCGTTGTCTGTGAACAAAGGTGAAGATGAGGAGGAGTAGAGCCCAGACGGCGCCGACGGAGCTGATGGTACACATGCTGATGAAGAGGCCCAGAGACACCGTCCTCAGCTGCCTCCTGACGATGGTCCTATCCTGCGGCACCTTCCCACCTGCAACACACATAGCCACCTCTTAACCCACTGCTTACGTCAAGCATTGGTGCACCTTCCCTGCTGCAACACACATACCCACCTCCTACAACATGGCTTGGTGCTACATCCCTCCTGCAACACATAACCCACCCCTCTCTAATATGCCTCCTGTGTTGTACCCTTATACAAGCAATGGACATGTACCAACTGAATTTGTAACTAGTGTTCTGAACAAGTTTGCGTAAAATAATGAACCATAATAAACTGTGGAAAAATGTGCAAGATCATTTTTAAGTGATAAAATAATGGGAAAAAGTGGATCATGAAAAAAAAGTGAAAAGGGTTGAACAAGAGGAATATAGAATAAGTTGATTTGAGTGAGTGTGATTGAAGGTACTCACCTATCCACTGTTCCCTGTTGAACCAGGTGAGGTTGTCGGTCTGCACGTCGAAGTAGCCCAGCTTATGGTAACGGCCGTCGATCATCTGCTCGATCTGAGTCCACGCTATCCTGTCACCGTCCGTACTGAACGCCACTCTACCCTGAACAAATATTGTACCAAGATAATTTGGACACAACATTCACGACGACAGTTCTGAAGGTGACAATTTACGAAATTCTTCAGTTGATTATTTTCCATTAATGGATCATTTGTTGTTTGTTAAGTGACCTGAGAAACCAAAACTCAGAAACAGAAATGAAAGATTCACTAAATATTATAGATGGTACAAAACACAATTGCCTTTGAATTAAAAGTAAGAATTTGGTCCAGGTATATATACTTAACTACTGGTCACTTTTTTTTTATATTTTACGTGGAAAGTAACACGTTATTCGCACAACTTCGAAATTAGTTTGTCTTCGATAGTGAGTGAGTGAGTGAGTGAGTGAATGAATGAGTGTGTGTGTGTGTGTGTGTGTGTGTGTGTGAGTGAGTAAGTAAATGGTATCCAGCTCATGTAATGCTTTAAAAACATTTTGAACATATGAATTACATACGAGATAACACACCTTTCATTGGTAGAGTAATAAGCGCCTTGACACAGCTGAGAAACTGACATCTACCTGCATCGTTGAGTCACCTACCGACACACCGAGGAACTGTGTGGCGTTCATGGCTTTGTAAAGCTCGGCAGCGATCTCCTTGTTGGTGTAAGTGAACTCCTCGATGGACTTGTTAACTGCCGCCAGCCGCTCCATCGTCTTGTTGAGGGCCAGCGCTACACTCCATATGGCGTCGTAGGCCAGAGGAGCTTCCTGGAGGACGGAACCACCTCATTGAGGTAACTGATCATACTTTAACGCTTTGATGGATATGTCATTGTCTATTAGTATGACCTTTTTTTATAAATAAGAGGAATGAGAGAGAAACACTGATTCAAGAGTGAGTGGTATCAGTAATAAGAGTGAGGGTAGCATAAGTGAGAGGGAGTGGCTCACCTGATAGCCCACTGGGTTACTCTGGTTCTCGTAGCCCTTCTCTATCAACGCCTGGTTCAGTCGCAGCCTGAAGTCTCCCGCCGTCTGTAAAAGAAAACCCTTAAATTTACACATCTGTAAAACATTTAAAATACAATCGAAAATAACGTCTAAGAAATGCCAACGTGGACAAAATGGCATAAATTGCAACAGATATTTGATGAAACAGTTGAGAAAACTCCTTCACACGGATAAAACATAATCAGTCGGCCAGTTTGGAGAGCCGGACTTTGGGTTAACAAAGACATCCAAAAAATCACCAGTCTCATAAAAATCTCATCTGGGCAAAAAATCCAATTCTGCTTTTGTTTCAGTCCTTAAATTTAACCTTAATATTAACAGCAATTCCTCTTTATGGTTGCAATCTCTACGTTGACTTGTACAAAGAGAGAGAAAAAAAGCGGATCATTATGAAGGAGTTGGGGAGAGGAGGGGGAAGGGGGCAATATAACCCCCAAAACAATACAACTTATGAATGAATGTGTGTGTGCGTGTGTGTGTGTGTGTGTGTGTGTGTGTGTGCCAGAAATTATGCAAGCAAGCAATAACTCTAATTTTAGGAGGGGAAACTATAGTACCTAAATTGTAATAGTTTCTGTATTTGTAAGTATATTATTCCGATAAAAAAAATCAGAACTAAAATGCGATGACAAAAACACAAACTTATTAAAAATAACAATGACGATTGAGACTACATAAACTTAACAGTGAATTACAGGACGCACCACAGGCAGGATACACTTGGGGTAGGAGACTCACCATGCCGGAAATCGTCTTCTCATTGTCTTTATTCCACATGAGAGCTTCTGTGGTCATGTGCCCCTCCGCTGCCTGTCTCATCTCCTCTCGGGTACAGTTGAGGTTCTCTTCCTGTAAAGGATTCTCGAACCAGTTGTCCTCGTACCACCCTGTAATATTCACCTTCGTCAGTACAAAAACAACAGCTTCCCCCTTTCTTAGTGATTTAGAAAGATCGACACACTGTCACAGGAATACATACTAACTGAGAGCCAGAGTAACACCACTAGAGAACCAATGGGAACTCGTACGACAAAAGAACTACATGAACACCTACCTATGAAGAACCAGACATAACTCTTGCCGTAGAGTGTATTTTTGTAGATCTCACAGAGGACCCTCCTGGCGGCGTTGACGTAAAACAGTCCCACGATGATTCTCGCGTCTTGGCGTTTCAGGTTCCTGACGGCGTCTGTTGGGTCGGTTAGAAAACTCTGACGGGTCACGATCTCGATGCCTGCGTCCTTACACCTCACCTCCAAATCCTCCACCGTCTGGAGGGAGGAAAATTATTACAATTTTCAGGGAGGAAACTAATAAGTGGGCTACTAGGGAAATTATTAGAGGGATATCCATGGCTTGATGCTTTTTTTTTTAACACTGACCTAGAATGCACTTGATCTTTTGCGTAAGAATAATTATACGCCTTAAATGGATAAAGGAAGCTATAGTTAAGACAGTGACTGACCGAGATGAAGACCTCCTCGGCCTGCTGGATGATGGCGACACGGGACCAGTTATATTTCTGCATCACCCTGATCCTGGTAGGGTTGTGCACGGTAGCTGATGGATGAGTCCTGAAGAACGTGGGGAACCGCTGTCGATCACTCAGTGCTGGCGAACTTGACCCGTACGACAACTGCCGCCGTACACGTGAAAGGTTCATGATTAGTGGAGGTACTGTACATACAAGACTACAAGGTCAGTCTAGGAGTACAGAATAGATATACAGAGTACAATGAATGACACATTAAGTCCACGAGATACTGTACAGTGTGTACTGCATATATTACGTTAGGTGCAGGAAACGTCATGTTTATTTAAGCATTAACAGCGAAGAAATATGAAATTGGGCAGCGAAGAGTTGGTTGGCCATTGCCTGCGTTATCCCGGACTTAAAAAAAAAAAACTCACGTGAGAAGAAAATCTATAATTCAGTTGAGGAACGGCGGGTAATGGGGTGAGTATGCTCCTCTAAAAACTCAGCAAATAAAAGATTGTGGGAAGACTTACCACGACGAGGTTCCACATCTTGGCGGCTTCCCCGATGGTGGTGCACACGGTGGAGCAGCCGCCCAGCAGCATCAGCTTGGTGGGTGGGTTGTACAGCAGGTCGTACATCACAGCCGCCCCCAGGCCCGGCTCACACTGTACACCACACATACAGTACATGTTAGTCAGCCAAAACACCCCACAGACGTACTGTAGACCTTAAAATTAGAATTATCCGGCAAGAAAGAGGTACGACACTTTCAAAACTAAATTTCGAAAGAACCAGAAAGATTATCGGTTATTCGCATACTGTACATTTAAATACCTTACATTATCGTGTAATGTACTATTCGAAATTTTTAAAAGTTACTTTATAGGAGGTAATCAGACATGGAGAAGAGTGAGTGGGAAGCATTCACCAGACACTCAGACATGGTGAGGAGTGAGTGGGAGGCATTCACCAGGCACACTCAGACATGGTGAGGAGTGAGGGGGAGGCACTCACCAGGGAGTCGTTCCACGCCAGGTTGAGCTTGTACCCAGGTAGAAGGTCGGGTCTGTTGTTTACATCGTGCATGGCCAACATGGCGGCTGGCTGACACGCCTGTGACATCCACACCACACGTTAATATTAGTTTCATCCTTTCATTTCCAAGTTCTAACGTTTTACTATTAATTTATATCTATCTCACCCACTTAGAACTTCAGTGGGCAAAGATGTAAATATTGACAATTATAGTGATTTACTTACAAGTCCTAAATAATACTGCAACATAAGAGTCTAGTTAATGTTGAACTCTAGAGCTGGCCGCCTCACTGTATATTACAGTTATACAAAATATAAAACTTACTGGTATTTACTAATGTATTCTTTCATGTAAGAAGCTCAAGTTGATGAATATAATGTGCAATGTGTCCTACACATACATTCATTATGTATTATCACTACCCCAGTCTACGGCACTAAGAGAGGCCCATCCCTTGTATTATTTACACTAAGTCAATGGTTATAAATTGACATATTTAATAAAAGTTACGTTCAGTATGAAAAATTTAATATTTGATTGTTGATTAACATTTTTCAGAAGGTGATAGCACCAAGATTGCCTACCTGGCCGCCCTGCCAGCCGTCTGAGCCATGGATGGGGAAGATGCCGCCGATGTTGAGGAGCAGCTCGCCGCCCGCGTTGCCCACCATCACCGTCACCCACACCACCCACCTCCATGTTGACACCTGCACACCTCCACCCTGCACGAAATTATTATCTTCTAAGTAGAAGCAAATGAACTTAACAAGCAAAATTTATACATAGTCATCTTATGGTTACTTTGGGACTGGTCTATACTGGTAAAAATATATAATTATTTGGTAAGTATTAAGGTTAGACAATTTTACTCATAATATCAAGAGAAGTATATATATATATATATATATATATATATATATATATATATATATATATATATATATATATATATATATATATATATATATATATACACAGTATATGTGTGTGTGTGTGTTACAACACTTAATAACGAGGTTCACACTAATAGTGGAAAGTCCCCGTCCCCGCCATAACCCTGACAACAGCGACAGACTGTGCTCGTTATTGGACTCATGTACTGAGTTGTGGTGTGTCTACAAGACTGTGGTTAAGATCCTTAACTGTATTTTTGTAAAGTTATTTTAAGTTATCCTCTTCAGAGATTATAAACGCCAGGATGGAAAATATATATTAATACATTCCCCCTTTTCGGGGAGAGCTCTGTGATATATAACACTTACAATTTTATTAGTATTTATTCAATAGGTTACATTTAAAGGCGCTGTTGATATATAATAATATGAATCAGTGCATGGTAAGACTTGGCAGATAAACTGTACGTCTCTATCGTTTTCAATTTTTCATGACTTGTGTCTCTACTAGCCCAGAAAACACATAAAGATCTTAGTTGTTTAAGCGCAGTAGTACAGTATAACAACAACATGGACGGGATATTATTTAAGACAGGAGTCTACAGTGAACAATAAGAGCGATGGGCAGCAAAATACTGACCATAAGGGAGAAGTAAGAGACCTTAAAGGAGAGAGAAAGTTAAATAGTCGAGTTTTCCTTCTTGGCACCTGTGATGGAGTGTTTGTTTACATCGACTTAGTACAGTTGTGGACAAAAAGAACAAGGCAGGGAGATTCTAATCTACGTATATTTCATCATTAAACTAAAAAGATTCAATCTGGGGAGTGGAACGAAAATCGCAAACTTTGAATCGCCACCTCTATGTAACTTTACCTCCCTCCTTCAACCCCTTCCTGTCTGTCTAATTCTTTTTGTCCAAACTGTACATAATATTTCACACTAAAGGAATATATGACTTGACCCAAGTTTTGTACTGTAAGATATGTTAATAACAAAAGGAAAGTATATGATATGAACTGGCCATTTTGATATGACCAGGATTGTAAATAGAGAACTAATTTTGTTATAATTATATTTATTGAATTACTCTTACTACCACATTAACAAAGACTTCCAAATGATTTGTTTACACGGCACTCTCACCCTCGCTCTCACTTGAGGTACATACGTCATGGAGTCTACAGAGAACAGTCCCCCCTGCTTGGAGTCGGCAAAGTTCTCATCTCGTGACTTGCATTTATAGCGGAAATCGGCAGAACAATCTACACTAACCTAAGAGAACAACAACCAAATCTAAATGGGAAGAGTTCCTCCAGCACGGCAAAGATTAATATGATCAATATGATAAAAATAACGCACCAGCATCCATGAGCGCCATGAAGTGATGACGTCAGGTAAAAGAAATATAATAAGAGCAGTTCGCATGAGCAAACTTCTTTCTGTGTTTCAGATATGCATGACGAAATATACACCACCATAAAAATGTCTCTTCCCTCTTGGTCAACAGAATTTTTGGTGTAAATTTTTTCTGGACGAGGATGGTGAACCCTGGTGTGTATTGACCCGAGACTTGAGGACCTCAGCATCCCTCATCAGGTCGTCATAGCAACCTTTCGGAGGCTATAATAACCAGCCATCTTGGTCATGGGAAATATATTTTGAACGAATTTTAGCCTAAAACAAATATCTGTTTATCAAATCCATTGTTGGTCATGTCTTCTAATGGAATGGGTAGCTCGACACTTTTCCCTGAGTAATAAAAAAAAAATTCAAAGCCGGTTTCATAAAATTTCTTCAAAGCGAATCATTGACAGGCAGTGACGGGTTTTCTCTTACAGTGAAACACCACCTTCACTGTGGAAATAGAAACCATGTGTTTTTTTCTCTGTTT
This sequence comes from Homarus americanus, assembly GCF_018991925.1. Lineage (NCBI taxonomy): Eukaryota > Metazoa > Arthropoda > Malacostraca > Decapoda > Nephropidae > Homarus > Homarus americanus. Next base: position 5,610,054 of record NW_024750852.1, read on the forward strand.
ATTGTGTCATGTGTATCTCGAGTATTTGGCCGTATTTTTCAGGCACTTACCTCCATATTGGCGAGCAGGGTAGAGAAGACTCAGGTGAGGGGCATGACGAAGTTGTTTCGACTGGGGAACAGGTGGCATCTGGCCGCCCTCTGATGCCAGTCAACCCGTGCCTCCTAAACCCTCTTCCCACTCCACAGAGTAAGTTTATTTTTACTCTCTACTTCAAGGACTCATTCAGATTCGTCCAAGTTTGAAAATAGTCTTGGGAGAAAAACTGTATTAGGGAAGAATTAATGATTGAAAACTAATATCTAATAATACTGAGGAGGGATATGTATATATCCATAACGTATTCGGACGGCGTGAGTTGTTCAGGTAGGCGTCTATTGATTCAGTGAGAGGCGCAGGCGTGGCACTGCGCCCACGCATTCTATTTCTTCCTTATTTTTTCGAAACTGGTGTCTTATTAAACATTATTATCAGACTTAAATAAGATATTTACTTACACAAAGATGAATAAGGCCTAAATAACCTCGAGATGCTAGGTACTCATTTTTTCTTATCGAGCTTTTAATTATCACAAATCAAATATTGCCCCTCAGTTCTAAACTGTAATTTTCTAATTTATTGTATATCGGAGTCCAGTATTTTCATAGTTTTATTGTTTTTCGAATTCATAAGTTAAGTGAAAATTGCTGATTCACCTGAATACAAAAAAAAATAAAGATGTTGCAGAATTCGTCTTGAAACTATCACAGTACTCTATTATAATGCTTGATGTTTTCGCGTGAAAAAACTTCTATTGAATTAAAAAAAATGAAATTTGAGTTAAATTAGAGACACCAAGAAATGGCCGTTGGTATGTTTACATCTTTTTCAATATGGCTGACTCGGTTGCTAGGGAAGTGACGTCATACCGAGGAAGTATTGAGAACTGACACACACACACACAATATCAAGGAAAGCTTGACTGATTGATTGTGGTAATTATATCAATCAATCATTCAACCTTCCTTTGATATTCCTACATTACTTACATGGCTTGATCCATTTTTTCTAAAGGAAAGGTGCTCCACAGCCTTCACTACGTATGCTCTCGTCTCGCAGCTACCTTATGTTGTTTACAGGTGTTCGCATATATAAACACGAAATACGACGAATTTCAGGTTCGCTTAAATCTTAATTTTTGCAATTACAGAACTGTAATCAACTTGTTCACCCTTATCTAAAGTGTCTTAAGAGTAATGATATTAAAGTTGTAATCATATTTGAGTAATAAGCAATATTTTACACAAAATTTACAGGCGACTATTGAAATCGGAAAACGCCTACTAAAAAAGGGCAGAACCAAAACAGATTTCAACTAGGAGCAATTCTATTCAGTTCTTTCAAGCCATAAGTTTTGTTTTAGGTACATCCTTCTTTCCTCACACAGCCAAACTATGGAATGCTCTGCCTTCTTCTGTGTTTCCACACTCATACAGTCTGTCTCACTTTAAAAAGCTGGTTTTCCGGCATCTTCGTGGTGAAGATTAGTATAACTTTTTCTTTTTCTATTTTTAAGTTCTTTATACTCTTATTTTTTCGCCCCCTAGGCCCCGTTGTGGGTCTATGACCTGTGGCCGGGTGAGCTATTAACCGTAAAAAAAATACTACCGTATATAGAATTATTTTTATTATACCACATTTTTTATTGCCTTACATGCACCCAACTCTTAAATATTAACCCTTTCACGCACTGGCCATTTTATTCTGGCTACCGCCAGACGATTTTATTCGGCTTAGGGTAACCTCCCGCTGTGAAAGGGTTAATAAAAATATTCTCCATAAGCGGCCATGATCCGCGATTTACACAGTGTTGCACTGGGAGAAACTAGCTGATTGGTTGATAGCAGTTATTCGGGCGACTCTGCCCGCTGCAAACGCTGACGTGCAGAAGTCAGCAGCAGCGTCTGCGCAGACAGAATAGCTAACGCGATAGCTATTCTGTGCATCTGAAACCCCTTATAATAAACGCCTATAGTTATGTAGAATTAAGTAAAATATACATATAAATGTTCTTTATGCAAAGTACTAGATTTTTAAATTGCTTAAAATGCTTACATACCTAATATTTCGGGCGAGCTAACGTTTGTTTATTTATAGAAAGTTAATAGAAAACTACCTCAGAGTAAATCAATAAAATTACCAGGTGTAAATCATTATAAGTTTAATTCAGGAGAGAACCATATAACGATTAAAAATTTTCGCGGGAAGGGGACGCGTGACGCGTGACTGATGTGACGCCACGCCGGTCAAATCGTCCCACGCCGCGAAATCTTATGGACGCACCAGCTACCTCCCCTAACTGTAGAGGGTCCATGGGCTCCAAACAACTGTATTTTTTTTTAAACTGTGCATGGACCAGGTACAAGATAGAATGATTACAAACAAGAACTTCGAAGCCACGAAGGAGTAAAACAAAGACCGTCCGGTGATCTGGATGACCACCATTTCACAAGCGGATCTGTTATACTCTGTAAGTAGATTCTAAGCTATCGAAACCTGGCTTGATATTGCTTCCGGTGCTAATTTTTAGGAACAATTGATTGGTAGTGTTGTGACCCTAACAATAGGGTAGTGTAAAATATCCTTACGGTACCATATAACATTTGGGCTACGTTCAACATCTGAAATACAATCAAAAGATTATGAGGCCTTGTGAATACTATTAAATTCGGAGACCTTTTTTATTTACTTAAATTACTTATGCCAGGGTATTTAATTAATTTAGTACATAGACTACTCGTGTTTAATATTTATATAGAAACTTTTAATTTTCAAAAATTTAATAGTGTCAGAGGCGAAACTAAAACTGCCGTATTTAAAGGGGTCGCAGTCATTTCACTAATATATTGTTTCGGAAGTAGCTGCACACATACGGCATTATTAACCATTACGGTTATAAAAACTTGGACACAAAAATGGTTTAAGTTTGCTAGAGAAAATAACATACACTCCTTAGCGGTAAATCTTGGCTTGAAACGGTTGCTTCATTGTTGCAGTAGAGGTAGAATAATTAACTGATGAATTATTAAAATTCTTTCACTTGTAATGAACTGACTCATGGTGAACTGCTTAATATCTCCTGCAGATAAACAATAAAAATTTAATTACAAAAACTATGATAATCATAATAGAAATAAATATAAAAAATAATCTGACGGCAGCAAGGCTACTGTAGGAAGGTATTGTTTAGTACCATGTAACACGAAGCGAGCTTTAAACAAGTGGTTGCCACCTCCCTGTGTCGAGTTAAAAACAAAATAAATAGTAATGAGAGTAATTGTGAAGACAGTTTTTTTTTATATATAAGGTTTCATGGTTTCACTTTTGGAGAATAATCCGTCTTGTTTCAGAGTACAATAATAAAAAGTTGCTATGACTGTTACATTGGCAACTCGATCTACGCCGAGGTTGTAAATGGCATGTCATTTGGCATATATATATATATATATATATATATATATATATATATATATATATATATATATATATATATATATATATATATATATATATATATATATATATATATATATATATATATATATATATATTATCTAGGAAAAAATTTGTGATCTTTGTATTCGTTTACTTATGAACAATAGTCGGAGAATACTGATTTTATAATTACTCTAAATATAGGAAATATATTGAGTGAGATTAATGAATAACCTTTTAAACAATATTCACTTAAACGAGTAATTAGGTGGTTGTAGTTCACGGTGATTAACACAGGCACCAGGAAGCAGAAACTTTTATCCAAACAAATTCCCATTTATTTTTTCAAGGTTGTTGCAGTGTGTTTAAAGGCAAAAATATTATGTGTGAGTGTGTTGAACGGTTTTTTTTTTCTAGGATAAAGGTGTTGACAGTTCGTCGAGGGACACATCATACATCACATCAAGTATGTACAGTACAAGTTATTGTTTATGGCCACCGTGAAGGTGATAACAGCTAATAATGTTACCCTTCTCGCAATGGCCCGAGAACTTCAGTTCATTGTCCACATACACACCTAGGTTCCTTTCACATTCAGTCTCAAATAGTGCAGTTTCTTCATCCCGTTCGGACTTATGATACGCCTCCTTGCTGGCATTTATACTTGAACAGTAATTCCAGTGATGGATATAAGTTATTATCGAGGTAAAGAGGAAAATTCTATAACGGCTTACTGTAGGTATAATTTATATATATATACATGGCGACCCCGATTAAAAAATATGGAAGGTGATTTTTATTTGTTCGTATCGTCTCCTTTCACTTTTTTTTTCAATGACATGAATATTGTCCTTAGTTTCATTCCCGTTACAGTATAATTTATGCACCCATTTTTATTTTCTGTTTTGCTACACATTTATTTATTTTATTTTTTCATTGATTCGTTTTGGTTTCATCTCACTTAACTCGAGCTTAGAGGCCCGCGATAACCTTTATTATTAAATCTTTATGTCATAAAGGGAATCTTTCGTAACTGTAGGTAAACCAAACACAATTCAAATTTTATAAAATTTATTAAGTACATACTGTATATGTAAATTTTTCTACATTATACATAATAACACGTACTTGACTCACCTATATCACATCTTCGTCTTAACATCTGACAACAAAAATGTTTACAGTCTCATTATTCCCCCAAAGAAGAGTCTTATTCACGTAACAAATGTGAGTTGCTTTATTTATGTGATAATTACCCATTTTGAGTGTATTGGCATTTCAACTAAAAAATTACTTTTATATAACTTGAAGAAATACAGTACTGTGTGTCACTATCAACATTAATATTATTTTACTCTTATAGCGTTACTCAAAACTAGCAAATTCATTTATTGTTATTCATTCATTCCTACTGCTTTAGAAGATGTATTATTTTTTGGTCTTTTTCTTGTACAAGTCCAGAAATTAGATTTAACACATACACGTTCTGTCCCCTCAAAATCACTGCAAGTGATATACAGTACTGTATAACCTCTCCATTCAAACACACCGTTCCTCCCATCCTTCTGTTACATGGCCTTCCGTTCTCTCTTGTCATGTACTGTACCTCTGGCTTGTCAACTTTTTAACTCTCTCACTTTCCATTATTTCAGTATGATAATTTTACTTAAGCTGAACCTTCTGTGCTCTCTGCTCAACGTTCCTTTTACATATACAATACTTCTCATTGGTTTTTCTTTTTCTCTACATCCTACTCACCTTATACAGTATACATCATTCCTGTCACTTCAAATTTCCCCAGCATTACACCAATATAATGTTGGCCCAGTACTCTCTTTGTATATTCCTCTAATAATACGTGTTAATAATAATAATATTATTATTATAAAATAATAGTAATAATAGTACTAGTAGTTGTAATAAATCAAACCTGGAAAGTTTTTAACAAATACAGGTAATTGTTTCAACATTTTTTCATGAACTGGAAAAGGTAGTTGATAAGATTTATGTCATTTAAGGTAGACAGGTTGTGACTTTCAATTCCTTATAGTATTGTACAGATCACAAATGTAACATATCATTACGAGTAATGTTGTATTTTAATCACCCCATAAACATCTGAAATGGCAAATAGTATTGCAGATTCATCACGCGTACAGATCAAATATATATTTTTCGCAACATAAATAATGATTTTAGCGATTGAAACTTTGAGGGTGTTATCAGCTTGTTTTTGTGTTGTAGATAAACAGTTGCCACAAGGTTCAGCCAGTTTTAATATTATTGCACCGTTTTCTCTTATGAAATCTTATTGCTAAATAGTGTCAGTTTCGTTATACAGTACTTTTTATTTTCGTGTCCTGAAAAGGTGTTCTGAATTTTTTGTACATTCCATTATTTCGTGTATTTCCATAGTGAAGTCAATACAGGATTCTATTTAGTGAGCCTTTATGTCAATATTTATGCCGAGAATGTTCTACACACACCTGGCAGGAGGCTACACCATGTATCTCTGAATTTAGTAATTTTACAATAGTTATCTGGTAATTTGATCTATGATTACTGAACCGTAACCTGCAATACTGTTCTCCATTCCTGTGTTTTATGGCATGTCTGAATTCACGTCATTCAGTTAGCCTACCTGATGCTGTGCTGATGTTTTCATTGTGCGCACTAGTGTCAACGGCCAAAGGACTCAGTTAACATTAATAACTTAAAACTATATCACATTAAATATCATTACATTACTTCATTAGAGACTGGTTGTTGTGTACATATATAGAAATAAATTATAAATAACAGTATTCTACAAAAGTTTTTACAAGCTGAAATATCAGATCCACTTCCATGTTAAATATTTAGCCATGTTTACATTCATAACAATATAATTAATTTTTAATCAATATTTGTGTAAGTACTAATCTACAGTAGATAGTAACGAAGATTTTGTGACGAGGGGAAACTAGTACAGTGCAGTATCTGTATATCATATTGACATACGTTTCTCGATACTAATAAATATGTATTTACGATAACTATATAAGTCCATGCAGGACTAAAGACTATAAAAATGTTCTTTTTAGTTTGAAAAATGTTTCCTCTGAAGTAGGCTACATTTTAATAAAAATATATTGTACTACACGGTAAACAAAAAGAAAAGTGTCTAGCCACACTTTGAAACAATCAATATGACAACACGGACGAAGAATTTTGACAGTACGAGTCATGTTGATCGTTTCGAAATTCATATGTCCCAGCTGGACAAAGTACTATTTTTTACCGTGTGTACGCAAATGCAATTTTACCGTAATCTGTTAAGTGCAAAATACTTTCCCAAACATATGGGAAATTTCCTTTAATGAAGCGTCCAGTCACAGGAAGCAGAATTACGGAGTTTAAAATAGTCAGTCAAGCACATTGTTACAAATAATGCTTATGTATGAATGCAGAATTAAAATTAGTGTAATCGCCAAAAAGTGAAAATTGATAAGCAATAACTCTTTTCGATCGTCTAGTTAAAGATTGTATACATGACGTAAAATAACTCTAAATAACCTATAGCTCCCAATTGTAGAAAAACTTACTAAACCTATTCTAACCTAACCTACCACATTTGGATTGGTGTACCGCAGCACAGTGAGCCATGCCCATAATAATATCACAATAATCATCAGGGCCCAGCAGGGGGTAATGTTTACACGTCCTGCGCTTACCCAACAATGCTTTCAACTCTTCAGTTCTAAGTTAATTAGCATTTATGAGTCAAGGATTAAATATGATTTTCTTGAATATTGTGTTTCTGAGCGTCGGTTGACAAAATTTGAGATGTTTGGTATGACTCGTAATTCGGCAGAGGTGGAATATCTAGCTTGACGAATTATGGGAGTTATAATGTACAGTGTGATTGCTACTTTTACTGCTTAAACTAGTTACTTTATTTATTCAAATTTAAGTAATTTTTAAGGAATAATACTTTTACTTTAACATAAGTATTTTATTTTAGATTACTTGTACGTCAAGTTAAGTAAAAATATGCAGTAGTTTTCCCCCTCTGATTATATCTCGAATAATAATTATGTTCAGTGTGTTACAGAAGCCAGCCACACGTGTCCATATGTTAGTGGCCTATCCTTCCTGTGAACGCGATACTTCTTGAAAGAATTAAGCTATTTTTTTAAATTTTGTTAGGATATTGGTCCCTTAAGAACCTGGCAATAGGCATGATCCGGATATTTCAACGAAGGGAATATTAATGCGTTCTCTAGATGGTGGAAGTCTTCTTTCAATAAATAAAATCTAAAAAATGACCAGCACTTACGAACCTAGATAATTTAAGATTTTCTGACCTGCGTAATTTGGTAGCGCAAGAAAAAATATATGTTCTCCGCTATAAAGGCAACAGTTTAATCACAAACGCTCTAAATGGGAGATTTCAATGACGAGACAATGCACTGAATGACTTAATCATCACAAGCTCAAGGAGAGGAGGACTTGTCAATTCGTATGGAGTTGCTGGCTACTTCGCCTTTCGGCTATGACGATCTACTGTACTTGTCTCAGCATTCTAGATATTGCCTTGACAGGAGAAAATGCTATTGTGCAGACACATTGGGGAGATAGAGTACTTGCCTCCGATATTACATTACATTTTGAAATTCAAGATATATTATTCAAGGGGAAGTATTACACATAAACTGTGGAATGTCACTCTTCGCACAGTGATATAGCCCAGTGGAACAGTTAAGTGATATAATCCTGGACATATCCATCAGTAGAAATGGGGGGGTGTCAATATGCCACGGGGTTCCATATTTCTTACAACGGCGTTACTTTTGGTGCTGGCAGTAAAGTAAACAAGGTGAACGTATAGACAGGTACAGGGTATACTGTTATATAAGGAGTGGGCGAGAAATAATTGACACATTTTGAATTTTACATGATTTCGAAACGTGTCAGTAATTTCTCCCAAATCACATTATTAACACGTGTAGTAATATATTACACGATAAGCAGCAGATTATGCGTTTGTAAATTTGACGTGACTTGATAAGGGAATTGATCCATGTTGATACTATAAGTAGTGTCCCTGGTGGTGTCTGCAGTGATCGGGAAAAGTTCTGTTCTTAATTAAAATCCGTTGAGCCTTGTGGATGTTTGCATAAATCATTATTAATTAGCACAAATGCAATTGTGGACATTATACCAATCGGAATTACACAAAATTATTCCTTTAGCAGTATTTAAAGAACTTACAGTATAAGTTAGTCTTTTCTAAGCTATGAAAAGATGAGAATATTCAAGAATATTCAAGAAAATACATGGAGCAAACAGGAGTGTTCACTACAAATACTAAATACAATAATTCACCTATTTAAAATTACTACAGGTATTTAGAAAAAACAAGAATCACTAAAACAGAGAATGATCACGTATTTATTTACCAGACAAAATTTGTGAGGTTAAATTGTAAGTACTGTAATGTATTTCATCTGGGATATTACGGTACTTAAACTCAACGAAAAGTTTTAGGTTGTAACAAGCTAAGTTTAGGGTTAACGGTCCTCAAACATTATAATGATAAAGAAACTTTGATAAAGTTAGTTTTTTTTCTTCAAAACTTGTTGCCACACAGCCACTCCCCACTAAATCCTGTACAGCACAGAATATTATGATATATGCATGAATACATAAAGCTTTTTATTATAGTTTAGATAGTACTGGTCCAACTTTATATATATATATATATATATATATATATATATATATATATATATATATATATATATATATATATATATATATATCTTGATAAAATCACACGGGAAAAGGGAAACAACGGAGCACCTTAGCTTTCGTCTTTATTCAAGAAGTGTGATTTTATCAAGATTTATCTTATCCACGTTTTCATTGTGGATCTACATGAAATATATATATATATATATATATATATATATATATATATATATATATATATATATATATATATATATATATATATATATATATATATATATATATATATATATATATATATATATATAGAATTGGATGGTCTAAACAATAATCACAATTATTTGTTTAATATGACATTACCTGACTAGTGCTAAAATTGTTTCATGATAAATTTTGTTATAAGACACTCGAATTCGAGCTTCAAAAACAGTCGTAGTGTTCTGAACAGACGTTAATAATAACAGACACTAGTTTCCCCCATGACCACATTGCATCCACATGGAAGTTTCTGGTGATTGCTCTTTAAGATAACATTCGGTTAATTTCTACTGATATGTGGTGCGGGGCGATTCATCTTGTGTAAGATATGTCGTTGTGGTTGAGGAGCTCTCACGTGTAAATCACCCGGCCCTAAGCATCTATACTCACTACACCCTGTACAGTATTATAATTACCTGCTCTAACCTGCGAAAGATAACCCTATAATGAGAGCAATGATTCCTAATAGAACGATGACGCATATGATGATGATAATTTTCTTCTGTTGGAGAGAGAAAGATGACATTACTACACATTTAATGAGGAACATGGCAGGTAGACTTTCTTCCTAGCATATAAAACTATGTACAGTATAAGACGTTCCATTATATCTAGAGAGCATAAAAATATTGGGATCAATAATGAATTTACTTATGGGATTCATTCATTCTTATTTATAAAAAAAATAAAACTTGAGTATCACCTTGCATTAAGAAATAAGATAATTTCAGAATAAATCCACTTAATTTTTTGAGCTGTAATCAAAATAGAAATTCGATTCAATTTATAAGTGACATGAACTATACTTAGCAGGGAACAGATCAACAAAGATTCGTATGGTGACAGTTGTAGTAAGTGAAGATTTAGAATGCACTCAACTAAATTAGTTTAAACACTTTTATTATATACATTCACTTATCTCCCGACATAATTTAGGTAAAGAACCTTTGTGAATCCTGAATCAAGGACACAACAGTACATACAGTTAAGCTTACAGTAAATACAAATAAAGCAATTAGGCTATTATTACAAAATATCAACTACTGTATTCTCTTATTGCAAAGCCAAAAGCATCTTTGAGGGACAACAACCCTGCATTTTTATTGTCAGTGAAAATATTACTTCGTAACTCTCAATTGTGTACGTCCCTGTACTGCTGTGGAGTAATAACGGCTGAAAAGAAAATGGAGTTCCTACAGGGAAACGAAAACAATTTTGTTCATGGATTCTACGATGTGCTAAAACTGTTCTTTACTTAAGGTTAGTTAGACAGATGAGTCGGTATTTAATAGGATGAGTTTTAACACATTCGTGGTAGGTGTGGTCGAACATGAGGTTTAGAGGGGTTAATCATGTGTTTTTAAGGCGTATACTTGTTTTGAGGAAGGAGTAATGGAGTCCAAGAATTCATTAACAGACATTAAGAAATGGAATCAGCTTCAGTGAGTGTGAAATTAGATTAAGATTCAATAATTATTTTTATGGACTGAAAACAAAAAACAAAAACAGTAATTCAGACTAAGTATTTTATTTTCAAATTTAATCAGATAATTTCTAGGTATACTGTAGTTGATACATTGAAGCGTCAGTGGTGGTTCAAATCTTAAAAATTGATTTTAAAAAATTAGAAATTGCTCTTAGGTCCGAGTTCAAGGCTGAATATTGTTTTCTCAGAAAGAGTAATGACTTACTAGAAAAGATTAAGTCGTATATGTTCAAGATTCAGTTTACAGGCAAATTGGGTGTTATTTAGGGTATATTTATGTCTTCCCGTATGTTCAACTTAGAAAGAAATTATTTCTAAATGACTATATTTTAAATTAATTCAGTTGTCTATCGTTTGCCTTCACACCTGGTTATGAATGAAGTGTGCGGCAGTTGTATCGTACACAATGCTGGCAGGAAGTAAAGGTCATTGAAAATTGTCTGTGTGAATGTTGTAACTCCAGCAAGAAGTAAATATGTCTGTAGACGTCAATAAAAACTAGGAGTGGCCTGTGAGGTCACGAAAAATGAAGTGGCACCAGATAAGTAATTTACCCTCGAGAACGACAATGAATAAAAAATAGTGATCTGTTCATAATAGTTAAACTTTTGGATAAAGATGACGACCCACCAGTAATTAACACGTTTAAAAAAGCTGAAGAGCTAATAGTCAAATAATTAAGGCAAATTAAATATTTTAAGCCTTTCATAGCACTGATCGACCAAGCTATCATTGTGTAGACTGTAGAGGATGCACTCGTGTCAGTGAGCTAAATGCTACATAAAAGCAACTACAGCAGCAGCAGTGTTGGCAATTAAAAAAATAATGTAGGGATATGTGTTAAGAAGGATAGAAAAAGCAAATATCAGGCGAGTTACACTGTCTCCTCCCGCACTTATTTATAAAACTGAACCATACATTATAAACACAACAACGTTATGTGTAGGACAGCTCTGTTTAGAAGAAGTAAGTCATCTGGTTGGATCTCGCTGAAAATTTTTTATATTCCCAAAAATTCATGATTCAGTGGAGATTTAAGACGACAAAGAGTAATATGGCGGAACATGTATCAACTATTTCTTATTATTAAAACATCACAACAAAACGAGGAAACGAGTATAAACAACGACTAAACGACCCAACAACAGACGACCACTAAAAGCCTAGCATCACCAACACATCACGAACACGACCCAGCCACACGAGCCTCCCCGACCCCATTACCTTACTGCTTGTGTCTCTGGTACTCACCCGCCTGGCCTTGCCTTGGTACTTTTGGGCCTCGTTAGTCTCCTTTTTGGCCTCTTCGACATATTCCTGAGCCTGTTGGACGTGGTTCTCAATCCTATTCACCATTTCACCCTGTAGTTGTGGCCAGGGGACGGGATGTTTGGGGGTGAGGATTGTGCAGGATAGGATTAAGGACCACAGGATATGAAGGTTGGGACAGGTTGGGTAGGGAGTCAAGACAACAGAGAGGCAGAACACAGAGATAACAAAAGGTTGAGGAGACAGTTGGCAGTGTAGAATAAGAACCAAATAAACCCAAGACATGTTAAAAGAGGACTTTACAAAATGTTGACCACGATGGACAGATGTTATTTGCAGGAATAAGGAAATAGGTTGATGAGGGATACAAGTAGTGGACAATAAAAAATCCATGGAGGGATCACACAAAGATTGTGGAACGGACAGGGGAAACAGAATATTATTACCAGAACAAATCATTGAAAAACAGGATGGAGGTACCAAAGAAATCATTTTGTAAGAGGTACCAAGAGGATATACAGGGAGAAACACGGCAGTCAAGTGTTTGTAGGAGATAACAAGAGGTTATATAGGGGAGAGGCGGCAGTCATGTGTTTGGAAGCCATTAATACCCAGGTAACAGAGAAACAAGCACCGAGAGACAGTCATCACACATTGTTGTTGTTCAGTGGTAAAGATCATTTAATAGTTTCAATTGTTAAAGGTGTTTGGTTTTAAAAGTTGCAAGATGAATAAACATCAGAGGGGAAACAGTTGCAGAATATTAATAAGGCATTAGTAACAGGAAACATAATCACAATTAATTAATCATAGAAATCATTACATACAGTCAACATGTATACAGAGCATAATGAAGTATCAGTTGGTCCATGCCAGATGCAAGAGTGCAGTGAACGTGCATAACATCAAGTGAAAGCAGAACATATATATAAGACAAGTTACCAAGCCCATCATAAAAAAGATCAGAAAGTAAGAGAGACATCCCATGGATATTTGTGTTGCAAAAGGATTACATGCAGAGAGGAGCCATGCAGATTATCAGTAAGAAATATTGCATGAGGGTTAATAAGGATGGGTCAAATATTTAGGACGATGTATGGGTGGTTGTCCACGGGGGGGTCAAGATTGGAAGTATGCATTGTGTAGCCCATATTTAAGACAGGTGATGTATTTAGGAAGACCAAATAACATGGAAGGTGGTTGGGATGAGTCACGATCAGAAAGGGTTTGTGATATATTAAGGATGGGCCGTACAATAGAGGGTGAATAAAAGCGAAAAAAGAAAAAGAAAATAGCATTAGCATTTTCGCTGCAATAAAACAAAAAATCTGAAAACATTATAATTATCCCACCTTCCGTGCACTAGACTTTGCCACCCTGGCTTTCTTCACGTCAGCAGTGGCCACCTCCACATAGTCACTGGCCTGTTGGACTTGTTTCTCAATATTGTCGACCATGACCCCCTAGTGTGTGATCAGCCATGAGTAAAGGTGAGCACGCAAAGAAGATAAAGCAAGTTAAACACAGTTTCTTCAAGGTTAATCTCTGATAGTGAGTTAAGACACCGTTTGTCACCAATGTTAATCTCTGACAAGGATTAAAAGGTCCATGATCTCAAGGGTTAACACTAACAATGATAAAAACGTCACACTATCAAGGTTCAGTTCGTGAACATATAAAATATTTGCTTAAGTCTTGAACTCTGACAATGATTTCGAACTGCAGTACTGTCTAGTAGAACCTAAGGTTAGTAACTGCAAAAATCAGTAGGATCACCTGAAGATTAGACACCCCAGCGTATTTCATTTGATGATCATGCTTTTTAGGGGTTATGTTAAGTCAAGTTAGGTTACGTTAAGTCAGGTTCGGTTAGCGTTAGGGGTGTTTTCATCAGGTGAAATAAGCTGTGGGTGTTTTATCTTCAGGTGGTCTAATAAGAGTAATTACGTAATTAAGAATGCGTCATAAAAGTAGACTCAGTATTTTCCTCTCACCTGACTCTCTATCAACAAATTCATGTCCATGAAGAGGTCGTGAAGCTCTCTAATGGACGCCTCCAGCTTGACGATGTCTGCATGTCTTGCCTCGATGTCGGCTAACCTCTGCCGCGCCTGTTTCGTCTCCATTATGATCTGTCGGTAAGCAGTGGCTTAGGCTGGTTTCCTATAATTATTATTATTTTTTTTACCATATATTATTCGAGCTGATAAGTCGATGGTGAGGGGGTGTGTGTTGATTTTGCTTGTGATATATTACAATGGGAAATTTAAGACCAGTCTACCTAATAAATTTAATATTCAATAGTTTATCAAAGAGAATTCATGACTAGTTATTTAATGTTATTGAATATAGACATGAATTTATAACATACACATTGTATTAATATTTGAAGAAATGGAAGCCAGCTGTTGGTTGAATGAATACCGTAATAAAGCATGGAAAATTGAGGAAAAGTCATGACACTCCCAACAGGTGTAAAATTTGTAACACAGAATTATGAAACGCCAAAGATGAACAGAAAAAAAGAATTCGCTGACAGAGAGAGAGAGACAGACAGACATAAGTAAGTTTACCCCCTGGGTGAAGATCTCGGAGTTGCCACTCTCCAACATCTGTTCAAGTTCCTCGTCCGTGGTTTCTCGCCCAGCTGTAGGAAGACACGGAGGAATATCCAGTTAGGAAGATACGCGGAGGAATATCCAGTTATGGGAATTTACTTTGATTTTCCATTTCAATAACAAAAACAGACTCGAGGCTTGTCCAAAACTTAGAATTCAGCTCAGAAATTTCATGATATACTTCGATAACATAATTAGGTATGTGCTTTATCGTCAATAAACGACCTACAAGACCTCAGAAAACTTATGATTTAGATTTATTATAATACTGAAAGGGATCTCTTGAAGATACACTCCCTTAGCATATTTCACCCAAAGGTTATCCATCCCTTTCCTGACGTTAGGGTGGTTCATCCTCAGGTGACAAGCTGGGAGAGGCGATTCTTTAAGTGATCTAATTAATTAAACAACCAACCCATAGTCTACATGTTAGATTACTCTGACAGTTTCATAATGACTGTAACAGTTTATACAGTCACCAGTCCACTTACTAATTTTCAGCTGCCTCTGTATTCTGCCCTTGCAACGATCTCGGTAGTCTGTCTGTATTCGGTTGTATTCAGTCATTGTCTCCACGAAGAGGCGACTCAATGTGGCTTGTTGGGTCTTTTTAATCCTCTGGCAGGCACTGAGATTCTCTGGGTCATCTGTTTCTGTCTTCTCCTCCAGCCCTGAAAATAATAAAAACGAGGTTCATAAAGGAATAAAGTAATGAATGCTTAAAATAAATACAACAAACACACGTACAACACAGGGAACTACAACACGTACAAAGACACACGAGCGTTAGAGAACATACAACAAGGGAAACAATTATTAAGGGGTGAACCAGTGGCAATTTTTATTAATCTATCATTTTATAACTTATAAGCTTATTAGCCTTTCGGTCGGTAGGGTCTCTTTGTTCCTTTGTTTTGAAATTTATTGTTCGGTTTTAGTACAGGAGAAAACCAGAGTACCCGGATGAAACCTGTGATGTTTGGTAGCGTGACACTGGACAACATCCCCCCCCCCCTTACCCAATGTGTCAAGGCTAGGAATCGAACCCAGGATAGAGACGAGAGATATATACGAGTTGAATTATGTCTCGTCAATATTTGTATTTGTCTGGTTAACAACTAACAAACTTAACAACTGTAGTAAAGAATAATAATAACATGCATAATATTCATAGTAGTAGTACTGTGATAGTAATGGTAGAAACCGTTGTCAGTTGTCACAAATAATAATAATAATAATAAAAGTAATATAGATAAGGCCTGACTAGTCACATAGGACATTAAGCAAGTCATCCTTGTAAGCGGATGTCCGTAAACAAAGTTCTGTGAGGGTGGTGTGTGTCTCATCCAGGCCCACCTTCCTGACTTGTTACTCGTTGTTAGTTTTCATCTTATTAACTTTTCATGTCTTAGCTATTTGCTTTGATTAGCTGGGTTTAAATTAGTGGTAAAAGTGCCGAAGAGAGGGAGACTTACCTTTGAGTTTCGTCTTCATCTTTATGCTAGTGGTCTTAATATCTGCCATCAAGTCATCCAGCTGCTGCTTCACCGCTGTAACAGAGTAGGATAGTCAGTTGTAACAAAGGACAACTAATAGGAGTAAAAGTATGCATGGCTCATTGTACGATCAAGCCTCTTGACGTTGTCTCGCGGTGGCCGAGAAATGGGCTACCAGTAGTCCTGTCGTCTCGCTCGAGGTTCGGTTTCATCAGAATTATTAAATTCTCGACCATCGCGAGAGACGGTGTCAAGTTTTGTTTGTGCGATTAGCCTCAACCTTACAAATATACAGTCTGATAATATGACGCTGAAATTAAAAATAGTTTTTGTGACATTGTAAATGTCGTACTTTTAATGTCATCATTTTTCCCCCGGTCTTAAATGTCAAATACATTTCCTTTCTTGTAAACGTTATATTCATTCAAGTGACGACATCAATCATTGTTTATTCATATTTACACTCATTAATATTTTATTTTTTATATTTTATCTTCATTTCCTAACCACAGTGTTTAATGTATGTTTGAGGCCAAGATAATGATTTAAGAAGGTATTACGCACACAAGATAGAAAACAAATGAACACCAGCAAGAAGTGACCGAAGTGACTTTATATTTGTTTACGTACTGTCGTGTTGCATCAAGTCGTCGTTGGTACTGTCCGAGAATGTGTTTCATTACGCAAACAGATAACTGGCCAGAGTACTGATAATGACTATGAAAGGTGCTCTGTGACCGACATTCTCTGTTGAGTTTTATCAGCAGCATGAGATTGTTAAAATGTTAAGAGTAAACTGGTGAAGTTGGTTAGATCGTCTATTTTGATTTTAATTTGACTAATTTAAATATAACTTGAATGTTTTGCTAGAAATGAAAAACCAGAACTATATTTTAGTAATGGAACACTGCTAAAAATGCCGACGGTAGTCATTGTGAACATCGTGCGAGCGTTAGTAATAGGTATATGAATCGAAATTTGTCCATTACATTGAGCTCAACATGTAAGTCACTTAGTTAACTTTGTTATATATCAAGATCCTAAACAAGGAGAGCGAGGAAATTCCACTCTCTACTTTCCAATCCTAGTAGGTTACAAAAAGAGTAAATCTAAAAGTATGTAACTGGTAACAGTTAGACGTGTAAAGGTGCAAATAACTGCACAGTATATATGAGATTTTTTTTCTTGAATGTAGATCCAAAGTTTTGGCGCCCTCCACTATGTTTACAAAGATAATGTGGCTCAGCGCCTACAAAAGGTTGGGGACTACTGATATTGTACTTAGCACTTCACATGGCCGTAAAAGTCCACATCGTTTTAGTTGCCGGTTACTTCCGTTGTCCAAGAGGAAATATAAGGAACTAGATCATCATCTATAGTCATGTAAGATTATATGACCTCGTACGTAAACATTTGTTCTCATACTTACCTTCATCTGGTTGGGATGATGACAGAATCTCGCAGTGTTTCTTCTTGACGTTGTCCACGTTGGTGTTAATTCTGTCGATCATCTCCCTCACCTCTTCCACCTGGGGCAGATAGAGGACCAGGTGTGTTGTTAGTGTGGCTTGAGGACTATTGTTACTTTTGCCACTGCTATTATTTATATATTTATATTACTATTACTGCTATAACTAATATATTTTTGTTTCTACTGCTACTAATGACAATTATTCTTAGTACTACTACTGAAATCGAACGTATCTTTCTCCCCAATGTAACACCGGTGCTGAATGACAAAAGCCAAAAAGTAATCAAATTACTATCGATGTTATGGCAACATCAAGTAAACAAAGTTAATAAACGCCTGGGGAGGTGAGGAGGCAGGCTTGGGGAGGTAACGAAGCACCTGGGCAGTTAGTGATTGAGGACCACTGTCACCTGGTAAAACAAGGCCGTGTCCAGTGAGAGCTAGAGAACTGGGGGAAGACCACAGTGAAGAGAGACTGTTTGTGTGTGTGTGTGTGTAAAACTGACCTCTTTGAAGAAGGAATCCATGGTGGAGGGGTGATCAGGCTCCACCTCGAGGACTACAGGTATATCTCCAAGCCCTACGCTGTCGTCATCCCTCCGCGCCTGCAACATACAGAGGCATTGTGCTGTAGTCTCAAGGGTGATCACAAAATAATACAAGATGATGCAAATCAATGATGGATGCCAATGAAGATCGATGAACGTCAACAGGAAGGCCTCACGGAGCAGCTTGTAGCCTCATAGCGGGGACAAGGAATGCTCATAAACGCCAACACAAGAATATGAAAGAATGTGATGAATTCTTTCCATGGTTATTATCAAGAACGCAACCATGTTATAGTACACTTATGGAGGCGTAGACCAACTATATGTGATTAAGATTAATACCCTATAACACGCATTCCTAGGAAAATTTATCGTCCCAGCAATAAAAACATCAATGTATCATATAACTATATTATGAGAAATTAATTATCAGTGACTCACATGATGGTGCCACCTCGTGAGTCATCTACGTGGGAAATCTGGAGGTTGACCTTGTGTCTGCGAATGACATATCGATACCGTACATAACTTCACGAAAATATAAATTTCATTATTATACAGATTACCCAGTTTTTGTATGTAGATTCGCGGTATGGTGCACATAACGACTGCCAAATACACCATTATTGAATCACATTATTACCACCAAACAGACACGAGCTAGTCTGCCCTGATACTCTGCCACCTAAGATAAGGCTGGTTTGTCACCATTGGCTCGTCTACTAACTGTATTTGGATATTTTTGTGATGATAATAAAACTTTCAGGAATAATTATCGTTAGCCACATTATAAAGCAATTTGGAGTATTACTTCATAGTACTAACACACCTTCACACACACAGTTCATATACAGTAGTAATAAGACGCAACGTGTTTAATTAGGCACTTGTTATCTTAACGGAAACTACAGTACTATTGCAATCCCTTTCAGCAGGGGAACCCAGACGTTCTTATCAGTGACCCAAGGCTCTCTCCTCCCCATCCTGGTGTACTGTATTTCTTACCCAGAACACGCCCGTAATGACCAGTTGTTTTACAGCGTAGTTATACCTTTACCTTATAACATCATTAATAACACTGCCTATTTTTTTTTGTACTTCCATAATCTGATAACATCTTAGTTGTTTTAAAACGTAGTAATACATTAATAACATCAACAGCTGCCAATTCTATTGTTCAACTGATATTCTTATAAGTCCTTTATTCATATATTTGTATAAACATTAATACATTATGACTCATATGTTTAATGATCTGACCTTTAAAACTAGCTCATGTTTGCGGATGTTTGTTTTGATGAGTCATAGTATTATCAGTGCATAATTTGTGAGTTTTCGTGTCAGTATTTTCGCACAACAGCAGAATTGACCTTGGAAGAGGCTTTTGTAAATGTTTAGACACTGATCACATAAACACTCATCTTACAGTCTGCTTCTCTTGGTTCGCCTGTGTGTTATTCTTTGTCTCTCTTCACACCTTCCTCGCTTAAACTCACCGGGAATTAATTATCTCTCCCAGGATTAACCAAACTTGTGCAACACCACCAAAAGTTATCAGTGACATGTAGTTGTTAATCTTTCCTTAATATTACTCTTTTGTTTTTACTCCTTCACGTCGTAAGCTTCAAGGTATATAGGGAATGTCAGCTTGAGGTCTACTGTTGATGTAACTCGCTCCAAAAAAGTATCTAAGGATTTTCACAACCCAACCGAGACAGCAGAAGTCGTGGTGTTCATTTTGGAAGTCATTGGACCCACCATCCGTAAAGATACTTTTTAGAGCGAGTCATCTGTCTTGCCGCTGTTGAATTATCTAATATTATTAATAAGTTCTCAATAATAATAATAATAATATTAATAATAAATAGGTCAACTGGGTTAATGATAATAATATCAATTTTAGTGATATTAATTATGCCAGCTGAGCTAATGGCAACAACAACAGCGATAGTAATATTAATAAAACGCAATAAAATACACCTACAGAACACCTGTGAAAAATTAATGGTGATAAAATGTCTTCATCATACAAGTAATAACAATAAAAAAATATAACTAATAGAAATATGAAGAAGAATTATTCGTAATAGCAAATAGAAGAATAACAAAAAGAAAAGAGGATAAGGAGGATAGAAATAATGTAGATATAGTAATAATGTAAGACTATGCCGTCAGTAGTGTCGAATATAAATCTATTGTCGTTTTTCTTTACTATTATGGCCGATACTTTACATAAAATAAACAGTAATCTGATATTATTTTCTTTACGTAGTTTGAGGGTAAAATCCGCTCCCATATATTTTATTTTATTTATTATCTTAAGAAATTCGCTGATGAAAAATACTCGGGCTAGTGTTGTGTGACGTCATGAGAGGTGGTGGGGGAGGAGTGGTGGTAGTTAAGAGATATTGGTGGTAGTTGGAAGTTAACGGTGGTAGTGAGGAGATAATGGTGGTAGTTGGAAGTTAATGGTGATAGTTGGAAGTTAATGGTGTTAGTTGGAAGTTGATGGTGTTAGTTGGAAGTTAATGGTGGAAGTTAACGGTGGTAGTGAGGAGATAATGGTGGTAGTTGAAAGTTATTGGTGGTAATGAGATAATGGTGGTAGTTGGAAGTTAATGGTGTTAGTTGGAAGTTAATGGTGTTAGTTGGAAGTTGATGGTGTTAGTTGGAAGTTGATGGTTGAAGTTAACGGTGGAAGTTGGAAGTTAACGGTGGTAATGAGGAGATAATGGTGGTAGTTGGAAGTTAATGGTGTTAGTTGGAAGTTAACGGTGGTAATGAGATAATGGTGGTAGTTGGAAGTTAATGGTGGTAGTTGGAAGTTTATCGATGGGTAACGATGCTTCATTAGGGCTGTTTACTCTACTGATGAAACAGGCCGCCTTGGTGCTAGCTTATATCACTACTGTACATCCGGACGCTGATAACTTTTTAACGAGCGTACAAATGCGTAATGAAGAAATAAATAAGACATAAATAACTAAAGAAAAATAAGATACATATACAGTATACGGTAACTAAAGAAAAATAAAGAAGAGAAAATAACTAATAAAATGCAAAAATAAGTGCAAAAACTGATTTATTAATATATATAATAAATAAAATACAGAAATAACTTATTAAATAAAATAAATATAAATATAGGAATAATTCAATAATATGCATAACGAAGGAGATGCATAAATGAAAATAAAACACTAAAAAGAACTAGGCAGATAAGTTACAGTACAGGGCAGCTAAAAAAAGTATCTCAACACTGTGAACTATTATGACACTACGGATGGTTAGATATAGGGACAGGTATTTACTTTGGTATTATAGCTTAACATAAGTAATGCAATGTGTATTTATAACGGCGTAATTAATATGATGTTCGGTTATCATATGTAGTCGGATCAGTATGCCACAGAGCCACGCGTACCAACCCTCAGGACATCACGAGTTGCATGTAGCAGATATTTTTTTGAGATAGTGTACATTTTTAGACATTGATATAATATACAGAAATTATATCCAAAAGTTATTGAATTTTCAGTATAAAGTACAGAAATAACGAAGTACATAAGATGCTTAGATAGGATAGAAAAATAAATCGGCTACTAAATTAACTATATGAAGTAAAAAAATTAGTTAAATAAATTACAAAAAATAAGGAACTGGTGTGTGTGTGTGTGTGTGTGTGTGTGTGTGTGTGTGTGTGTGTGTGTGTGTGTGTGCATTGCAGAGTATTGTCTTTCAGGTTACGAGTTGCGCTGCCGAAGTATGAACCGTGCAAGTTGATGAGAGACGCAGATACAGCGAACAGCCAGTGACGGGGTTAATAGCGTTTGTCAGATTTCTACCCCACCATAAATAAAGAAAATTTATGACGGGGCTTCAGGCTATTTTATAACACGGCTTCATGACAAGGCTTGAGGCTTTATTATGACTGTATCTCGGGTTTTTTCTTGACAAGGCTTTTAGGGGGTTTGCATGGACATACTTTAAATCTGTTCCCATATATTGCTTCAGAATTTTCCATGACGGGGAACCAGGCTTTTCAGTGTCAGGGTTGTTAACTTTTCCGTGGCGTATTCCTTTTATGTCTTGATATCGAGAAGCGACGCGCAGTGTTAATTTGGTGACGTCACGGGCCATGTCCCTCTTCCCGTGTTTGTTTATCGTGGGAGAAATGACAGGCGGTGGATCATGTTGTAAGGGGGATCGATACCGCCTATGGTCGTCCGGTGAATCGTCTTGTATTGTCTCAGTGTCAGGTGTGTCGTCTTGTATTGTCTCAGTGTCAGGTGTGTCGTCTTGTATTGTCTCAGTGTCAGGTGTGTCGTCTTGTATTGTCTCAGTGTGTCAGGTGTGTCGTCTTGTATTGTCTCAGTGTCAGGTGTGTCGTCTTGTATTGTCTCAGTGTGTCAGGTGTATCGTCTTGTATTGTCTCAGTGTGTCAGGTGTGTCGTCTTGTATTGTCTCAGTGTGTCAGGTGTATCGTCTTGTATTGTCTCAGTGTGTCAGGTGTGTCGTCTTGTATTGTCTCAGTGTCAGGTCAGGTGTATCGTCTTGTATTGTCTCAGTGTGTCAGGTGTATCGTCTTGTATTGTCTCAGTGTGTCAGGTGTATCGTCTTGTATTGTCTCACTGTGACAGGTGTATTGTCCCAGTGTGTCTTTAGTCTCATATTTTCTGGGAGTATCTGACAGTATCTAGACCAGTAATAAATAATCCTTAATCCTTACTACAGTACACGTCTGTTTAACTCAACAACGTGAAGTATTGTGTTGTCAGCAGAAGACATGGGTGTTGGAAGTGTTCTGTGTTGCTGTTCTTCTCCTTGATACAAGTCTTAATGTGTAATGAACAAAATTTATTATTAAAGTGGTCGCATAACTATTCTACGTCTGTGTATAATTATCGCTATGTTCGTAGTGTGTATGTTGAACGCTTTTGATCTGTCTTGTAAAACTTGTTGAAAATTATAGAAACACGATTCAAGTTTTATTTTTTTTCTAGTTTCCTTCATAGTGTCGATGAAGAGGACAGCAGTGTTATAAATGCTTGTCATCGAACTACTATCCAGAGTTAGTTATACCAGGAGGTGTAGACGTATATTAACTGTATAAAATATCTCAATAGTTAGACATAATTTTCCATATCTGCTATTTAGGATGCCTTTTAAAGGTCAATACTCGTGCTAACCAGTTTTACATAGTTTACACGAGTAAGTTATCTCGAACAATCAGTCTATTTTCGAACACTAAATATTGTACTTCCTTCCTGGACACATGTTGGCAGCCTGACAGCGTCGTCCTCCACACAGGTCTGGCCGCCAGTACTCACCACCACTACCGAGTTCTAAGTTGTTATTGACACAGGATTTTGGTTCTTCGATCTATCAGATTTGGGTGACAGAAACTCCCCTTTCAGTCAGCAGTGGACACAGTCAACACCAGTAGTCTCTTACAGTCAATAGTGAACAAGGACAGCAGCAACAGTCTCTCTCAGGCAGCAGTAAACATCTAAACGACTAGACTCCCACTCTCAGGTTCTTCCATACTATACTACCACACAACTTCTTACCATGTGTCCGCCTTTACACCTTTCCTTACCACTGTTGCACAAGGTACAGTCTAAAGCTATTCACCTCTATCAACTAATACCTTACTTCTTCCTTTCCTTCCTTTCACGCCCGACCGTAATTCTCATAACTTTTTTTATACTATTTTCAAAGTTGATTTGCATAAAAATTCAGTTCATCATACCCCTTTCTTTTAATCCTTCACAAATCACAACGCACTTCACTCACCTTCTTCAGTCCTCCCACCTCAGGTTTGTGGAATTCCCTGACCTTTCGCATTTTTTAATCTGTTTACAACTTGAAACGTTATGTTTTGGCCGTATATGAATCTCTTACCGCACAGTTAGATTATGCATTTCCATGGCCTTTATACATGGTGCACTCTAGGCAATCCTACCTTGGATTTTACAATACCCTTCAGAGTTCACATTGTCATGTATAACTCCCGCTAGTCCATCACAGAGTAAAAATTAAAAAGTAAATAAACCTGCTTCACCGACCACAGGAAACCTTTCCTAGATTAACACTAAGTTGAGCAACAAACTTTGTCGTGTCCTTTTATCTCGCTCATATCGTTGAGCTGCTTGTTGTACATTTTAGGAGGTAGAGTTATGAACTATTGGAATAATCTGCCAGTGACTGTTGTGACGCACCGAGTGTCACATCATTTAAGACCAGACTTGACCAACACTGGCGCAGGTTTTTATACATTCTGGAGTCAGTTCATGCCCAGAACTTGCCTACAGTGTGCAATAGAGACGTGACCGATCGCCCAAGCGGCTCACAGGCCCATCGGCGGCGAATAGGATAAGGTAAACTTGGCTGTACGGCCAACCACTGTGAGGATTTGTTTGCTACATGATTTTTCATATATTTTTTTTTTTCGCCCAAAGTATTTTTATTATCATTACCTAGCTGGTAAAATAAATCGGTTTTGTATGTCTGTCTAATATGTCTACACACACAGCACCTCCAGAGCAGCGAAGTCGTTTTCATTCACTACCTGTCCACAAGTACAGTCACAACAGTGTGATTTTCAAGGTCACTCACGACGAGGTACAGGACTCCAAAATGTTGATGGATATTCTGAACGACAAGACGAAGAAGTAGAGCGTAGTTTTTTATTAAGAATTCTTGAACCTGTGGATGAAAGAAAACAGCCGATGGCGGTGATCACAAGGAGGAAACATTGTCTTGGGTATGTCCATAGAGGTCATGAGCTACTGTGGGAGGCGAGTGAAGGACGGATGGTGAGTGTGGTGGAGTTGTAGGAGAGACTATTGTGATGGATAGAGCTGAGACCTAAGAAGAGGGAGTACAGTGACCCACCATCAGGCACGACACCGACGATGAGACAGAACATTCGTGGATAGTGATGTCAGGCACTGAGGAATCTGCTTTTTGTTTAGGGGAGTAAAGCGACCCCTGGCGGTATCTGTGGTTCCCGGGTCTCTGGTTATCATATGACATTTATACTCGTAAGTTTGCTCTTCCTGAGCCGTGATACACTATGTGCATCATCTGAGTTGCTGTGTGGTGTGTGTGTGTGTGTGACAGGAACGCAGTTACAATAAACATTTAGAACGGCTGTAGGAGGTAGTGCGAGTAATGGTGGTATAGGAGAGAGGATGGACGTTATATGGGGTGTGTAGAAGTTTTGTGCATGTGTGTGTGTGTGTGTGTGTATGTTCGCATGTATGTACTGTGCGTTAAGCTGTACGTATAAGCATATAAAAGTTTGACACTACTTACCGCCCTCAAAGACTCCATTCTATCCTTAATCATCTTGGTGGTTTTCTGAGCCTCACTTAAGACACCTACTAGAGTATCGTATTAATTGTCGACACACATATTCCACTCGCAGTACAGTATGCTCAGTACTAAACACTTGTTGAAACTCGATCCTCGTGAAAACACTCGGTAAACTAATGATATATAAGGACTAGATATATTGCCTTGCCACAGTCTACAAGTTTCTAGTTGGGAGACGGTCAGGTAGTAAAGGTTTTAAGTTAGAGGAGTCTGATGGGTGGGAGCGTGTCACTCCCCCTAACACGAGTGATAGTGCCAGAGTGGAGTGGCCCTCCTGCTGCGTGCGCACCGGCACTCATTGTTGCCAACTCTAACTCTACTGCACAGCCTCTCTACCCCTATACACACACACACACACACACATATATATATATATATATATATATATATATATATATATATATATATATATATATATATATATATATATATATATATATATATATATATATATATATATATATGTGTGTGTGTGTGTGTGTGTGTGTGTGTGTGTGTTTATGTGTGTTGAGGAGGGTGGATGATTGTGTTTATAGGCTTCTGTTTGTATTTGAAATAATAATGGTTGCCCCTCATGTAACGAGGATGGCTGGCCCTAGGGCCACCTACTGATAGGTGTGAGTTGTTTAATGTGTAGAAGCTGTCGCCAACACAACAACCACACCCTGAGTTAACGAGCTGAGTGACCCAGTGTCAAGGAATAGTCCGAGAAAACCGGACAGCTCGCCAACTGCACTGGCAAACAATTACCACGGAACACGTTCCGCAAATCGATTAACATCCAGGTCCCCAATTACTGCTGTGTAGACAGAGGCAAATGGCGTAAAGAAACTTGCCCATAGTTTCACCCTGCTCGGGATAGAACCCGGGTCCGCTCGCTTGCGAGGCCAGCATGCTGACCATTACACCAGTTTGTATATAAACTATAAGTACATAAGAACATAAGAAAATAAGGAGTTTGCAATAGGCCGGTTGGCCTGTGCATGGCAGCTCCTGTCGAGAGTTACTACCACTCTTTATCTTCCATGAATCTATCTAGCCTCCTTTTAAAACTCTCCAGCGTTCCAGCACTTACTACAAAGTTGCTAAGCTTGTTCCACTCGTCCACCACCCTATTTGTGAACCAGTTCCTTCCTATCTCCCTCCTAAACCTAAACTTATCCAACTTAAATCCGTTGCTCCGAGTCCTATCCTGCTCGGATATTAGAACTTTATTTATATCGCCTTTATTGATTCCTTTCACCCACTTAAATACTTCTATCATATCTCTCCGCACTCTTCGTCTTTCTAGGGAATGCAAGTTTAGTTTCTTTAACCTATCTTGATATGGAAGGTTTCTAAGTCCCGGAATCATTTTCGTCATTCTTTGCTGCACCGAATCAGTGAATTGATATCCATTCTATAATAGGGGCACCAGAACTGAACCGCATAATCGAGGTGCGGCCTGACTAACGCAAGATATAGTTGCAATAAGACCTCTACACTTTTATTAGTTACACTTCTAGCTATAAAACCTAATACGCAGGCACACACACACACACACACACACACAGTAGACGAAAACTTCCGCTCACGTATACGTCCATCCTGTAAGACATCCGTATTAAAACTGACTTTATTATTATTATTATTATTATTATTATTATTATTATTATTATTATTATTATTATTATTATTATTATTGCCACTTGTGTTAACAGTTACTGTCTCCTGATCACCAACGCCACAGCTAAATAATCCTCCCCCAGCCCTGATGTATAGCGGTTCTGGTAACTGTGTGAGACTGGTGATAACAAACACATCTGTTCACCTTATCGAAAATAACTTATCAGCCCCGAGCATTGTGAGGCGCCATGGCTGATACCACGAACCTGAATAATTACATTGTTTACCCCGCAGTCATAAAGGGTGGCGCAGAAGTCGATTTACCGTGAATATTTTGTAGTATACATTATTATAGGAAAAGCAGCCTATGCCCCACCCTGTATAATGTATTTGTTAGTTGAGATACAGTTTTGTTCTCGTCATCTCCTCTAGCGTATTCTTTATCGGTAGTGTAGCCGTCTTGGACTCATATCCTGATAGTGAGTCACGATTCTTTTTAATAAATTTACTAATGTTGAGTAACGATTCAAATCTTATGAAGGTTAGAAACTCCCGTTTATTTCACTTGATGATTAAAACATCATACCGCTAAAAGAAGGGGGGGGGTGTGGCTGTATAGGACACAGACCTTTTGTATTGTCTGGTGTAGGACGCAGGACTTGTTTGTATTGTCTGGTGTGACGAGAGGTGGCGTTCCGATCGCTCGCCAATCCGTAGATGTAGTGAACACGCTAATGATTTATATTGTCAGAGGTTTCCAAGTTCCCAACACTATATCCAACACTAACAATAGGACTCAACGACGGCCATAGTCATCGAATCCAGTACCTGCTTCATTATGACCTTTGACCTGACACTCTTGGGGATCAGAAGAGCGACGGCCTCATTCCAACCACTCCCCTTCCTCCTCATTCCAAACCCTCTTCCTCCTCATTCCATGCCACGCCTCCTTTTCCTTATTCCAGCTACTCCTCATTCCTACCACTCTTCCTCATCTTCCTCCTCATTCCAACCACTCTTCCTCCTCCTCCTCATTCCTATCACTCTTCCTCCTCCCCCTTTCTCCTCATTCCAACCACTCTTCCTCATCATCCCCACCACTCTTCTTCCTTATTCTAACCAATCCTCTTCATTCCAACCATTCCTCTTCTTCCGTCTCATCCGGTTGTTTATTAATTACTCATTTCTAATCGTGAGGAGACTCACCTGGAGGCTGCTGCTACCGGCATCGTCGGTGTAGCCCAACATGGAGACGTGTGTCTGTGGTGGGCAGGGCTGACCCAAGCGTCAACACCTTTTTCTTCGGCCATTCCAGCACCAGGTATGCCTTATGGGTGTACCTGCGGGCCAGTGTGTGTTTGATAGATCTTGGAATATACATATATACTGGGTTATATATTCGCTTTTGTAGTCCAGTATAAATAATTAGAACTGTGTAGAATTAAAGGCTGTTGCAACATTATACACACACTCCCGAGTGATGGGTCTCATGTGTAGATGTAGGAGGTAGTGAGTAGCGAGGTGTCCTGGGAAAGGAGTCCTCAAAGTTCCTTGATATTTGTATTTACTGTACACAGTCCCTCGAAAACCTTACACATCCGGAACATCGGTATATAGTCCAAAATTTTCTGCACATTCTTACAGCCGGCGTTCTAAAGAACGCGTCAAGACAGTCTATGGTCGTTCTTCACAATACCTCCTACAATTCTCAGGAAATTGTTACAGCAGCCAAACAAAAATTCACCAGCGGGTCAACCCATTTAAGCGAGAAGTGTAGGTGTGTTGGGATATGGAGCGTCAATCACGTCACTGTGTTAGTCCTCGCGCCTTGGTACTGTTACTGCCTCGCAGGCAACTTCGCAGGTTCAATGGCTCTTAATAGAGTATCTCCAATAAACTGGGGGACGCGAGGGGTCAGTAGAAAATGCTGGTATGGCCATGCTATGCAGAAAGTGGACACTGTTATGGTAATGTGCTTTATATTTATAATTATGTTTACTGTATATAATATTTATGGGCCTTGCTTTCTCCCCATTCATACTATGGGGTTTTTCGTATGTTATTACATCATCTTTCAGATCACGTGGCGCCCCAGCTAGGCGCAGTCAGTATTTCATCATACCTCATGGGCTTGACCTGGAAGGGTGTGATCCTGGTCCCTTGACCGGAAACGGGTGTGACTGATCCAGTAGGGCTGTGCATTGAGTTGCCATGTAGCCAATTGCTGTATGGTTGCGCTTTCATTCTTATAACATTTTCTTTAGCTCATATTACCAGGGGTGGATCCAGAGGGAGGGGGGGTCCTGGGGGTCCGGACACCCATGTTCATCAGAAAATTCAAATACTTTTTCTTTAATGTAACATTTTGTATAGTAATAAAGTAATTACTGTTGACATCAGAAGATCTCCCAATATCAAGTGCACGTGGCCTCAAAATGCCCATTATGGGTTAGATTTCCCCCAACTGGGTGGGCTCACTGCGCTCGGCATATTCCCCCACCCACAACTTTTTGGACCCCCCTTTTGATATTCCTGGATCCGCCCGTTATCTACCCAGTGTTTCCCATAAATAGTCTTGTCTTTCTCCCATTATAACTTTGCCTCAAACCTTGTAGTAGTTAATGTATGCTTGTGAATTAAATGACGTTCATCTGCACATACGTAGTAATCCCTAACTTTGCCAGTATTTTCAGAACCATTGGTTACCAAAAGAAGGT
Organism: Homarus americanus; assembly: GCF_018991925.1. Lineage (NCBI taxonomy): Eukaryota > Metazoa > Arthropoda > Malacostraca > Decapoda > Nephropidae > Homarus > Homarus americanus. Next base: position 5,640,109 of record NW_024750852.1, read on the forward strand.
ACAGGGAAGACGCCCCAGTGGAGGAAGATCCCAACCTTGGCACCGTCGTACCAGGAGGGCAGCGGCCGGATGTCCAGAGTCCCAGGTGGGGTCGTATCTCTCCCACGACACTCCTGACGGAGAAGAGAGAAACTAGAATGATCTAACTTGTCTGTAGTGACACATTCATTACACACCATACCCTTCTTCCTTGGTTCAGTAAGCTTTTTTATTATAAGTGTGAGGACATGTGGAATGATATACCGGGGCAGATGGTCTGGTCTCCAAACGTGTTGACCTTCGAAGAGAACTTGACAAGCTCTAGACAGATCATGATGTCATATTCTTGTATGGAGCTCTGGGAATATGTTGTATATCTATTATCTCGCCCACTATAACACTTGACTCGTGTAATGTAATCCATAGCATATCAGGGTATGACAATATAAAGCCCTCGTCCACAACACACCAAAGTAACCTAAATAATTATGCAAAAAAATCTCTTGTCAATAATAATGCGTCAGCCAGTCCATTAATTTTCAGCTATTGTCATTATCATTAGCGCCACCGAGCAGGCTCACCTTTTGACATACCCAGTTATTATATACCGCTAAAGCTTGTCATCAGAGGAGTAACTTTAAATAAAACCTGTTGTGGCTTCTTCATTGGAGACCCCAGCCCACTTTCCGTCCTCTCTCTACAAAGCAACACCTAATATACTGTATTTAAGCAAAAGATGAATTGAAATATTCTTATCTCGTCCCCCATGCATGGTAATACAAGTTGCTCCAGGTCCTTGTAGGATAACCTGGTAAAGTAACACGTCATCCTAATATAAACCTAATCCAAATAAACCTATTATATCGGCACATAGCGTAGATCTCGTTCCTGGTCATCTTGCTCATCTTCTTTTAGTGAAGAAGCCAGTTCTTCATTTGTTAACTCCTCTCCTGTGGTTCCAAGCAGCTCTTGTCTGATTTTTTATAGTTGCATGTCACCAAATCGCTACCCCTTTGGACCATGTGTGTGATCTGGGGCTCCACTGAGGGGAAGCCAGTGAAATCATTCACTGCTTTAGGCCATAGGCCCTTCCAACAGGAGTTCACACAGTTGCTTGTGTTTTCAACATGGTTCAGTTTAACATTTGCTATGCAGTCAGCAATGATGTAATTTTTCCACATCTCCTTTGCCCCTACCTGGCCATCTTCCAGTGCCTCGTGGATCTTGGACAAACTGCGACTGGGGTAATAAAACTTGAAAACAGCAATTATTCCTTGGTAAAGAGTAGATTAACAAAACCTCACGTGAGGAAAGGTATATACTAACTCAGAAGACACAAAAGAGAGGTGAGGTGGAGCATCATGCCTATAACTGAGGTCTTACCACCGTCAGCCAACACTTATACGACAACGTAAAGGGGAGGTGTCCAGTTATCAAACAGGAGCGTCGTGTTTGTCAGTGATAATGCCTGTAAATCTTACAAAGACCGTTATCATGCTGGCAACTTGTTACCATGTTTAACGTTGGGTCTACTGTGTTCTGGTCCAGTAAAAAATGACAAAAGATGTTTTATGTTAAGGTTGATATAATGAAGGAAAAAATAGACAAGTTCTTTGAGAATTGGGGATCAACAAGAATATATAAAAGCTCTGATATATGACCATGAACCTTTGTTTAGACCTAATGATGCCACTGGACGATACTCGATATTAATCATCATTCTCTTATTTACGTCACAAGATGAGAATTATATTACCGTAGTACTTCTCGAAACCATACTGATTGATTCAATATTGTTGCGTATGAAAATGTACTCGTGCAAATAATTTCTAAAATATATTGACACCTGGTAGGGATCTGACTCGCCGATAAATCAACAGTTAATCTCTTCCCCTTCATTGAAGAAAAGACATTTACCGTAATGAAGAGACTTTCATATGTACACTAACTAACAGTAAATTGAACCTCACATATGTTTTGAATTATTTAAGATATTATGTATCGCCAGTTGTCTGCATGGATTGACATGGGTGTGTAGCATATGCTCCAAATTCCATATTGATCAGACATAAATTATCCCAGTGGAGTTTGGCAGAAATATCTCACCCTTGTGTGTACCGCTGCATGTATCAATAGAAATAGACTTGGATTGATTTGATCGATTGATATTTATATCTTAAAATCGTCATACAAGTTTAGTTTATTTTTTTACTCTTACTTTTATCCTCTTTACCACTGATCGGCTCGTTTGCCGCTTGGGCGATCGGTCACGTCTCTCTTACGCACTGTTGGCAAGTACTGGGCATGCACCGGCTCCTGAATGTATCTGTATCTGCACCAGTGTTAGTCAAGTCTGGTATTGAAAGAGCTTAGACTCGGTGCCGTCACAACACACTGGCAGATTGTTCCAAGAGTTCACAACTCTCACTCCGAAAAAGTTACCCCTCACAGTTTTCTGGACTTGCGGCTTCTTCAATCTTGAGCTGTGACCCCTTGTGGGGCGAGCGTCCGCCAGCTCCAAGTAAGGACACTCGACTGAGTAGTGCCCCTTGAGATGCTTATACACCTCAATTAGGTCACCCCTTGCCCGTCTGTAGTATAAGCTATACAAGTTCAGGCGCTCCAATCTCTCAGGGTAGCTGAGGTGCCGTGATACAGAAACTTCTCATGCTGTGGTTAGGTAAATCCATATGTTTAAGGTCCAGTACTTGCCAACAGTCCGTAACAGAAACGTGACCGACCGCCCAAGCGGCTAACGAGCTGATAAATGACGAAGAGGATAAAGTTAAAAGTAAATCTATGTTTCAAAGATTTTGGTGTAGGCTTACTTGAGACTGACGATTTTTTTTTTTTTTCAGGATTATTGTTTTAGGTGCTTGCTGGGGAGGACCACGTAACGAGACCCCGAGGCTTTGAAAATACTCACCCACTCCTCAGGGTCGTTGAACCACCGTGAAGTATTGAAGTTACGTGGAGGGAAAGGGTGCAGGTACAATATTGAATTAGGCTGTAACATTCATTTTGGCAGCAGAGTGCGGTAAAAGGATAAAGAAGAGAGAATTTATCACTCAGCTGTTATCGTAAACTAGCTAAGACACCCATGTAAACCACAACGTTTTCTCAAAAGCTCTTGTGTTCTAGGATCGAGAAGGAATAACTTAACCAATTTTGCTTACATGTAGTTGCACTCTTTAGTGGTGGAGTATTTAATCGGATACATTTCCTGGTGTTACTTGGCACATTTCCTACGGAAATTTATTATAATTCAATGTACTTATCTAGCTGTAGATGCTTGTAACAGATGCTTTGTCGAAATTTAAGCGAACATTTAGTCTTTCAGTGAGATAATTTTTTCATCTCTATTTATCATTTTATCACCTATCAGAGCACTAGCCGTTCTAATGGCTCGTCATTGCGTTGTTACTTTGTTGTGATCCTTAATGTTCAGTGTTTTTACAGGAGGAAACCGAAGTACCAGGAGAAAACCTGCGATCGATCGGGAGGCTGGTTTGTTTACTGCTCGATACTGTTTGCAAAATACTTGGTAAGTAAGGGATCTTGAATCTAACTGAACATTTGCCAGTGTTGATCAAGCCTGATCTTATGAGCTCACACTCGGTGCCGTCACAACGTTCACTGGCAAGTTGTTCCAAGAGTTCACAACTCTTACTCCAAAGAAGTTAGCTCTGATAATTTGCTGTACTTATACAGTATAGAGCCTCTTTTAACTTGAGGCTGTGTCCTCTAGTGGGGAGGCCATTTGTTAACTTCAGGTATGTGTATTTGACTGTGTAAAAGCCCTAAGTGTTTATAAGCTTCTTTTAAATCAGAATTTACCCTTCTTCAGTATAAACTAGGCAACTGAAGACATTCTATTTTACTCTAATCTCTCTTGGTATGTGAGGTGTATGAGTGTACTGTACTTGATATGTCCTGTAAATATTTGTCATGAGAGTATCAATGAAGAGGTGCACTTAATCTCGCCATTTTTGCAGACTGGGTGTGACCTGCAGAGCTAAAAGAGTACACTAAGACGACGCCCCACTGGATGGCAACTTAAATTTTGGCGGCGTCGTAATAATGAGGGCGAGGCATGAAGTCTTAGTTGGGCTTGTACTGCAGTCATCCCACGTCTGAAGTAGGTGAAAATGTTTACTGAAGTACTTGTTTGACCTATGTTTATTTAATAAGTTTATTTCAGGAATCACACAGCGCTAACACAGGAGGAGGTGAGCGCTATGTAAACAATGCCATCTCTGACCACACCCAGAGATGGAGGGTAGCCGGAGGCAATACCAAGACCAGAGACATTACCGAGAAAAAATTCCGGCTTGAAAGTCATGTACACTAATACTGACAAGTTCCTTGGTAAGAGAGAGGAGTTTGAAACACTGCTGAAGGTACATCAACCCGATATAGTAGGTTTGTAGAACTGTTGTACAGAAACAGGAGAATCAAGCCGGAAGAATGTGAATTCAATATAGATGGATGGGACTCATTTACGAACCTTTTTTTCAATTAATTTGCAAGAGGGGTGTGGTTATCTATGCTAGACAAGACCTTAGAGCCAGCCAGGTGAGGGTTTGGGGAGAGAATGTTTTTGAAGACTCAAAGTGATGTAAAATTAAACTAAAAGGGAGAGACTTACTTATTGTCAGGTGTATCTACATGTCCCCAAACTTTAGCATATTAAACCAAAAGAACTTAAGAGCTCGTCACGATCTTCAAGAGAGGTGCTTCCCCGTCTGGTTCTCAAGATATGCTAGAAACTGTCAATTGATTGAAAAGGTCAAAAGGAGGGCCACCAGACTGGTGCCTGCTCTACGGAACCTCAGCTACCCAGAGAGATTAGAACGCCTGTAACTGCCTAGCTTATACTACAGACGGGCAAGGGGCGGACGTCCACCCCACAAGGGGTCACAGCTCAAGGTTGAAGAAGCCACAAGTCCAAGAAACAGTGAGGGCAAACTTTTTCGGAGTGAGAACTGTGAACTCTTGGAACAATCTGCCATAGAGTCTTGTGAAGGCACCGAGTGTGAGCTTTTTCAAGGCCAGACTTGACCAACACTGGAGCAGGTTCCGATATATTCAGGAACCAGTGCATGCCCATTACTTGCCAACAGTGCTTAACAGAGACGTGACCGACCGCCCAAGCGGCTAACAAGCCGATCAGTGGTGAAGAGGATAAAAGTAAAAAGTAAGAGAAGAGAGTGAATGTAGAACTGTGGTAGTGATCCGCCAGCCTCTGGTAGTCCAAGAGCAATGTAATGCTTGTTAGTTTCGATCAAACAACTTTCACTAATACTGTGGACATAATATAACTGATTAGAAACCAAGAGTAAGCCTAAGCAAAGAATTTCTGGAAATAAGCACCTGACAGCTTTGTCTGCTATCCTTGGTCAAGTTGCCTTACTGTGCTGTTTACCTGCACTGTCTCGGCACACAGGAAACTGTATACTCCCACGGCCTACGTGCACCGTATACCAACATTGTCTATATTCATGCTGCACTGCATAACAGCATAGTTTATAAACATGCTTATCCAATTGTAAATCTGTATGACAACTTCACTGAATTTCATGTGTTGAGTCGTTCTGCTTTTGATCAAAATATTGGCTAGTTTGAACAGCATATTTTCGGTATCGTTCATACAATTAATTGTGTGAATGGCAGTTAAACTAACAATCAATCTCATCCTTGCTTCTCAAAATGAACCACGATATAAAACAATTATTTTCTTAGAAAAACAATTCAATATCGTTTAGTGATACCAAAGCTCCTGTTACTGATCTAGGAGTGTCGAGCGCACCTGCATCAACTACCACTAACTGACGGCCGCTCAGTGAAACGTTCCCTCCTAGCTTAGCAGTTTACATAACCTTCTCACTCTCCCCTCCAAGTTGCTAGATACTTCCTCTCACTTTTCACTCTACTAAAGAGCCCCTTCACTTGTCTTTCCCCTCTGTACTCTTATTAATTGTAATTCCCCATTTTTTCCCTTACCCTTCCTGCTTACTTCCGTATCCCCTGCCCTCACGACTAGACTTGTTATATTTCGGGAATGTCTAGCTTGTTTTCTGAGTCATTATGTTACGATGGTACATTATAAAGCAAAATGTCTCTCTCTTCCATCTGCGCTACCCGTCCTATACAGTACACCACTTTGTCACTGGCTTACTCCCTTATTGACGGAGAAAACTTGCTCGGTGCTACTAAAGCACTTGGGGAGAGCAATGTCTATATTGATTTAAGTTAAGGTCACTGGATCAAAGGTCAAGATCCGTGTTGCCAAAATTATTACCCAAGTTTCTATGCACTATTAAGGGGGAAGAAGGTCTTTAATAGTGTAGGCATTGTTAGGTCAACTCAAGGTTACTGCTGCCAAAACTGTAACCGAAATTCCATGCCCCAATGTGGAAAAAATTCCTTAACACTTCGCAATATCTGGGTATCTACTTCTGGGTCACATATATCTGGGTATCTACTTCTGGGTCACATATATCTGGGTATCTACTTCTGGGTCACATACATCTGGGTATCTACTTCTGGGTCACATATATCTGGGTATCTACTTCTGGGTCACATATATCTGGGTATCTACTTCTGGGTCACATATATCTGGGTATCTACTTCTGGGTCACATATATCTGGGTATCTACTTCTGGGTCACATATATCTGGGTATCTACTTCTGGGTCACATATATCTGGGTATCTACTTCTGGGTCACATATATCTGGGTATCTACTTCTGGGTCACATATATCTGGTATCTACTTCTGGGTCACATATATCTGGGTATCTACTTCTGGGTCACATATATCTGGGTATCTACTTCTGGGTCACATATATCTGGGTATCTACTTCTGGGTCACATATATCTGGGTATCTACTTCTGGGTCATATATATGATTGGTTTATATCTAATAACTTTGTTTTTCATCACATATGTCAAGACCATAAAATAAAGATAAAATAAATAAAAATAAGAAAATACCCGTACGTTAAAATTCTAATCCTTACCAAATGATCCTCAAATACTTACATTCCAGATACTGTACTGTCAAGGGTCCAGGAACTGTACATAAGATTACATAAGAACCTTGACACTTGGGAAAGAAGTGCCACTTTTGATTTCAGGGTGACTATTGATGTGTACAGTATGTGCTCTCTGCGGTGTTCTTGTTTCGTGAAAGGTTTAATGGAAATTAGTATCTAGTTTAACTTTTCAATAATCACTGCCGGTGTTGAATGGATTAAGTATCAACATATCCTAATGTGCATTTCTGTTAACCAGAATTAATGAATTATTGGGTACAGTATATCCATTAGAACTTATCTTTGCCCGTTTTCCTCTTGAGTTTTTTCCTTTTAAAAATTTATAACGAACAAATTCTTAAGTTTTGTCACCAAATTTCCCCCAAGAAAAAATCATGAAATTAATGTTTTCCATTTTAGTGGTGAGAATCACCCGTTGTAATTTTGTTCTTCTTTCATATAACTGTTATATCCCCATATGAATTATCTCTCTTTATCTAAGTTAACTTGATGTTACGACATAGTGTACTGTACTAGAATTATTTGGAGTTTATATATACTCGACAATTTAAAGAAAAAATGAGACAGCAAAACAAAGGAGCCGTGTCTGGATGATATGGCTGGGGAGGCAGACAGCGATGACTCACAGCGGCCAACGACGCGACACTACCTCGTTACTGAGGATTATTTCTTTAGCTGCCAGTTATGATGTTTGTTCTTAGGGCGAGGGAGAACAACCCTGAAAAACAAAAAACAAGGCGTGTAGGGGTGGGCGAACCGTAAGAGAGTTTAATTCACGCCTCTCTCGTGTGTGTGTGCGTGTGAGGTCAACTAACATTATATCTGAAAGCGTTGTCACGTTGTCACCATTTACGCACGCTAGATGTTAGCCTTAAAAAAAACATTAGTTGTGTACAGTGGCAATTTCGTAGTAGGAGCTGGTAGTATCGACACCACGCTTGTACTCATCCATGTACCCGGACCGTATCTTGTGAGGGCGTAGTGATTCTCCCCTTCCACTACCACACCACTCCCACACCACTCCCTCACCACCATACCACTCCTTCACCACACCTCTCCCTCGCCATATCCTCATCACCACACCTTCCCATCATAACACACTCTCACTGCACCCTCCTCACCATACCATTCTCTCGTTACACCACACCCTACTTGCCAATCCCTCACCATGCCACACCACACCAACCACTACACCTCCTCATTGCACCCTCCACACCACTTCCTCACCACTTCACACACTTCTCACCACACCACTCCCTCACCACACACTCCTCACCATACCACATCACACTCTACCCTTACCACACTGCTCCCTCGCTATACTCTCACTACCCCGCCACTCCCTCCAGTACCACACCACTTCCCTATCGTACCATACCATCACTACACCATACAACACCATACCATCACAACACATCAGCCCCTCTACACACCACAACCCCCCAGTCACCACATCCATCTCCCACCTCCTATGGGATACTTGGGTCTGTGGCAGGATGTTGAGTTACCTCCTGCCGGTTCATTTTAGCTGCTCGTCACACACACACACACACACACACACACACACACACTCACATACACACACTTTTTCCAAGCTTCTCAAAAAATTATTTCCATTTCATTGTCTCCTCATCCACTCATTTCTATATGCTATGAAACTCTAATATCCATCCGTCCTTCCTTTCTCTTTGTCCTTGAGGCTACCATTGTCTTGTCTCTTTATATTTATTTATTTTTGTAGACAATTTTACATTTTCATGATTCATTCTCGTAATCACAGTGTAAGATCGTCTCATCTCACCTCATTTCCGCTTATTACTTGATTCATCTTTGTGTAGATATGATTTTTGTGACTTTTTAGTTTTATTTGTCTTACTATTTATTTATCTGTTCGTGAAGATTTTTTTCATACACGTATCGCCTTGAAATTCACATAAGACCCCTCTAGTGGCAATACAACAGTGACCCTGACCTTTGACTCCCAAAGTCACTTGGGACCTTCTTCTCCCCTGCCAAGATATTTATGCAATAATATGTTAATCAGTGGTGCTTGGAACCCCAAGTTATAGCTCGAAAACACAAATTACTGCTTGAACACTCAAGTTACAGCTCGAAAACTTAGGTTGCAGCTCGAAACTCAAGTTACAGTAACAACATTAACATCATCATAAACCACAAGAAACAGCAATGAATAAAATAACAAGCAAACTAAAGCAAAAAATATCAGTAACAAACAAAAGCAAAAATAAAAATGACAGCAAACCTGCAAAAAAATTACTAACATACAAAACATCTACAAGAAAAAATAAACAAAAAACAACGAACGAATAAACGAAAACCAGTAACAACAAACACACAAAGCAAGAACATTAAACGAACAAAACAATAAGCCAAAAAATAAACAAAAATAACAACAACAATGACAAGGATGACCGGCCAAAACTGTCAGTTGTGAATAACACTTCCATTGACAGCACACAGACAGCCAGCAATTATCAATATTGATGTCGCCTAAATATAGCAGGTGCGTATGTATAGACAAGAGGAACTCGGATAGATAAATTCTATATACAGTATGCTACAGATAACACCACTCAGAATATTGAAATAGATAAAGCTTATACAGAGAATTTCTATGCTATGATGTCACTCAGTTATTAGTATTGTAGGATCACCTGAAGATTAGACCCCCAACCCTAGTTTATATCACTTGATGATTAAATACCTACTGCTACCTCGGGCGTTTAGGTTAAGTTAGGGTGGTTCATCTGAAGGTAAAAATATTTTTCAGGTGGTACGATTTATCTAATGAAATAAGACATTGTGTTGACGAAACGCAAAAGAAAACAAAAATCTTTCCTGTATATTGAAATAAAACTCAGGTATAGAAACACAAGAGATACCACAGTGCCATTTAGTTGTTTTAGGAAATAAGGAAAATCACAAGGTGGTTTTAGACTATTTAATAAGAGGAAAAAAATATGCTCAATAATCTCTTTGAAGTGTGAAGTAGTTAAAGCTATAATCACACCAGATAACAGAAGATGGTGATACGGGTATGGCGCGTGTTTAAACCATGATAAGATAAGAGTAAGATATCCATTGAGAGACCAATAGATAGTGGGTGGGGGAGATTGTTTGATGAGAGTTTTAATTTCGTATCCACCTCTCCGCTCTCCTCCTCCTCTTCCCTCCGTTACCAGTTTAATTATTTTACCATTGCTACTTTACTGGTCCCCCCCCACACATACGCACACATCATCGACGTCACCCCCCACACACACACACACGATCGTCATTAAACTACTGAACTACATATTTTCCTTCTCGTGTTCCTCATCTCACCGTCTACCACAACCCCACCTGCCCGTCATCACAGACATACAGGCAGACATAATAAGTCATAATGTTGATAAGAGTATACAAGTTGTGTCGTGTGTTGATAACGAAGACACCAGCACAACTTGACTGATAATAATATTTCCTCTTCTCTTGTCACAAACTAAATCAGCTGATGGTGAGGTATAGACGAGTGTCGGCCGTGACGTCATTGATGTGTCCCTAAGATCGTGCGTCGTCCTGGATGTAATGTGTCGATTGTGACGTAGGTGTGTCGATGATGGCATTATGGGTGTGTCTACCGTGATGATATTTGACGTTAGGTGTATAGTGCGTGACGTCGTTGGTACGGTGTGTTTAGGTTAGTGTCACATGTATTGGCGAGGACACATCACTGGGCCAAGATTGTGACATAGGAGTTACAAGTGATCGCGGGCAACTTCGTGCCCAGTGAAAGTTTGAACGCTCGTGCCGTACAGCGAATGAGTGTGCGCCAAGTCCTTAGACTTGCATCCTTTTTCATCGTAAATAAAATGGTTAATTAATGCCTTCCTAAAGAAACCATCAACATGGGACCAGGTTTGTTACACTCTACGAATTTTTTGCGATTTTTCCACCAAGTTTGATGAAAAACGATTGTGCCGTTTCAGCTGCCCAGAACAGACAGACAGACAGCCACACGCCTTGTCCTATAGTATATTAGATTAACAACTTTCGGGTTATTGATTAGAACTAACTTTACATCTGAGAATAGTTTTCATATCTGTTTTTGTTAAAAAACTGGTAGTTTACTCTTTTTTTTTTACAAAATGATTCGTATAAAAAAATGTAAACACTTTACATGTGATGCTGTTTAAAAAATGAAACTGATCAGTGTAACACTGGCCAGATGTGTGACCTCAGCCTAGAACTTTGACCTTTAGTTTAAGTTTTAATAAAACAAATTTTTTTTAGTTATGTGAAAGCATGTTTAAAAAAAGAAAAGAAAATAAGTGATAGTTACTAGTGAAAGCCTTTTATTGTTGTTATTTTGTTCAGCTGGAGCACATCTCGTAGTCTCAACCAATCTAGTCAAAATTGGGTGGAAATTCCTCTTACAAATCCTTTGTGACCCACGGCGGCCTGGTTGGGTGTTTCCCACAAGCCCCGCCAAGAACCGGCTATGCACTGATGAACATTATGTCCCAGTGAGGCGAATGAACGGGTGACTCATGAAGTTTCCAACCTCAAAACATCGCCTACTGAGTGAAAGGTGAAAGTTGGGTCCATAGGCCTGATGGTCCATTAGGGGCAGTGAGGATACCGATACAGTATGTTGTACGTGAGACGTGTATCCTGGTTCCATACATGGTACTGTTGAAGTTATATGATAATTGTACAATCTTCTGTCGTGTGACTCTCGTTCTCCTGGATTCATTATTAGAAATGAACCTAATTATAATAAGTTGCGGATGACTTAAATGGGATTTTTGCTTTTCTGCACGAAGATGTTGCCCGGGGCCTTTTTCCTATTTGCATTGACCATCTCACATAATATACTGTATTCCCATGACACGATATTATGGTGCTTTTTTTCACAATGTCTCTACGTGACTAATTTTATCTTTGTATGATGCTTTTATTTGTAAAACACCACAATGGTACTGCTACTGCAAATTATCTTTTTTATTATCGTGCAATATTTACATGAAATGAATAACTGCAGCGTCCCGGTATGTGTATTGTGCTTTTAGTAATAAACAGCGGATATATCTGTTGACTTCATGCAACAATCTCATTACCTGCGTTGCATTCTTCTGGTAAACCAGTGCGTGGTGGCCAAACTGCACACACCTGTTAGCGCTCCACTGTAATGTCCAGTTTGTGGGCTGGATTTGATTATCATGCTAGGAAAAATGAAAATTGGTTGCAAGAACTTATACAAGATTTCAATGAAATTTCTATGATTTTTAAAAAGCTGGTAATTATGACTAGTTGTTAGTAGAAGCCTACATTTTGTTTATTTAGGTATACTGTATACCTAAATAAAAAAAAACGTAGGCTTCTACTAACAACTATTCACACACACACACACACATATGTATATATATATATATATATATATATATATATATATATATATATATATATATATATATATATATATATATATATATATATATATATATATATATATATATATATATATATATATATATATTCGTGTCCATTGTGTAACTTCAAACTTTTAACCATCATAATATATCCACCTAGTAGCTAGCCTTATCAGAGTCTAACCTCATTATCTCTTGGGATTCAATCGACAGACTCCTTGGCCCATTGTTAGTCTATTTTTCTTGTTACATGGCATGGTCTCCCTCTTACTATTCCAGTCTCTTTGCCCTTGCAATAGTATATCTAACTTTGGTTTGAAATTTTGTCCTTTTTGTCTGTGTGTATTAAATCTAATACAGTACAGTATACATCTTCTCTTGCTTCTATGAGTAGTCTGGATTTTTTATATAATTTTTGTGTTTACTCGCTATAAGCCAGCACTGGTCGGCGTTTAACCCGGGTTTTATTTATGGGTGTTGATGGAACTCCTTTTAATTAATTAATTAATATTTTTTTATTTACCGCTTCAAGATTCCAGCGTTAGTACAGGTTGAAACCGTATTACTTGGAGAAAATCTGTGATGTCCTCTTCATTAAATTCTTATTGATCTCCATTATTTCATGATTTAGCATAACAGTTTGCTTTCCAGTTGCTGAGACGACGTATTTGTTATATCTTAGGTTAGTTCGCTGCTCAGACTCTCATTTAAACTCTTATGCACTTGATCTTTTTAGTTCACTTCTGAACTTGGCTGAATTTTTACTTAGACTTTCTAAATCAATTGAATTATCTTATTTTTGATCATACATTTTTTTATTCAAACGGCAGCTGCAAAAGAGGGTGACAAAAGAACGTGTAATAAAGTAAGTTTATAAGGAAAGTAACAATACATATGAGTGAATGCAGAAGATGAGATGAAAAGATAATGGTAAGATTGTACTGTCACAGGGTCTTGAAGATAACAAGGAAGCTGTTTTGGAGGGAACTGAATATGGTGAGAAAACCAGGAGATCAAATATAAATATTGTAATTTAGAATGAAAGAAGTATTATTATGCCGAGAATAAAAAAGTAGAGAAATTGGGGAGAATATTTTGATCACCAGCTGAATGTAACAAATGAGAGAGATGCTGTAGAACAGTGATAAAAAGGATGATAAGAGTTTGCAGTGCATGTATGGCAGGGGGAAGGGAACAAAATTATTATAATTTCCCTGTAGAAAAGAGAAGGCTGTAAGAAATAATGTAAAGAGCTTTGAGGAATGAGTGTTGAGTAGTTTTTACAGGAAGAACTATAGCAAAAATATGAGATTTATCAAGGGAAGAGCACTGTGGGTTTAAAACGGGGAAAAGATGTTTGTTTTTACAGTGTGATAATACACGTCCTTTTATCTTGATATCGTGTGAAAATATCTCGTTTGTCATCAGAGTCCAAGAGGATAGCTCTTCCTATATATCTTTAACTTAAAACCAGACACTGTACTGTACATTTACCTCGAGGCTTAGTCCACACCAAAAAAATTAATTTCGTAATGCTGTGTCTTAAAGGTGTAGATGGTGGAAGCTGCTGTGTTGCTTGGGTGGAGCACTAGATTATTCTAGATGTGTTTTTCGTATTGGCCTTTAAAATCAACAGTAGAAGTTGGCAGAACTGATGAAGTATCTTTGCTTTAATGCGAAATGGAATTCAGTTCAGGTAGCTATCACTAGGTTCGTTATGAATTTAAATACTCAAATATAAACGTACGTATCGTATACCTGTATGAATATAAATTTTAACTTGTAGTTATATAGGACAATTATGTCATTAATGACCTAGTTCAACTTTTTCCCTTGAAAGTTTCGTCGAAGTTTCTAATCTTAAGTACGAACATTTACTTAAAATGTTATCAACGGATTGGTGTAGTAGATGTGATAGTACTGGTCTAGACTCCCATCAATGGATGAATCAGACGAATTTTTACAGAAACTCTCCAAACGTCTGGTATTAAGAGATAAAAGGGAATTTCATAGCTTTTCGCCTTGTATCATTGCTTTTCATGATCTCCAGTTTGTAGTTATTCAGGCTTTGGTGCGATTGTTTTAAAAACTATATATACCATTTAATTAATTATGCTAGAATAGTTAAATAATTGTGGCACGATGTAACCTCGCAATCTTAATTAAAAATGTTGAATGATAAGGTTTTCAGATAAATTGAACCACCAATTGTGTCATCAATGACGTCAAATTGTTTCCAAAAACTCTAGTAAACATTTTAACATATCATATAAGATGTAGCGATTAATTTGAGTATTTTAATTAGATTAAAGATAATTATAGAAGATCATACTAAAAAGAATATAATAAATTAATAGTCTGTAGTAGAAGATAAATAATATATTGTGGGTTTCAGTGGCAACCTTTGGCACTGAGGAGTGCCAATGCGCGCGCAAAGAAACTTGGTATCCGATCTGTCACTCGTGTTTGGGAGAGTATCGATTTTTGACCAGTGTTCAGTTGGATACTGTTCATGCCACGAGTGGAATATGTATCTTGGTGTGTAACACTTGATTGAGATATTGAAGCAGTGTAAGTGAGGCTCAGAGAACTAGCAAGATGACTAAGGACAGACTTGCAGCGCTGAGAGCGGTGAGTACCAAGATTGCGTCGTCTGCTGTCACTAGCTCAATATGGCCCCGTCCTGACATTACCTGCACCACTCACGCCCCCCTGCCTTGTACCACGCCTCCATTACACGCAACACTACTTCTCACACACACTCAGATGATAAACTAAGAAATGCTAGGCAAATGAAACAAAATTACTCTAGATGAAAGTGAGGAATTGTCAGGTTTCCACGGTGGCACTCTCCTCCCATTTCAACAACACAGGCCAAAACAAACAAATTTGCATGTTGTGTTACGTGACATCATTGTTTTCAGTTAATATCCAAGCGTCTGTCGAAACGCACTGGAAGAATAATATGTTAGGTAGAACTTAAACTTTGTTACAGGCTAAGGTTGTCTAGTTTATATTATGGTCAAATCCCTCAATCTCGTAATCCTTTAATTTTCCTTTTACTTACTAAAGTAAATAAATCTTAGGAACTGGATATTGTACCAAGCAATATTTGTGCACTGGAAGTATTCCTCTCTCTGCAAAGTAGCTTTTGCAGACAACATCAAAAAGTACTGTAGTCAACTTGCAATGTTCAGTAGGCCATGCCCTTGTAAAACAATAGAGAATAACCAATGTTTCCTTATAGTGAGAAACTGTTAATTTAAGGGAAAATATTTTGGTAAGACTGTACAACAGGAGCACCAGTAGACTAAATTTTTAAAAAAGAATTTCAAAAACATTTATTCTAATGCACATTATATTTGACGGATCATGTGTCAAAATTACTGTGAATGATACTAACTTTGCATTATAAACAAAAACCATCACGGAACTATGTTATTTTAACAGGAATAAATTGTTCAGTGATTTGCTCCTGTTAGTGAAAAGAATTCAGTACTGTATTAGTTTTTGTCAATTGGCCAAAGTGTTGTACCATGAAGCCTTGGCAAACATATATCTAAAATATATAAAAATTAAGTTATTTATTGCAAATCTAATAATGGATCCATTAATTAACAAATGATTTACTGATCCCAAAACTAGTGTAGTGGTGCTCTTAATGCAAAGTTTAATATTACCCAGAGTTATTATACATATTTCTAACGTAGACCAATATAACCAGAGCTGCATGGATTCTCCGGTGTCTTGTTTTTCAAGTAATTCTCCTCCAGAGACTTTATAGTATTGAGGCTTGCGCACTAATGAATTATGTTGTGTTGTGAGTGCATTATGTACTATTATGAGAGACTTCAGCAAAGTTAATTGTTAAGAATAAGAACACCACAAAGCTCAGGAAAGTAGGGAAATTGTTTTTAGAACATACATTACATAAATATATTTCTTATACAGTATATGGTTTATATCTTGTGTCAATCTTCAAATTGATACATTTCATTTGTCAACGATGAAAATATAAAAAAACGAGCAAAACGATCCAACCAAACATAATTTCCCCTAGCCTCACCAAAGTTAACAATCCAAGAATATTGGTAAATTTTAAAAATCATTTGAACGAACCGAGTGATTAAAAAAAAAATACTTAAAAGAAATATTAAAAGTTAAAGTACAGTATATGTATACTGTACAGTACAGTACAGTTGGTGAATAAGATTCTCATCATTGATTGGAAAGCCAGTGGAAACTGTATTTAAAAAGATAGATAATACTTTACTGTAGGGGTACCACTAAAATAGTGGTTTATTGGGTGTTTGTTTATAGATTTGTTTTTTATTTGTACGTAAAATGCTTGAATTTAATGAATTTGCTGTTGGAAATGCACTAAAAATGACTAAATTTGGATAATGTAAGTTGGCTGTGTCCTCTGTGTTCACAGTACTTTGGTGAATTGAAGAAAACCATTCCTGAAATCCTTTTTTTTTTATGAGGGAATGAAACACTGAGTACAGTATTAGGGTACAGTACTTGAGTATGTATCAGTCTGTGATGGTTTTTGTCAGTTCACTAAATGATACCGTGTACATACCATTTCATATTTAAATTCAGAGTAATTTTATTGGAATTTTGAGTAACAAATCCTAAAAACCTTTAATTTATTGGTGCCCCATTTGTAAGCATCATCAAAAGCAATGTTTATTAGATTATACAGTATAACTGTGCCATACTGTGATGCACTTTAGTAGCAGATGTAACGTACAGTAGTGGAATCATTAGATGTGACTAATGCTTAATAACTTGGCAAAAAATTATTACAGTACAGTACTAGATGTCATTTGGATTCCATCTATATTATATGTACTGTATGTCGTTAAAACAAATGGTGGGAAATATGGTGGTACAGCAGCAAGGGGTGCTGGTGATATAGCGGTAACGTACATATCTCTCGCCAATATATTGAGGGTTTGAGTCCTGCATGGCCAGGACATACGTGAGAAGGGTGTTATCCATTGTGACATTACCAAACATCACAGGTTTCCCGGACTCTGGTTTCCTCCTGTACTAACACTGGATAGACCAAACGGGCAAAATAGTAAATAAAAATTTGACAATATTCAGTGGTCCATTCCTGTTACAGTACAGGGAGAATCATAATTGAGCCCTTAAAAGGCATCCATCATTGGTGGAGGTTAGTTGTAGGGATGGCAGCCATCATCCTTGTGTTCCATTTTTGCATATATGGAGGAGTTAAACATGACTAGAATAGTAGGATTTAAGTCATTTAGGTGTGTTAAGTGACCTAGAACATTGAAAAAAGTAAGACCTAAAAGTTGAGGTTAGAATCATGGCAGTAAGGCTAGACCTCTACACAAAAAGCTTATTAATCTGTCTTCAAAAAAGAAGTGCTGCAGTTATCATTTATTAATGACTGACTTGTGAATTGTCAAGTCCAGCAATTTTTGGGATGGTTTGCAAGTAGCTAGTGGCCTCTGTTCGGATGATGTCCTTGTGACAGTGTTGCAGATGATATTTTTCTATAATGCATTACGCCAAACGAACAGTGCAATGAACAGCCATACGTGTACAAACATTAGCTCAATATGAATGAAGTTTGGATAGTAAAAAGTAAACTGTGTATGCAAATCCAGTTTTTGTGAAGTCGGTACTGTGTTTATGCAAATCCAGTTTTTGTGAAGTCGGTACTGTACAGTATAAATGAGGGCAACTTATTTATCCTTGGCAACATAATTGTAGGGGTAGTACAAGGCACTAAATGGGTGAAAGTATGCCTTGAAGAGAATCTGTATATATGCTCAGCTTTCTTTGCCACAATGAGATGTTTTTGGGAAGAATTGCAGTTCTAGGATGACCACTGCTTTGAAAACTGGTTGTGAATATAGTCAGTCCTCGACTTACGACGGGGCTCGGGACCGACGACCAGGTCGTAAGTCGAAAATGAGAAAATAATACATAGAAAATCTAAAATGGGTGTCTCTTTTTCTTCTCAACACCACGAGAACTCTCACTTTTACGCTTGCCAGCCATTTTAAAGGGATTTACAAAGGAAATTTTTGTCAGTATACAGCGCGAGCACTAACGTCGTGACTCGAAAATACGTAATTTGAAAAATATTTTACACGACTGCGGTGTATGTCCGGGTGGTCGTAGGTCGAGTAGTACCTGTATTATTTATCTAAAAGGTGTAGGGAAGGGTTGCTACCTTATTGTACAGAATTTTTATGGTGGAATCTTTGTTTGTTTTCATGTACTGTATAAACTTCAAATTAATTATCTGAGAAAGGAGAAGTCGTTGGTTAATGAATCAACGGTTATTGAAGCAATTAATCCCATAAGAACATAACAAATTCAGGGGGTTAGGGACCGGCCACCCTCCAAAACTCCCATCTCCACTTGATATATTTCTGTACTGCACATTGCCGAGCAAGAAATTAAAGAAGACATATAAAGCAAGTATAATAAACCTTTAATAAGCAATGTAAAGCATACATTGAGACTGTTTTTTACCTGTTTTGAGGAAGGTAGAGATGGTCTAGGGTGGCAAGTTCAAGTCTCTACTACTCATTGTTGGTCCATCACCACTCTTATTACGCCTTATTATTCTTTATCGCATCACATGATGCTGCCCAGCACAAGAGGAACTATCACTGGGGCGTTTAGGCATGATTGAGTAACACACTAAGTCAAAATAATGAAAAAATAAAGTCAGAGACACACAGTAAGTGTCAACAAGAGCAAGGATGGCCAGAATGAATCGGGGCAGAGCCGTAGATAGAGTGAGTTCAGCCAACTGGGTGCCATGTTGTTACACAGCAGTTGGGAACTGGGAGGTCTTCTCAGGCTGCTGTTCTCTGGGTGTTTTCCGCATTATGATCGGATTTATGACTAATATCACATTATATGTAGAAACCATTATTAATGAGAGGGTCCTCATATTACCAAATGGGTAATTATATATACAGTACAGTATTGTACTGTACAGGGGGTCCCTGGGTTACGAACAGGTTCCGTTCCTGAGGATATCCTTAAGTCAGATTTGTACGTAAGTCGGAACATGTGCTATGTGCATACTGTACTTACAGAACAATGTTTAAAATCAACTATATCATAGCCTAAGTCCTAATGCACATCTAAAATCACTTAATTTAAGACAAAATAAGAAATAGAATAACAAAATACTGTACAATAAATGATAATAAAAAATAAGTCATCAGGTAAATGAAATACTGTAAATTTCAAGTTTAACCCCGTTCGTATTGGTGGGTGTATATTATATACAAATGTAAATCCATATTAATCAATAAGTTGTGTCTGTTAAGTTTTATTAAAAATAATTTTAAGTAGAATAAAGTTTAGAATAGAAAGTGAATTATCTGAAGAGGAAAATGGATTTAGAAAGGGAAAAGGAACCAGAGAAGCTGTATTTGGTTAAGGAGTTTTGAGTGAAAGGGCTTTAGAGGTCCAAAGAAATTGTTACATCACCTCTGTTGATTTTGAAAAAGGTTTTGATAAGGTAAAGCACACTAAACTTGTAGAGATCTTGGAAAAATAGGCATTAAGGAAGGATATATTAGAATTTTAAAGAATCTTTACTGGCAACAAGAGGCTACAGTGTTAGTAAATAATGAACTTATTAATTAGTTCGCAGTTAGACAGGGAGTAAGACTAGGCTGTTATATTTCCAACATTGTATAATATATATTTAGAATTCTTGATGAGAGAAGTTATAGCTAAGTAATAATGAAGGATTAAAGTTAATGGTAAAGTAATATCAAATACTGTACATGCTATGCAAGGCATATGAAGTTAATGTGATAAAGCGGCGACCTTCCTGGAAATAAGCTCCTGACAGCTTTGTCGGATATGCTCTGGTCAAGATGTTTTACTGTTTACAAGTGTCGCACACAGGCAACTGTATACTGTAGTCTCATGGCCTACGTACACTGTACATGTATACAGTACCTTCATTGACTATATTCATGCTGAACTGTATAACTGCATAGTTTATAAACATGCTTATCTAATTGTAAACACGAATGACAATTTTACTGAATAAACATCAGGAAGGAAGGAACTGGTTCATAAATAGGGTGGTAGATGAGTGGAACAAGCTTAGCAACTTTGTAGTAAGTGCTGGGACGCTGGAAAGTTTTAAAAGGAGGCTAGATAGATTCATGGACGATAGAGGGTGGTTGTAACTCTCGACAGGAGCTGCCATGCACTGGCCATTATAACTTAGTTAAGATTTATTCACAATGAAGTAAATTATTTTGTATGGGTTTCAGCAATGGTAAAATGAAATACTGTATCTAAATTATTTCAAACAAATTAAAAAAAAAAAATCTTGCCTATGAATTTAGTTATGAATTTTTTATAGAACTGGTAATGCTGCGGTGTTGCCAGCAGCAATCTGTAGGGGGTAGTAGTAGGGAAGGGACAAGTGGGAGCATGCTGTGCTTTTGTTGCCCAAATTTCTAGCAAAAGGATTTCTGTTCATTGATGACAAGAAATATTATTGAGGGGAAATTCCAGCATCAGAATGCTTTTCACGGTACTGTATATTTGATTGAACTGAATTCGTTTTACATGGATTTGGGAAAAATTGGATTAATATGCTTTTAATTATAGTACTGTACTGTCTTATGTTTGACAGTGGCACATCATTTTACCCTGCAAAAAGGCAGAATAGGGCACCGTATTGCAAATTGAATGTTGCATATTCGAGGGACAGATTTTCAAGCAGCAAACTCTCCTATCTTTTAAGTTTTAAACGTCTGGACTCCTGTTACTGCAAATAAAAAAAATGCAAAATGCTTTACTGTATAACTGTACAACTAAATAATGCATTGACTAAACAAAGATACATTTTACTTTTGAAGGGAAAATTTTTTATAGGGTAAGCAATGCTTATCTTGCTTCTCAGGAATACAGTACAGTACTTGCTCTTCAATTGGCAGCTTGAGTGGAACATAATTTAGGTAGTCATACAGTACTGTGGTACATTCCAGTCTAGTAATTGGAGGAATAACTGTTAAGCTGATACAGTACTAGTTAGTGTTTCTGATACATTTTCCAAGCAATCAAGATAACATCCAGAATTTTGAGTAGTCCAGGAGGTACTTCAAGCATTTGTTGATGGAATGTGCAATAAAAAATGCTGTGTGAGAAACATTATTTTCTGGATGTTACGGGTGAGAATTTCCATTATTAAAATTAGAATATAGTACAGTATTACTGTACATTATAGAAATATTAAAAAAATGGACCATACCAAATCATTTCAAGCCTAGATTAGCGAAACCAATTAAGCATAATTAAAGCAAACAAAAATTTATTAAAACTATCTTGATTAATCTTTGGATTTGATATCACGTATCCCGTACTTTTATGATTACATAGGTATTTTTTCCATATAGAATTTTGTGACAAAATATGTTAGTATTGGCTTATACTGTATTTGAAGTACTGTACTGTATTGTATATACATACAGGGTAATTTATTTTATTTTATTTGAGAACCATAAATTATTATATTTTAGGACATGCAGTAGACAGGAACCTAGAAGTCAAATCATTGCAAAAAATATTTATGTTCTTAGCATGGTATTCATAGCTATTGATTTTTAGGTTCATGTTTACAGTATTTCATGTCCTAAAATATTGACCAGGATGAGGTGGAGGCATTGAACAGATTCTTTTCTTTGGTGTTCACAAGAGAGGATCCGAACAGTCTTCATTATGTCAGCTGCTTTTTTCGCCCATTCTCTTTCAGTCTTCGAACATAAACCCTGTACTGGCTCTGCTGCTCCTAGGCAGCCTCTGACCCATTCATACTCCTCTTTCAGCAGTTTATTACCATGGTCATTTCTTAGGAAATGCTCACTTACGTCATCGTTGTTTCTACCCACTACTTGTCTCACTATTCAGTATACCTTGCCTCTGGCTTACACATCATTCAGTATATCTGTGATTGCATCTTATTTGTGCTTCTTATCTTGGTAAACCTCTGTTCTGGCCCTGTGCTTGGCCTCTTGGTACTCCTCCTTTTCGCCACTCATCTTCCAGGTCTTATACAATCTTTATATCAATTTCTGCAGTGTTGCAATACCATGATATGGTGCAAAATATGCAAGTACAGTAATGACAGTACTGTATATTAGAGAAATATCCATATACTGTACAGTACTTCACTATAATTTAGAGTAGTGTACAGAAGTTAACTACACAATTTGAAATCAACTGGTAAACCACAATAAGCGTTTAAGTGCAGCTCAGTTACTCTGCAGTATTTTGTGATTGAATTTTGGATAGCTGAAGTGTATACCTGTAGATTTAATTCCAAAACCCATGTGAGATAACCAGTATGGTAAGTCTCAAACTGTTAATGAAGTGAAGTGAATATTTTCAGGTAGAGCAAGTGTTAGAATGTTGTAATCTTATGCTACTACTGGTGACTCCACAGTGTGTGTACTGCTGCCTACTGATGTACAGAATGCTGGTTGTACTTTACTAGTTACAACCTCTGCTTGCATATGTCAGTGTTATAAAACTGCCAAATGAGGGTGTATTATATGGGAGATTACCTTATCGAGTTGGGGTTCACATTATGAATTACTTTATCAATTTGTTTAGAAACCAAATATTGTTTACATCATTGTTTATTGTTTGTCATTATGGGTCTTATTTAAGCCCCTCACTCTACTCTTGGTCGTTCTCTCTCTGTGTGATAACTTGGCAATTCGTTCCTTTCTTATTTTCAAGAGGGTCGGCGACAAGGCTTTGTGTTAAACTGCCAAACTTGGTTTCTTGTTTAATGTGTTGTGAATCACGAGGCACCGAAGTTGGCGGTCCTGAAACTCCTGGCGGCCAGGACTCAGGAGGGGCACTTGGGAGGGCTGTGTTTTGTTTGTCGGTGTCGAATAAATTTTAGAAGTGGTAATGAAATTATTAAATGATAGTACTGTGTTTGTGTGGCTGGAGTATGACCATGTGGTTAGGGGTGGGAGGTAGATTTGTTTATAGTAGCTATTGCATAGGAAATTATGGAATAAAATATAAAGACTGCAAAAACATGTACAGGTAATGCATTAGAAGGTGAAAATTGTTGTATGATTTTGAAAGATTGGAATGAGATTCTTGATGGTGTAATTGTGTGTTTGGCCCGTAAAATTTATATGGGTTTAATAGTTTTAAATACAGGCGACCCCCGAGTTACGAATGGGTTATGTTTTTAGAGATTGGAAAAGTTTACTACTTTTCACCTACAGCCGCAAGCACCATGCAGTAAAAGATGATAACCGTTAGAAGACAATACAGTTCTCCAGCATATAAGACACATTTGAGACAGATAATGCGTTAGAGATACGCGTGTTGTTACCACTGTACCACCAACAGTTGAAAAAATTACTACAGCTGTGGCATTAGTGTGGGGAACGCATAATAGACTAGAAACAAAATATCTGAATGACAAATATGGAAGCAGGTGGTATCATCTCTCAATTTTTTCCAAAACATCTTCAATTGGAATTTAAATTTTGATTCAGAGCAGAAATACCCCAAATTGAGATCGAATATCCCCATAGATTGCCTCAAAATCTCTAAATCTGGAGACAATTCTCCATGTCTGGCAACACTAGTTGGCGCGTTGATCATTTTGAGTAGTTTGAGATAAGCAACGAGAGGTTTTGAGCATAGGAGCACGGCCAGCCAGGAGGTTTGGATGGTGGGCGGAGTCTGTTAAAAACATCTTTAAATTACTTGATTCTCGTTAATTTGTCCATTAAGGAAGTGTTGGACAGGTTATCTTTATGACTCGACGAGTATGATTGACAAGGTTCAACTTCCAGACCCGACGATGTCACTAATTAATCTGTTCTTTATTTTGTATTATTTTTCCAATATGTACCTGTTAAATTAGCGAGCGTGATGGTGACAATGACTGGCAAGTGACATCTCGTACTTTTGACAAGCTTGTCAGTTTACTCTCCTCCCTAAGTTGGGAGTAGTTTACAAGACATTGACCTCCGCGACAGATGAGACTTCAGGAAACACTCGAAGATTGTGGGAAATTTGAACTAAATTGATCGCGCAAAAATTCTCTACATTTCTTGGCAGTGGCCACACCCCATCTAGAGACTACCACCACATTTTGTCCACTACTGTCTGTACATGGTTTTTGTGCTCAAGGCACCACGATGGTGAATAGTAGCATCTACGTGTATGATTATACTTAGCTGTATCTATCATTTATTGTGTAAAGAGTGCTTAAAATACAATGCTGTTTTTGTCACAATGGCCACAGTGTTTAAGGGAAATTCTCCTTATTCTCTCAAGCAATTCATACCAACACGGGCATTGTAAAACGTTCCAGCCTGGGACTCTAGTATTGGGTGTGTGGGCTCCAGATGCTATAACCCATAAGGCTTAAGGCTCCAGACAGTTTAGTTAGGATATTTTGTTTTAGTTCAGCACATTTTGGTTCTTGGGTTAACCTTGAACGTGGCTGTTGACATTCTGGCTTATAATGTTCTAGTACAGTATTACATAACCTAACCAGGCTAAAGCGTTTTGAGCGGAAACGTTCATTTGGGAGACCACTGCAGGTTGCGGCTTGTGCGGTGTCATGCGCAGCATGCGGGGATGTGATGAGGCTCAAGTTATAGTAATGAGAGCCGTCTTACTGCAGTGGCCAGCTCTTAGAGCCTCCTTCTGCCGCTACACCTCTATATGCATCGACTGCACAGCCTTGTAAATCCATGTTGGCTACCGTAAGGATGAGGTGGAGTTGGCTGATATTGATGCAGAATTGTGGTTTTAGGCCGGAGGATGTTGCGCCAGTTAGGCAGAATGGACCGCACTATCAAAAGCAGATTTTGACTGATAGAAAGAAAATACTAATGCATAAAATATTCAAACTTAAGTAAATAGTCTCAAGTCATATGGCCGTTGTAGACGGACAATCTTGCTTATGCTTTGTTGGGGCGAATTTTACAATTTAATGACGGTACACCACGTTCTCCTAAGATGAATCTAGCTAAGAAGCCTTTATACTGTAAGCATATTTTCACTGAGCCTGGTAGATGGGGCTGACCTGTGTACAGGGTATTTACCAAAGTTGAAAATCTCCTTGCAAACCCTCATTATGGTTGTAACAACCATACCTTGTATCTGTTAACATTTTCTAGCAGTTGATTAATGGTAGTTGATGCTTATTAGCGTGGCTGACCTTCATTTCTTTGCCCATTGTCGATCAAAATTGTGCTCTTACCAATCTTTTGCTCAAGCTGACCAGCTGGACAACTTTCTTAAACATCACATCAAAATATTATTTAGGAAGCTAGTTGCGAACAGACAGAATTTCAGACTTAATCGATCAGTGTAGTTGGCACATAAAATGCACTATTTTTAATATCTACACAGTAATAGCATAATTGCCAACTGATATATCCAAGCCCCGCCCTCCTTATGACTGTTTAGTGAAGGTTGCTGTAATGTGTGTGTTCCCCGGTATATTAAACCCGAGCGGAAAACATGAACTAGATAAGTGAAACCTACTGTGTACGTTAACAAGATAAATCCATTTATTCTGCCATCGTGAAAATGTGAGTGTGTTAGTCAGATATAATACCTACACACTTTGCTGATGGTCAGGGTTCCAGCGTTATTTTCCTGGTACATGGTCCACTTGATGTATTTTTTATTCCTTCTCTGGTAAAATATGAATGGCCGCTGCCCAGAGATATTTCTTGTTGTCCCGAAGTGCTTCACTAGTCACCAGCTATTTGGGGATATTCACAAAAGAATGTTTGGTGGGATGGTGGGGGTTGAGGCCAGGCATACATGATGGATTTTTATTTTATTATATATTTTATTTTTTTTATTTATTTATTTATTTATTTTTTTTCGGGGAATAGCCCACACGGGCACAGGTCATCGACCCACAACGGGGCCTTGGGGGCGAAAAAATAAGAGTAAAAAGAAATTAAAAATAGAAAAGAAAAAAGATTATATTAATCTTCACCACGAAGATGCCGGAAAACCAGTATTTTGAAGTGAGACAGATTGAGTGTGGAAACACAGAAGAAGGCAGAGCACTCCACAATTTGGCTGTGTGAGGAAAGAAGGATGTACAGTACTATAACGGGATATTCTAGTGTGACCTGCGTCTCTCTCTCTCTCTCTCTCTCTTGTAGATAAAATAAAATGTGTGTGTGTTTTGTTTGACCTTATACAGTACTGTACAGTTTTCCAATATTATCCGAGAACTCACTGCCCCGATCATATCTATGTACTTTTGTATACCTCTTTTTTGGCAGTATTAATGAGCTTCAGTGCCAAATTTTGCTATCCCCATTTATTTGGTGAATTTTTTGGAATATTGGGATTAACATCAGATGATTAAAGACTAGCAGTACCAGGTGACTTAGACTAGGTTAGGTTAAGGTTGAGTTTGGTTGGGTTTAGAGCTGTAATAATGTATCCGTATCGGTGGCATCGGTCTGTTTTTTGGAGTATCTGTATTGGTATCGTTTAAATTTCGGTATTGTTTCGCTATCGGCGAAACTAGGAGAATCACGTGATAGAGCCAGTAGAACATCGTGATAGAGCCAGTAGAATGTCGTGATAGAACCATAAGAACCACATGATGGAGCCAGAACAAAAGTATGGCAAAATTTAAAAGTACAAAAGTATGTCAAAGTACGAAAGTAGGACCAAGTACAAAAGTATGGCCAGGTATTTCTTGGTTAGTTACAGTTATTGAGTAAGTTTGGTGGTTCACCTTGGAGAGTCTTAGGCACTGTTCACTAAGTCTTCGTTTCAACGTTAAACGCAACTTCCGAAAGTTAAGAACGATATTCTTTCTAATGAGTGAGTGACCTTGAAAGTTGTTTCCTGTCACACTGATGCCTATGATGCCTAACATTGACTAACATTTCATAAGTTTGTTTAATGGGCTGTGCTTAATAATTTGCTTTTCTGCATAAAGAATAATTTCCAGTTAGAACTTTATGTTTAATAATGTACAGTGCCATAGTAAAGAGACTATTAACTATAAGCATATTAATGAGTAAATTTGGTTATTAAATTACTGTATTATCATTATGAAAATGTAACCCGGCTCATTGTGTTACTACCCTTAACTTCTTAGAACACGAACTTTGCTGTTGATCTTGTTCTCAATAACACGTTCAGTTATGCCGTAATTGTATCTTCAAGGTAACTGTATTATTATATGGCCACAAGAGATGAAAAATATTTACTCTTCGGGGGAAGTGATCATAGTGTCAGGAAGAGGATGCCCATTTGTTCACTCTTACGGGTTATTGTGATCATGCTGTACCGTACTGTAAGGTCTTCCTTGCTACTTGTATGACAGAAACATCAAGAACACTACATTCTGGAATACATCTGCCTTGACACCCCGATCCTTGCTCTGTAAATGTGTTTCTTTTTTTAAGAGAGAAGAGAAAGAACGGTTTTGAAAAGAAAAAAACAACCGAGGTTTATTCTGCAGAATTCTGTTGTTTTGTATAAAAAAATTGCACTTTTATAAATAGCAGGTTATTTTTGTCTGGTTTACACACACACACACACACACACACACTGTTATGTGTTAGGTAAGTGTGTGTGCAATACAACCAAGTATACACACTATATGTGGGTGTACAGTATTTTATATATATATATATATATATATATATATATATATATATATATATATATATATATATATATATATATATATATATATATATATATATATATATATATATATATATATATATATATATATCCTGGAGGGAGGTGGAGGCGGTCGGGCAGGCTTACATATGTATGAGAAAGTATCGGTTTTATATTGTTGCCGCCTCCTGGGGCTGCACCCGTATCTGAAAACTTTTTTTTTTAACCAAATTGTCTTTCTTGTGAAGCAAAAAAGTTTTAATGTCGTAAATTTAGTAAAGTGTTCATTTCATGTGTATCGTACCTTTAGTTATTAAGTTCTGAAATTCTACGTTATTGTTAAGAAAGCATTCTTGCTACAGGTGAAAGTTAATACTGTAGTTAATTTATGGATACCTTGGCGTTAATTACTTTTTAGTTTTCCGTATGTTATGATTTTGTCTCTGAAGTCCATATTTAAGTTGAAGTGGATTACGTAGCGTATAAAGAAGAAGGTATGTTAAGTGCTACCTTATTAAGAAAACCAAGAGACTGCTAAGGCTGACACAAGTAAGTGTGTGCCTGAAGATAATAATAATAATAATTAACGGTTTATTGAAAAAATTCTGCAGCCCGAAGGCTGAAAATATACACTGGACATAAATGACTTATTACATACATTGGTGGTTTAACAAAAGCCTTCATTAGAGAAAGGTAAAGGAACATACAGTGAACATACAGATTATTGTAGGTGTTGAACAGCAAACACGTAGTGTAGTAACTCCCTCCCAGATGGTGTTAGGAGGAACTCACGTGGTGTAGTAATTCCCTCACAGATGGTGTTATGAGGGACCTCACGTGGTGTAATAACTCCCTCACAGATGGTGTTATGAGGGGCATCACGTGGTGTAGTAATTCCCTCACAGATGGTGTTATGAGGGGCCTGACGTGGTGTAGTAATTCCCTCACAGATGGTGTTATGAGGGACCTCACGTGGTGTAGTAATTCCCTCACATGGTGTTATGAGGGACATGTGGTGTAGTAATTCCCTCACATATGGTGTTATGAGGGACATGTGGTGTAGTAATTCTCTCACAGATGGTGTTGTATGAGTGAGGTTTGGTCTTAGGCCTTCCTATCGTAGACTGATTAACACATCGCTGGTTGTTGTTGGGTCTCACGGGCCGTTATCACTGGGTACCTGGGACCTCACTGTGTGAAGGTTAACTTGGGTACGACTGTTACTGTTGAGTTGTTCTCACTGACTTAAGCACTGTTCACCACTGTTCACCTCTGTTTAACACTGGTTCCGTTCCTCTCCTAAATGAAATTGTAACTTCTGGCGAGAACTTGTTGATATTCCGGTGGGGAGGAGGGTTCAGGGGAGGGAGTTGGTATGGGCCAACTTAACAGTTGACCTGGCTGCTCCGAGAGGAGCGCCAGGTACGTCTTGACCCTAGTATGTTTCTCGACACACTTTGGGTTGTAGGGCTTAATTCAGGAAGTTGGACACGTTCCTCTGCACATATCTGTTTCGGATTCAAATTAAGCGAACTAACTAGACAGAATCCGGTACTGCCTCATTAGGTGTATAACTATTGTTAAGACAGAACTCCTTGCCATAGAAATAAACCTGGCAGATCAACAGTGACTCAGGCGATAGATACTAAGGAGTGGTGGTCGAAAATTTCATTCAACTGGAGGTACAAGATTGCATCTAAATGGTACACTTCAAAATGGACAAAAATATCGCAGTCAAATTAGCACCAGAATTATTCTTGAAGGTAATATTGGTTTTATAATTGTTTAGAAAATAACAGCCAGCTGCACAATGATGGGACGAGGGATCAACCTTTCGTCCTCTCCTGTGCGAGATAGGTAAACAACGACTGGTTATGTCTTTGGGGTACGATATATACAGTATTTTTTTTCTTGGATTTAGGTGGCTTTACTCCAAGATTACGAGGTTATGATATATTAAATCTTGTGGGCTTATCTTGTGTAGGTGACCCAGATTAACTCAATGATAGCAGGGTAGTACAGAATAATTTAACCCCCCCCCCCGGCGTGTGGTGTTTACAGTCCCTAGGGTGAATACTACCACCTATGTATGATAGCTTATATACACTACGCTGCACAAATTCAGTGCTTCAGCCAGCTCGTCACCCGCCCATGCACCCGCCCATCTACTTAGCCATTCCAGTCGCCCACCCAAGCATCAGCCGTTCAGTCACCCACCCAGCCATCAGCCAGCTAGCAACCAAACCAGCCAGCCAGTGAGTGGGTCAGCGTGCGCGGGTGGGCACAGTACAAGAGAGAGAGTATGTCGGTCCTGGGAATGGCCTCATCTGCCCCCTGGAAAAGTCCCATTTGTGTGTTATTTTTCACCCCGCTCCTCTCACCTTGGCTCTGACCCCGTTTGTTTTTAGTGTGGTGGTGCTGACATTGATTGTGTGTTTTATTACTGTGTTTGGATGTTGGTAGTTACGGGTGGTGTGATTGTGGGGTAGATCAATGTTTATATTTGGGTGTTTGGATGTTTATAATAGTGTTTGTGGCGGTGTTAGATGTTTATATTCGTGTTTGGGTTATTTCTAATTAAAGGCTGTATAAATGAGTGTTGGCTTGTCAACCGGTTTTTATTCGGTTCTGTTAGTTATTGTCGTAGTTTTATGTATTTCTCTTATCCCTCGCATTGAAAAGTTGATGGAATATAAGAAAGGTGCCGTCTGTCTGTCCATTACGATTTTATATAGTTATTTTCAATATATTCAATGGATCAATTAAATATGTTTTATATGAAAGTAGTGATCCATTCTAGCAAGGTTTTTACGTGTGGTTATTTGTCATTTTATTGGCGTATATAAACTTTAGTGATTTTCATAATAGTTTCGTTATTGTTTGGGGATTTAACGATGGCTTCTGTTATTTTTGGGTGCCGTGAATTCTCCTATAATCTTCGTTGTTTATACTGACTTGTTTTGGTCTTTTGTGATTAACTTATACTTGTATCAGCCTGTCTGGGTTTACTGCTGGATTGACGAAAATAACGAGTGCTGCCTAAATCACCTGTTATCAGGGATTTTCACCTCTGTATTAAGTAATGGTTACTGTAATCTATGGCGGAGTGATATCCTTAATTCCACACGTTATTCCTTACATAACCACCATCTTTGTGATCATGTGTGTTATTGAACCATTTACTCAGTGGTAGCTTGCGGTGTTCGTGGACTGCTTAGATTATGGAGGAATGTTGAATAAAAAAAAAACATTATTTAAGTCTACTTATGTCTCAGCCTCCGTTTCTCTACACCCCCAGGCGTCTCGAGGCACGTGGTGATATTATCATTACTACAGTTTTTACGTTGTTAGCGCCAGTAGAGACCACACACTGATAGCTGAACGTCCTTATCTGATAAGTGGCGACAGCTCCTCCAACTGGGCCGCTTTACTTGTGACACCTGTGGCCCACACCCAGACAGTTCCAGGATGTACGCTTCTCAGATAGGTAGATCGATGGATAGGTAAGTAGATAGAGATAGGTAAAAATAGATGGATAGAAGAACTGAGGGTGCCCCGGGCGCGAACCAACGACCTATAGGACAAGAGGCGAGCGTTTAATCCACTCTTGGGAAGTGTGAGTGCAGTGCAAGCTGTCCACCACCACCACAGCGTCAACCTTTGCAATTTGATCTCCAGCCGCTGCCATTCACTTCTCCCACCCCCGTACCCCAACCCACCCACCACCACCCCGCCCCGCCCACATCCACGAGCGTATTGTTATCTGCGTCCCGATTGTCAAATGTCCCGAAGTTATTTCTCCCTTCTCTCCCTCTTCGTCAGCTGGGGTGTGTGAAACTCATTTAACTGATTTAATTAAGCTGCATCATAAAAAAGTCGCTTAAAATTGTCGAAATTAAATCGAGGCATTACCATGTCCCTTATGTTGTGTGTCTCTGTATCCCTTTCCTCTACAGCCTCTTTCCTTCTTTTCTTTTTCGTCCACCAGGACTTCACTCACTTTCCACCAGCGCTGTTTACAACATTTTTATGCGCTTGTTTTGAGAGGACGAACATAGTGTGATATAGGTCTTTTGTCTGGCTGTCTGGGTCTGTCTGGTTGTCTAGTTGTGTGAATGTAAAAAGTTTTCCTGAGCAAAAATCTTGTGTCGATGTAGAGTGATGAAACTGCGCGTTTTGTATCCTCACCAGACGACGTGCACAACATTACCTGGGATCTCCCCGTCCAAGTGTATGGTCACGGCAGAAGATGAGAGGGAATAACAGGGATTTGTTAGTATCTGGCTCATTGTTGTTTAAAATATTGATGTAAACTGGGATATTATGTATTGATGTTCCTGTTTGGTAGCCTTCCCTGTTGACACTCTTATATACCACTCAACATATTAGCTGTTCGGGGAGTGTTCTTGTTACTTTATGATCTTTATTGTTCAGTGTTAGTACAGTATAGGAGGAAACTAGAGTACCCGGAGAAAAACCTGCCATGCTTGGTGGTGTCATACGAGATAACACCCTCTCATAACATGTCCTGGGCCGGGATTGGATCGAGGATACAAAGATAAGAGATACTTCGCTTACCTCAAGAACTTGGTATTCATGTGATCAGTGGGTATTGGTTATCGGAAGGCAAGCAAATGAATTGGCAGGTAGTCAGGCAAGTACATGACGGTCAGGTAAATAGGCAGATAGGAAGGCAGTTAAGTATGTAGGAGTGCAGTAGTCGGGCAGACAAGTAGGTGTGCAAACAGGGAAGCAGGCAGCACGGTATCGGTATTCCATGCCTTGGATCACTCACCCTGTGGACTCCAGGTATTCATGGCTGTTAACCTGGTCATTATACTGATAGTGTCTCACGGTGTAATGGTTAAGTTGGGTAACTCCGCTAAGCATTCCTAAACCCCATAACCTGACACATGGAAGACAATCATGTAACTGGTAGGAGTGCACTACGCTTTGTCCTTTGAGATGTAATGGAGAGAAAGAGATCACCAGGCGAAAGAAAAAGAAATACGGGTGAAGGGGATTTAAAGTAGGCAGTGAGCAGTGTCGTTTTGCTTTAATGGCTGAACCCGAGACCGTCACAGTCCCATGATGAAACATTCTGCTACAGGATGCTTCTGAATCACGGCCAACACTGCCCAAATTTGTAAGGGATCTATGCCATTCAGACGATGTTAGTGGTGTTCATGGTCAAGTTGATGCTACAGTAGGTGGTAGTTTGATTCAGCGCCTCAGATAAAGTCTATGATAGTGACGTCCAGTGAACTCCAGATTCTAATAAGCCTCCACGACTCGTTAGAAATCCTCTGTACTAGTGTAGGTTCATTCGTGTAACCTCACCGTCATAGAACCCCCAGAACCACCGCGCCACTCCCTTAAAAGAGCCACTACTCACGTCACCCTAGATTCGCCAGCCAGCCAGCCAGGTCCTACATCAAACTTGTCAACACTTCCCCCTTAACGCGTGCCTCCTGTAGCCCCGCCCCCTGACCATCACCTTCCCGCCTGGATATATCATTGGCCGCTTCCGCAGACGTCACAATCGGGCTGACGTTGATAGTATTTTTTGTTTTGTTTTATTTGGTGTAGTATTTTTTTTGCTGCATTTTTTTTATAGAATTGTTATAGAGAGTTGTTTGTGTAGGCTATTCTTGTGTTATTCAATGGTGATACCTGACAAGAGGATTGTAGTGCTGATGTAACGATTACTCACGCTGGTGGAGGTGTTGTAAGGTGAGGGGATTATTCGTGGAGAGTGATAATCAGGTCTAAAGACGAACTAATCAGAAAATTTATCAATTGAGTTTGCTGTTAAGGTGTAGAGGAAGCTAGGATGAGGGACTGCCGCGGTTGAGGGATCACAACTAAGAGCATCACTAACCATGAGGGTGATGATTTGTTGCCAAATGCTTGACAAATGACCTTGCACATTTGTACATAGTTTGTGAAACACTTTAAAGAACTTGTACTTAAACATACACCACTGCACAAGGTCGTAGCACACACACACACACACACAAACTGCATCTGTAAAAATAGCCTAAAGCAAACAGTGAAGCGTACTATCAAACGACGGAACCTTGTAGTGAGTCATCTGGTTGTGTGTTTACTGTGTATTTCACGTTTGTTTATTCACATCGTAATATTTTCATGCATTTGCTATTTGTCTTAACTATCGAAATATTTATACTAATCATCATCAGCCTTTTACTTCCATTTTCCACCTTGCTTTGTATTCTCGGTTTCTATTACATGTTTACACTCTCTCTCTCAGCTGGTGATACAAGGGCGACTGTATTCATTCTTATAAAAGGTTTATTTTTGACGTGGTAAATTATGGGTGTTACTTTTTATAGGTTTGTTTACTAACGGTGAATATTTATGCCCTTACAGAAATTGGTATTTACTAATGTGTGTGTGTTAATGTGTATATGTATTGTATGTGTGTATCTAGATTCGTATTATGTAGGTATGTGTGTGTAGGTATACGTGTTATGCGATATGTTTGTGAGGGCGAGCGACAGGTGGTGATGAGTGTAGGTAATAGTGAGGTGGGTGTGTTGAGGGAAGTGACGCACTGCTGGGCTGGTGGCGGCACTTGGAGTGATGAGGTGGTGTCTGGCCTGGTCTCCCACTGTAACTCTGCTTATGTTTGTTATTGTTATTATACTAAATGTAAACATTAATCACATATCCACATTAAAAACGATAAAAAATGATACTCTATCGTTGAATAAAGTCTGGTGATGGTATGAGGGAATATTGCAAGGGTGAGGAGGTGAGGGAGGGTATAGGTGGTGGGGGAGTGGCGGGACGTGACCTTGACCACTCAGCACGGTATATGAGGGCGGGTTGCACTGACTATAACATGAGGGAGTATG
This sequence comes from Homarus americanus, assembly GCF_018991925.1. Classification (NCBI taxonomy): domain Eukaryota; kingdom Metazoa; phylum Arthropoda; class Malacostraca; order Decapoda; family Nephropidae; genus Homarus; species Homarus americanus. The sequence continues at coordinate 5,675,153 of NW_024750852.1, forward strand.
ACGTAGGAGAGAAAACTATAAGACGGTAATAATAATAGTTGAGGCACGGGATAAACCTCACTCAGTCAGTACAGTACATGACCAGACAAGTTAATAATTAAAATAAATTTCATCATTTGTCTCCAAGTCGAAGTAAATTTCTTTTGATTTTTTTTTCATTTTACTTAAAAGTCACACCACATAAGGATCACTATATCAGTTGCATCTAGGGAAGGGAATTTCGTTAAACCAACAATGGGACACTTCACACAATGTTACTGAAAAATGGACACAAACTCAGACCTACAAACAGGTAAACGTCAACCTTACCAGAAATGTTTTGTGGCGGAGTACAACACACGAGAGGCAGCAGAGCGCAAAGAACCTCAAATCTTTCGCTCTCTCTTGTGGACAGTCGCTTTTTAGGGAGGCCCAATCTAAAGCACATTTTTACGAGTCCATCAATACTTAAAATTTATCCTAAACTCTCCATTCAATGTCCTAAATTTTCTCTATGACTTCATAACTGCTTGGACTGTACCCATTGTGTCTTTCAACCTGTTTTAGAGGTAGGCAGAGATTTGCTTTCACTCAGAAATTCCCATGAGAGTCGGGGCATCTGTTTACATTTTTTATTTATTTATTTTTTTTTTTGGGGGGGGGGGGTTCGGTGTGTTTGTGTACATGTGGTATTGGTAGGTAATTAGAGTTAAGTATCTTAGTCTTCGTGTCCTGTGTGTGTTTGGCAGGTTGCAGGTATACTAGGTATCAAGGAAGACGGATAACTTGGTGTATTTTGCTTTATATACTTGTAATTATGTTCTTGTGCCTATACCGTCTACACAATATCTCGCGACTCAGAGTTCCAGACTTCGAATCCCAAACTCCAGACCCCCGAATCCCAAGCTCTAGACCCCGAATCCCACATGTAAGATAATAATGGATTCTTATTTCACAGCACTGAACCTTTATTTTTCTAATATATTTTGTTGGTATGTACAGTAGTTTGAACTATTACTACCCGCATAAACAAACAATATAGGATAAATAAGTATTCTCCTTTTCCACTGTCCGATTTCTCTCTCTTCACCCACACTCCCTCGTCCACGTCACCTGCCCTCCTTTATGTCTTTATTTTTTCCCTTCCCTCCCTTCCTCATTCTTTATCAGTTCTTTCCTTTCACTTTCCCCTTTTCCCTCTCCCATTACTACTACGCCTCTTTATTTTTTTCTTCTCTCTTTCTCGTCTATCTTCCCACACACTTTATTTAGGTGATTTTTTTTTCTCCTTACACTTCCCCCTTGTCCTCTTCACCTCTCCCCATCACTCTTCCGTAATCCTTCCCATAGTCACGCCTTTCCCTCCCCAACAACACCTATCGTATGGACCAGTTCATCTTTTTCTTAAGGAGCTGGAACATACGTATCTAAATCGAACAAAAATGCTAGGATTAAATCTCTCCTTTTTTTTCTTTGTGTTGTCTCGGGTGCGGCGGCCTGGAGCAGCTCAAATCTCGTACTATTTTTCCCGCACATTTCTGAGGCCCTTGTCTAAATGGATCACGTCGATCTGATTTGTTTACAGTTGATTTGGACGACGCCGTGTTGGTAAGATGGTGGCAGAGGGTTTGGGAGGTGGTGTGTGTGTTTTCGCTTTGCCTTGTGTAACGTGATGGGGGGGGGGGCTTATTGTTTTTTGGGGGTGTTTGTGATTTTATATTTTTAGATGGGGTGGATAAGTTGGGGGGATTGGTTGAGGATATAAGTTGGGATTAGGGTGGGGGATGGGTTGGGGGATTTAGGTTGGGAATAGGGTGGGGGTTAGGGTTAAGTGTTTAAAAGAGTATAGTGTGTTTTGGGAGTTAGAAAGGATGTGTTGCAAACTACAGGGTATTGTGAAATGTATTTATAATCGTGGATTGTTGTGGTGGAGTGTGGAGAATTTTAATGGAGTGTGGATTGTTTTGTCGGATAGTAAATTCTGGTCTACCAAGTCACTGCTTACCGGTATAGACCTGCGCCGATATTTCCCCACTTTTTGTCTACTTTCCTTTACTTGACACTTCCTACGGTCCTTCCCTTCTACTTCCCCACCACTTCCTCTCTGTTACTCCCCTTACACATGCCTACATAATGTTTCTACAGTGGCTGTCCCTCTTGTGGTGTGTGGAGGTAGTAAGGATGAATGGTGTAGGTACGGTGAGACTTATGTGGTTTCTCGAGCTGATCAGGAAAACACTTGACGCGGTCTCTTCACATGTGGTGTTACCTGGTGATGTAACGCTGGTGTGGGTGTTACCTGGTGATGTAACGCTGGTGTGGGTGTTACCTGGTGATGTAACGCTGGTGTGGGTGTTACCGAGTGAAACGCTTAGGTGCATTTTAATGACGTAGTGCTGGTGTGAGTATTCCTTGATGACGTGACACTGGTGTGGGTGTTACGTGTGTATATATGTATATATATATATATATATATATATATATATATATATATATATATATATATATATATATATATATATATATATATATATATATATATATATATATACACACACACACATATATATATACACACACACATATATATACACACACACACTTCTCTAGATATACAGGGTGTCTCAGGAGTTAATTCACCTAACTAGCAAATCGTGTTAAACAAACCTTTTTAGGACACCTCGTATGGCTGTGGTGACGTAAACCCTTGGATTGCAGAATATTTTAATTGGTAGCCACGCGGGAATCCCATGAAGAGGAGGCAATATTCTTTTTTATTTTATTATTCCTGAACTTCATGAAAACAAAAGAGTAACCAAAGAACGGCTGACTATGGTAAATAATCCATCCATCAGTGAGGTCAGGAGGAGATTAAACAAGACTAACAGAACAGAAAATGTGAAGGCTAAGAGGTAAAGACGAGAAGCAGAAGTAGAGACTGAAACTGAGAGAGGGGATGTGGGAACACGTCGGAAACGGCATGGAAAGATAAAACTTGAAAAGGGAGGCTATGAACGGCAGAGGAACTGAAAAACGTGCAGATAGGGTGGTGGGTGTGTGTGTGGGGAGGTGGGTGTGTGTATGTGCGTGGAGGTGTGTGTGTGTGTGGGGGAGAGGTGTGTGTGTGTATGTGCAGGGAGGTGGTGTGTGTGCGCGTGTGCGGGGAGGTGGTGTGTGTGTGTGCGTGTGTGTGTGTGTGTGCGTGTGCGGGAGGTGGTTGTGTGTGTATGTGGGAGGTGGGTGTGTATGTGTGGGGAGGTGGTGTGTGTGTGTATGTGCGGGAGGTGGGTGTGTGTATGTATGTGCGGGGAGGTGGGTGTGTGTATGTGCAGGGAAGTGGGTGTATGTATGTGCTTGGAGGTGGGTGTATGTATGTATGTTTGTATGTATAGGTGCGGGGAGGTGTGTGTGTATGTATATGCGGGGAGGTGGGTGTGTATGTGCGGGGAGGTGGGTGTGTGTATGTGCGGGGAGGTGTGTGCGGGGTGGAGAGAGAGAGAGAGAGAGTTGTGTGGGGGGAAGAAGTGCCTTTGTCCTCCCCTCGCTCTGCTGTCTGATCCAGCTCCTGACCTCCTACACACAACCCTTCTGTTTCATACACCACGCCAGGCACCCACGCACACACACAAATAGCCTCTCTCTCTCCCCTCTCTCTTTCCTCTCTTTCATTCTTCCTTTCTCTCATCAAATTAGTATACAACCATTTGCCATTGCGTATGTATTTCTAGAAGCGCTAATATCCACGTAAGCTTACCAGTCTACACTTGCCCTTCACCAAGCATCACTCACTCCCATACGATGCTCGTCGGTCCGTCACTCAACCCCACTCAGGCGCAGTCAGTCTCGCCCCCTCCTCCCTCAACCACCCACTGCATCCCCAACCCACCCACACGCACGCCTCGTCATGTAACTCCCACACGCCCACATACTCAATACTTGCGCCAATTGCATCTCTGCCTTGCCGTACACCCACACACCCCATTGTTTACATGTGTGTCCATTTAAGTCCACTTCATCACTGCTCATTATGGTTTACTCATTTGCATGTACACCCCTGCTACCGGACATACACACACACACACACACACTTCTCCCTCTCTCTTACTTTCACACTCATACTCTCTCCTCTCGTATGGGGAAGAAAGAGAGAGTAGTAGTAGCAGGCAGCTACCAAACAAGGAAGTACTACTGCCTGGGAAGATATTGGAAGCATAATGTGTTGTCTAATGGTAGACCCTGCTGCTATATGGCATCACGAAATTTGTGACCAAGTCCCAGGTTGCTGATCTGACTTTCTGCCTCATTTACACACAATTGCCGGGTCTCAATTGTTTCTCTTATTATTGACAACACAACATACTGTACATATATTGTTTCTCACTTTTGATCTTTTTTCTTTTTTGTATTTCATTATTATTATTATTATTATTATTATTATGACAGTGTTATTATTATCATATTATATTAATATTTTATTATAAATTTTTTATTTTTTATTATAAATTTTATTTATGAATAATATTAATAATTATCATCATCATCATCATCATTAGTGTTATTAATAGTATTATATTTTCGCACTCAGGCCCCGACGTGGGTCAGTGACCTGTGCCCGGGTGGGCTAATCCCCGTAAAAATAATAAAAAAAAAAGATGCGGATAATCTCAAGTAATTGGTGCAGGTGATGATGGAGGAGGTGGTTATAGTGGTGACGAAGGTGGTGGTGGTGAAGGTGAAGGTTGTGGTGATAGTGGAGGTAGTGGTGATGGAGGTAGTGGTGGGGGTGGTGGTGGAGATAATGGTGTTCCCCGTGAAGGCAGCATCAGTGCCCCTGGGTGGTGAGGTCGTTGAGGGCTCCAGATAATAACCTTTTGGGAGAGTTTGATGTTTGGGAAGCATCTACGGGGGTTGAAGTATGTAAGTGGTGTTTGATTTTAACCCTCAAGAGATCTGTAGTCCTCAAGGGGTGTATGTTGCCAATGGTTTTGTCGCCAATAGATGTGTGTTATACCCAGAGGTATAACATGACCGCCTCACATGATGTGAGGCGGTCAGGCAGTAGTAGTAGGGGGTGGCAGGGAGGGCCGACTCAGCGCGTTTCCCCGTCATTTACCTCTCCGCGGGTGGCGATAAGGGAGGCTCCGGTAGAGGTTGGCCACCATGAAAATCAATTGACTAGTCAATTGAAGGTTGGTTGACAGGAGATGGTTCCTCGCCCCCACCTGTTGCTAACTAAGTTTATATTTTGTGTATTTTTATATTTTAACTGAAATTTGTCGAAGTTTTTCACTCGAGGGAAGTCTTAGACCACAAGGAGAATTTTCTTTGGGCTTATACGAACTTCCAGCCGAGGACAAGTTGTTAGTCACCGACAGGAATTTTTTTGTTTGATTTTTTCCGAAGCAAACCTCAATTTAATTTATATATGTGTTTCTGTATATCACCAAGATATGTAAAGAACCAGAGGACCAATTTCAGTGAAGCTGTATGTTGGTAAGACAACATGATGCTGAGAGGTAACTTTTATCTTTATTTATCAGTTATTTTATAGGTACAGCAATGTTGATTTATATCTTATTGACTGATGCAGCCAGAGTTTACTGTTTATTGTCATACACGAGTGACGTCACCAATGCAAACTAATTCATAGTGTACTGTATTTATGTCTGAGCCACGAGGCATCATTTAATATCTCGTAGTTGATGGTCGTTCAGACCTTCATTTTTTAGGATACATTTAGTCAAATTATTGAGAGTTCTTCCTGACCTGACTGGTGGATGTTATTTCCGTCTAGCTCGATTTTTTCCCCAAGTGATGTTAAACTCAGACAGTGTTCAGTGCTCTACCACCCTTGTTGACTTTTAACACTGTAAATGTTAAGTTACCTTTTTTTTACCTTCTGTTTACCCTATAATTGTTACCTGTTACCATCTTTCTCATATTCTTCATTTTTTCTTCATCGAGGTACAGTTAGTGTGTGTGCGCGTGCGTGTGTGTATGTGTGTCATAAAAGCGTTGTGCCAGCGGCTGGTGCGGTATATTGTATAAGAAAAAAGTTTTACATTCTCACCTGGAGTTTTTCACCGCCGGGGAGCGTCGTGTTTTCCAACAGTTGTGTCTAGAGGAGAGAAATCACGTAGTTTTATATGAAAATGTGAAAGTGGATCCCATAGGCATGACGACCCGTTAGGGATAATGAAGATACAACACCCTCCTTACTAAGTCTTCCGTACGCAACGAGGCGGTGTTACAGGCACTGGGAGCTCAACTACCGTCACTTTCTCACATGTAAAGTTGGGTATCTATTTAGGATACAAGTAGGTGGACTGGGAAGGTCCCGGGATCGAACCAACGATCCTTAGGACGGGAGACGAGCTTTGTATCACTGGGCCACCACACTATTTTTGGCTGTGTCTCAGGATCCTCTATAGCCCTTCCTACTTTCTTCACCAACTGAAAAAAAAACATTTCCCCAAATTACCAGTCAGTTGAAGGTTCACCAGTAGGTCCCCATGCATGACCCAGTGACAATTAAGCCACCGAATATGAATAAAAAACAACAACAGGGAAATGATAATCCATGTGCAGGGCATGAAAGAAAAAACGTTTCAGTTAGCGTGGGCAAAAATAGCAATCACATAAATGTCGACTGCAGTCATCGTCGATAAGTACATACAAAGCTACATGCATTAACCTCCTGTTCTTGCTAAAACAAAGGAGACTAAGATCTAGTCATCACTGTGTATTGCCGGTCTTAGGGAAAGCTCCCTCACGCGGGAGAAAAGTAACTTGTCAGATCAGGACAGGCGGGGATTTCGGCTAATTAATTCAGCTATAAAAATGGTTCCTTTCAAAAAGCAATTTTAGTGACAAATTAAGTTGGTGAAGCAGCGTCACCCACAAGCTAGGTAAGGTCCCCCGTGACCGTGAGCCTCTTGTGTTATTCACAAGGGCCGAGGCAAGCAGGGTGCTTAGTGGCTGCCCAGATACACCAGCAACAGGCTGGCGGGTACACGGAAAACTGGTGGTATTAGAAATGTCCTCGGTGTCCCATGTATGTGTACAGTATGTGTGTGTGTTTGGGGTGTGTAGCAGGTGTGTGTGTTGGGGCAGTGTTGATGTGTGTGGGGTGAGCGTTGGCTTGTATGGGGGAGTATAGGTGAATAAGGAAGGAGTATTGGTGTGTGTTCAAGATGGACGGATGTAGTGCTGTGTACATGTGTGTACATACTGTTTGTGTGTGTGTGTGTGCGCGTGAGTGAGAGAGTGGGTGTGCTGTGGTTTAATATTCGTGTCTGGACTTTTCATGGCTCTCTTAAGAGTAGATGATTATAGTTTTTATTGCACTGTGTGAAATTCATATAAAAAGCCATAAAGTTTGTGTGGAGTGAGCGAGATGGTTACTGGACATAATAAAAGAAACTTAATAACGAAGAAAATATATTAGTCACCCTCTAAAGAAAACGGTTAAATGGGGAGGAGCATTAAACAGTTCGTCCGTTCATGTTTGTTGGTGTTTTCTTTCCGTTCGGTTAGTTGAGAAAGGATTTACTGTTCGTTATGAAATTCAGGGAAAGAAAAAACTTGGTTATCATGAATACTGTAGTAAAGATCACTTAAAAGTCTCTGAAGTATGGAGATTTATCCCCCTTGAGGACAACAATGCCATGTTACCTGAGGGATTATGTCGTCGTTATGAGGGGATAAAGTCTTTGTTATTAAGGGTTTAGGGCATCGTACTCAGGGAATTCATATATCATACTCAGTGGACTTAGCTATCGTACTCTGGGAGTCGGTGTCGTACTCAAAGGGTGAATATATCGAACTCAAGGGGTGACGCCCTTGTTCTCGAGGAGTTACCAGTATTTTCTGTTTTTACTTTCCACAGTAATGGAGTCTGTTCAACTTGACCATTTTACCTTCAGGGATTGTGTTTATTTACATTGTTTAAAGATGCTGATAACTAAAGGATTTGTTTTATGCTTTATATAACTTTTGTAGTGACCATTTCCTAGTTGCTTTCCTTATTTTAATTTGTAGATTATATTAGTGTATTTATGGCCAATATTTGTTTATTGTAATTATTGGAGAGAGAGAGAGAGAGAGGCGGAAATCAGGTGGTGGGGCGGTTAAGCAGGCAGGCAGGCAGACAGGCAGGTTGGTGGGAGGCAGGAGGAGGAAAACGGCTGGGGAGAAGAGGGGGTGGGGAGGGGGGTAACGAGCCAACTCCCTGGGCTGGCATTGGCTGAGAGTCGTGATGGTGAGGAAGGGGGGAGTGTTATGGACGGGGTGCAGCTCAGATGGCCAGCGCCAGATTGGATTTTTAATGTCCACTGATTGTCACGGGCCTCTGTGTGTGTTTGTGTTTTCATAATAGCCTGATGCTGGTTGGCTTTGTGGTGCGCGGGAGAGGTTTGTGGGTGGTAGATGAGGGGAGCTGGGTGGGTTGGTGGTGGTTATGCGTGGAGTGGGTAGTAGTTGTGTTTAGGTGATTGTAGTGTGTGGATGTGGATATGGGTGTGCCAGGGTGTGTGTGAAATGTTTTGATAGTGTGATGTGTCGAGATAAGGGCTTGTATGCATGGATGATAAAGAGTTACTAGGCTTACACAAATATAATTTTTGTGTATACTTAACAACTATGCTTTATTCGTTTGGTGTTTGACTCACATTAATCCTAGTAGTAGTAGTAGTAGATATGAGTGGCAGCAGTAGATGAATGACCATGAGTTGGGCGGTTACACATCACTTTTCTTCATGGCTGTACTCCGTTGGGTGGTGGACGGACTAACACAATTAATTCTAAACATATACCATAAAAATGTGATCGCCGCCACTAGTAGAAAGGAATTGTCGAATTTTTCATGATTAAAAGTTTCTCGAGATACAAAGTTCGTCGGTGTTGGTATTGTAAGGTTGTCTGTCACCTGATAAGATCCTTTTTGGCTTGTTGAGTGGTAAGGGGATAGGAGTGGTGGTATTATAATAGGAGTGGTGGTGTTATAGTAGTAGTGGTGGTGGTGTTATAGTAGTGGTGTTGGAGGTAGTGGTGGTGTTATAGTAGTAGTGGTGGTATTATAGTAGTAGTGGTGGTGTTATAGTAGTGGTGTTGGAGGTAGTGGTGGTGTTATAGTATTAGTGTTGGAGGTAGTGGTGTGAAGAACCATATCTTGGAAAAGTAGTCAATGACTTAATTTTAAAACCTTAAGGGGTAAAGGTTTTAGGTAGCCGAAGTATGCACACGAAGGTATTGTAACTACCAAAAATGTTTTTCATTCGTTTATTATTATAGTGGCGGCGATATCAAAGAATTATATTTCTATTATTACGTCAGGCGCCATTAAGTTGTCGTGTTGGCGCGTGTGATATCGTTGATGTGGGGCTTATAGTTGTAATGTTGTATCAAACGAGAGAGGGAGGGGGGTGGTTTGGTTATCGTATTCACGTGTTGAATGTCGCTTTTAAATTCTTGGCTCCTTTTACTACTCGGTCCAAGGTCTGTATTTTTTTTTTACTTGACTGACATCGGTCTTGTGTCCCGCGTGAAGGATGTTGACTCGAGGGAGGGTGTACGCTGCCAATGGCTAGTTTTGGATATTGTCTTTTCATGAGTTACAAAATGTCAGCGTTCCTTTGAAGGTATCGTGAGCTATTGTAAGTCTTGTTAAATCACTGGTTGTAGACATCGTACTCTCTGTTAAGTTAGAGATATTGCAGTTATTTTACAGTACGTTGTATTACAGACACTTAAAGTGGAATATAATATTCCCTTTGATGGAGGTGTTGACAAGTTGTAAGGTAGCGGTGGTTTGTGTGTGAGAGAGGTGTTGATTGTAGCGGCTTTAGTGAGATAATGGTCTTTAGGAAGCCTTACCCGAGTTCCTCCGTTTAACTGTTTATACATTTATTATTATTATTATTATTATTATTATTATTATTAGTATTATTATTATTGTTATTGTTATTATTATTATTATTATTATTATTATTATTATTATTATTATTATTATTATTATAATTACTTCGCAGGACAGGAGAGGGGAGGCAGGGCAGGAGAGGGGAGGCAGGGTAGGAGAAGGGGAGGCAGGGTAGGAGAAGGGGAGGCAGGGTAGGAGAAGCGGAAGCAGGGCAGGAGAGGGGAGGTGCAGGTCTTGGGTAGGTCGACCATGTGTTTGGACTGGTTCAATAACTGGGCTCCGCTGTCCTCCTCCCGCCACCTCCACTCACTCACCTGACACTGAGGTAGTTCTCTCTCTCATTCACAGTGAACTCTGGAATACTGATCTGGCTGTGTGTGTGTGTGTGTGTGTGTGTGTGTTTGTTTGTTTGTTTGTCTGGCACACAATGATCTGTCACCGAACTGTCCGTCCGTCCATCGTTATACTTAGCTGTTTGTTTGTCCCGTCTGGTCCACAACCTCCTGACGCAAAGCTGTTTGTCTCTGTCAATATGGTCCACAGTCAACCAACAGTGACCTTTTGTGTGTGTGTGTGTGTGTGTGTGTGTGTGTATAAATCAGTCAGTGTGTGTATTTCCGTTAGATCCACAGTTGACTTTTTGACTTTTATTGTCAGGTTTTATATTTGTTGAATTTGTGTTACACGACGAACCCAAATAACAGTCTTATGGGAGCACTGTAGTTTATTTGAGGCGCGATGATTTGACTTGTTAGAGGTCGTATGCTATAGGAAAAACACTCCTTCCGTCGGTGACTTCGTGATGGGTGGCGGGTGATAGTTTAAAATGGCCAGAAAACGATATAATATGATGGGACAGATTTTGTAATGACATTTCATTAGAAAAGGTGAAGGCCCTGCCAGATGCCCTCCTTGGTCGATGGAGGACACGTGGAGATCGGTCCAACATATGAATCTCTGAGAATCCAAACATTAGGATGAATATGGATCTGCTAAACCAGCCACTACGTGGGTAATCAGCTGGGTGAAGAGCCTTGAGGTGTACCCCACACACTCCACGTATCTTACACTCCTGTCCTTGATGGCTTCCCTGCTTCCACACCTGTGCTTCCAACACTTACTTATGTTAAGTATTGTGTCGTTTACGTTAAAGTAGGTTTTATATCGCTTACTCTGGAGCAGGTTTGTGTCATTATGTGTCCTAAGAGCGTGGTGATGTGGGGGAAGTGTGTGAGGACTAGAATTCCCCGAAGGACGGAGTTAGTGGTGTGGGAGGAACAATGTGTAGCCTTGGCGCAGCGAGCGAGGCCCCAGGAGACGTGAGGGTGGTGGTTTAGAGCTGGGGGAGGAGGGGGGGTGAAGGGAGTTTAGGAACTAGATTGAGGAGGAGTTGAAGACCAGACAACAGGAAGAAGAGACAGACGAATGAGGACTAAGGGAAATAATGCAAGTTAAAGAAGGATTAAGATTAGTAGAAGGAATAGAGGACGACGACGATAATAAAGAGGAGGAGGAAGAGGAGGATGGTGACGGCCTTTGTGGGACCAAATGTATTGATGGGGCGCCAGCTTCACGTATCGGCCGCCGAGCCTCCCTGTGTGCCACCCCATCACGCTAACCCTCCCTGGCTTTTACCTCTCCCCTCCTCTGTTTCTATTGTTACCCTCTCCTATATACACCTCTATAATTAATGTTTATCCTCTGTGTTTATCTGTGTCGTATACTGTATAAATATGTAAGTATGAGACCCTACATACTGTACACACATTCTAGCAGAATATACGACTTGAGTTGTTGTATAATATTACTGTACGTTTTATCATTTCGTTGATTTACCCTCATCTTTGTTTTGAATTTCCTATGTATTTATTTATTCTGTTATCGTGTCCTCCATCCATTATTATCTGTTGTTTCTCCTCTTCTCTTCTCCCTGCATGGTAAGTGTTAGCTTGGGATTACTGTACCTGTCGCCTTTTGTGTGTGTCTGTATGTTTCTTAGTCTAGATATGTGTGAACTTTATGAGAGGAACTGAAACCATGGAGTTGCCCGCGTTGTTATTGTTATCATTGTCTGGGTTGTTATTGTTGTCATTGTCATCATCGTCTCCGTTATCATCATTATAGGGTTGACCAGACACTTACTAAAAGCTCCCTCACTTGGAGACTGACCTCTTCAGGTTGTCAGTGAGGAGGGGAGGACACTGGGTTGACTAACTCGGTCCATAAAGCTATCAGTTGTTGCCACTTTCCTCGCTTGATTGTGGAGGAGTCGAGGTCCACCTTGGCAAGCTCCCTCGCTCTATATCAAGGATGACGTCTGTTCCTGGAAGAGGTGGGGTGACTCTCTCTCTCTCTCTCTCTCTCTCTCTCTCTCTCTCTCTCTCTCTCTCTCTCTCTAAAACACACACACACAGAGCTTCAGTATTGTTGTTCTCCTTGGGGAAAATATCGACATTTTGCTGTGGGGGGCTTGTTACTCTCTTCTTCCTCTTCTCTCCTCGTTTCCTTCTTCCTATCCATATTTGACGTCCTCTTTATTCCTTCGATTCTTTTACTTCCCTCCTCCCTCTGGCTCTCCTTTATTTTGTTCGTTATATTTCCTTCCTTCTCTCTTTTTTCCCCTTTTTTGTCTTCATCTTGATTTTTAGTATTTCTACTTCTGTTCTTCCGTTTCTCTTCCCCTCTTCTTATCATTATCACCGTCATCATCATCGTCATCATTACCAGGAGGTTAAATCATCGTACTCAGGGGGGTTAAGTATCCAACCAGGCTCGACCTACAATCCTCTTTACATACATACATACAAACGTGTATATATATATATATATATATATATATATATATATATATATATATATATATATATATATATATATATATATATATATATATATATATATATATATATATATATATATATATATATATATATATATATATATATATATATATATATATATATATATATATATATATATATATATATATATATACACACACACACACACACCACGACCGTCAATATTTTAACGTGTCACTGTGGATGTAAACAGTGTGTGTTTGTCCACAGTATTGGATCAGGTGCGAACGTCGAGGGTTTTTCTTGTGTGTCAATGTGTAAACTGGAGCAATGAGGGGAACACCCGGGGCCTACCTTCTCCCCGGCGGGTGATTAAAAGGGTAGTGTGCGTGAGGCGATGGACTCATGTCACGCCAGGGAAGAGCAGGTGAGGGTTAGGGGGGGGGGAATGGGAAGAGAAGGGCTGGGCAGTGCGTGGGAGGTGGTGGGGAGGGACGAGGGAAGGGGGAGGCATGGGTAAGAAAGGAAGAGGAGTGGAGGTAAGGGTAAGAAGGGAAGGGAGGGGAGGGGATATATTTTACTGTACAGGTATTAGAAATTATTTATTATTATTATTGTTGTTGTTGCTGTAAAACTTACTACTACCACTCTTGCTGGTACTACTACTATAGCTATGGTCTCTGCTGATGTAAATTATATTATTAAAAAAATAACAAAAGTACACCCACATATGGAATTCAAATACAAATATATTTTTACGTGGAACAAATTACAGTGGTAATTACGGAAGACTTAATTAAGAGGGAGGAGCTCTTGTTTCAGGAGATGAGGAGTGGATATCCGGGAGGGGGGGGGGGAGGAAGAGGAAGAGTTTAATCGAGAGGTTTGTGTAAGAAGACCAAGTATAGGGTGTGTTTTGTCCCATATGTTGGAGTCAGGGAGGCGGGGGGTGGATATGGGGCAGAGGAGGGTCGTGTCTTAGTGGGGTGTCTAGCAGGGGAAGGGGGAGTGTACAGAATGTCACCACCTCGTCGCACCTCCTGTATAGTGTCGGCACTGCACCTTTTGTTTTAGTGACTCGTTTCTACACAGTACTATTTACATTATGTTGTGTGTGTACTACGACAGCCTCCGACAGAAAAAACCCCACTTGGTATGAATTAAAAAGAATTAAATTTATCACTGTTGCTCTGGCGTCGAGAAATAATACATTTTCAGCTTCTAATACAAGTTTAAACGGAGAGTTGATCGTATTTGAGGAGGAGGGATTTGCTGGATATAAAGAGACCCTGTAGTGGTCCCGTCCCTCTTTTCCTCCCCTCCTCCCGTCCCTCTTCCCCTCCCTTCCTCCTCCCGTCCTACTTCCCCACATACTTTTATTCTGTTATCACTTGGCCATAATATGTTCCTTCTTCGCCCGTGTCTGCCTTCATATATCATGACAAACAACGCCATTCTCTTTTTCCATGTCTTCCCGAGTACTTTTTTATTACCCTCTACCGCATTCTCTCACGTCCTTGGAATCCTTAATATCCTCACAGTGTTTCTATCGGTTATTGTATCGTAGTGTACCTGTACCGTCCTTCACAATGTTCTTACTCGTTATTGTATCGTATTGTACCTTCCTTCACAATGTTCTTACTAGTTATTGTATCGTAGTGTACCTGTACCGTCCTTCACAGTGTTCTTACTCGTTATTGTATCGTAGTGTACCTTCCTTTACAGTGTTCTTAATGTTTATTGTAGCCCCCTTTATCACCATACTTGTTCAAATGTATTCGTGAACAGTAGTCGGAGAAGTGGAAGGACTATGCAGCTGGTAAAATTATAGTTACACAAGAACCCTTTACCACCCACCCACCCAAATCCCACCCACCAAACCAAACCCCTTAGAAGAGCTCACCCCCTTTTGGACCCCCCCCCTTATAGATCTCATCCTTTAAGAACCCCCCAGCCCCTTAGAAGAGCTCACCCCTTTAGACCCCCCCAACCCCCCAGAACCCCTTAATGGCGTATCGATTCTCCGCACGTCACCCAGTTTACACTCGTTCATGCCTCCAGTTATTGCCCGTCCGTGGTTGGATCCCCGTATTAAGAGTATACTGTGGGAGGATCTCGTTATTGCGCGGACGTGCTTGGGTGGCTCCTGTTATTACCAGTATACTTAGAAGGAACTCGTTTATTTACTTGTATATTGTTGGGTTGTTTTATCAAGTCGTTGGTAGGTGTCACTGCGGGTCCTGTTATTAATGGTGCTAAGACGGCTCCTGGTGGTGGCTGCCTATTAACTAAAGAATAATCGCTTTCTTTGAGTCAACCTCGTGTTCGTCTTCCAAGGGTCGGGATCAATATCATGGCTCCAGGCGTCCATGCTACACACACACACACACACACACACACACACACACTGTTTATCGTATTTTTAATTTCATCATCTAATTGAATGTCTTTCCCCTGTATAACTCACCTAATATCAGAATATATGTATATCTATCTGTGTATCTGTCTATGTGGATTTATTCTTAATGTTTTCTCACTCTGTCGAAAGCAAGAGTTTTAAGAGCGTGGAGAAATACCGAGCTTGTTGGTGTATGGCAAAAGTCTTCCCTGTGGCCTGCCTTAACACACACACACACACACACACTCTCTCTCTCTCTCTCTCTCTCTCTTTCTCTCTCTCTCTCTCTCTCATCTGCACTAACTAAAAAAAAAAGAAGTAATTTAATTTGGTCTCTGCTGGACCCAAATGTCTCGATACGTTTTGCTTTACTTGTAAGTTGTCAGTCAGGGGAGATGAAACACCTTAATTAGGAGTTTCCGGGGATTGTGTCGGGGGAGGTTAACTGTACCTGTCGGGATTGGCTGTGAGTCGGTAAAATGAGGATTGGTCGGGGCGCCACCATAAACTTTGCTAAGTAGTTCAAGTTTACTGTTCCTGTTGAGAGAGAGAGAGAGAGGGGGGGAGGGGGAAAATGAACGAGAGAGAGAGAGAGAGAGAGAGAAAGCACACGATGTTAATAAGGGACAAATTAGTGGCTAGGGAAAACCTATATCCTGTGTGTGTGTCCGTCTGTCTGTGGAAGAGGAATCGTAGACGGGAGACAGACGGACTTCCCTTCGTGTTTGGATACAACCATACATGCTGAACGGACTAGAACATTTGGCAAGTCCCTTTTAGACTGATACTTGTACACATTGAGGAGTGTCTCTACCTGCTACAGAAGCTTAATTAATTATTTAACACAAGAAGCGTCTGTCGAATTAGATGTGGTCCTTATCATAAATTATATATCTAAAAACACTAAACTGAATCAAAGATAATATAGGATAGTGATGGTTTTAAACACTAGAATATATTGTCCATGTATGTGAGTATTTTATTTTTTTCCAACGAGAGAATAAAATTTTATACTGAACGGTAATATTAGTCAATGGAACGTTGGTTGGTTTTAATTATTGTGTCTTCTTGATGGTGAAAACTTGTAAATTGACTCGTATTGAAACTTGTGATTGCTATTTATTGTACACATTGTGAGAGTGGTCAAGGTTTGGGTATAATTAATAACTCGGTGATACAAGTTTGAAAGGCCACCATGGACAAATTTTATGGGTTTAATGTTGTGTTGGTATTGTTTATATATTCAGAAATCATTGGGGGGAGGGTTTAATTTATTTATTATTTATTGGTTTATTATTGTTTTACTGTTGGAATCGAGTCATTCTTTAAGGGATTAATTTGTAGTTTTGTAGCCATTGTTTATTTACAGTGTCGTGTATTTCTCAGTAAAGCTGTATAGCAATGCATGTACTCACTCACTGGCTGTTGGGACTTTGAGTACGATGCCAGCCTCCTGAGTGCAATCAGTTAACCCTAGTAAATGAGATGTCAGTACGGTATATCCCTTGAGTACCATAACTTAGCTCCTTGAGTACGATGTCTTTGATCCCCTGAGTACCATGATTTAACCTCTAATGCCACACGACTTATCCCCTAGAGTGCGATGTCTTTAAATCTCTCGAGTACAATGTCTTAAACCCTTTGATTACGATGTCTTAACCCTATTTTACGGTTTATTAATACATAATTTATCCAAGCCATTCATCACATAGCGAAGCCATTCACATACAATAACTAGTGAGGGTGTTAGGTATTGTGTGCGTCATCATCTCCCCTGTGTGTGTGTGTGTGTGTTTTTTGATTTATGTAGTTACTGGGTAATTAGGTTGAGCCTGTTAACTAACCTAACTAGCTAATCTTGGGGTGTAGTCACGTTAACGGGATCAATGAGGTGTGTGTGTGTGTGTTGCTGGGTTCCTTGATATTTTCTACGTGGTTGTTTGTGTCTGGGTGGGTTTCTTTGGTAGTTTCTTTTTTTTTGTAATTGTGTTTGTGCTTGTTTGTATTTGTTTCTTTAATTAATGTTTGTTTTAATTCTCTTTTGTTACCATTTACGTATTTTTGTCAGTTATTTATTTATTTTTATTTTATTTGAGTCTTCATTTTCAGAGCCAAATATCTCTTTTTTTTTTTCCTGATCTGACAGTGTTTTTATCTACTAGTGTGGGTAATTTTTTTACCCCCCCAAGAGCGACTGCATGTTGTTAATGGCCCATTCTTGGTCACCCCTGTTTGAATGTACCTGTAATTAGGGTAATTTTCCTCGTAATTACTTGCTTTCATTAATATCATCTATATCTTTCACTCTTAATTCTTCTCTTTAATTTTTACTTTTGAGTTCATTTTATTTTCTGTCTCCAATTATCGTACGTAAACAAGATGGCTGGTTGGATGCGTTTTAGTCATCCGTACAAAAAAATGATATCCCTCTTGTGTGGAAAACGTTTATCAGTTAGGTGTATGATGGTGGAGAGGTGCATGTGTATGGTGGTTGAGAGGTGTTTCTGTGTAGTGAGGCGCTTGTGTTGTACAAGTGCGTGTAGTAGGTAGTACTGTATTAACGTCCTTCCCCAACTGAATTGATTATTATTAATAAGGAAGAGAATGAGTACTGCTCACACACACACTTACTGATCGCTATAAAAAACAGCCCACTCCCAACCATTGTAAAAATTATCAACTCGTAATCAACTAGTGTGTTCACTCCTATGTTGAAATTCCCTGTAGTATGACCATCTCCTCACCTTGTTATTATACTGTATATCATATTTGTATCACATATGTTGTAAATAATTTGTTAATCGAGTGACCCATTCCCCAATTAAGTAAATGTATGTTTTCAGCCTTCTGGCTGTCATGCTCTTTCAATAAACTGTTTGTTGTTATTATTATTATTATTTATTATTACACACACACACACACACACACACACACACACACACACACACACACACGGTGACTAACGACTATTGGCCGGCCATTACTAGTATTGATTACTGTATACTAAACCTGTTCAGTTATTTTCACGGCACGACAAGTTCACCTTCTTCACTTTCTTCGGTGTCTAGTGTGGTTAGTGATGTCTTGTTCCTGGTATTTGGCCAGCTGGGTCTCTAACGTACACACACACACACACACACACACACTATACGTTACTTTACTTCACTTATTCAGTTGGCCGGAACTATACTGAAAGCCGTTGAGTGTTGCAGTACCTAGAAATCGTAGCTGTCCCTCAGGTCGGGGAGTATTGTGTTTATTTTCCAGTCTGGAATTTGTACGATCCTTAGGCTTCCTTCGTGTCTTAAGGATGTGTTTTTTAGGCTTCCTTCGTGTCCTAAGGATGTGTTTCTTAGGCTTCTTTCGTGTCCTAAGGATGTGTTTCTTAGGCTTCCTTCGTGTCCTAAGGATGTGTTTCTTAGGCTTCTTTCGTGTCCTAAGGATGTGTTTCTTAGGCTTCCTTCGTGTCTTAAGGATGTGTTTCTTAGGCTTCCTTCGTGTCCTAAGGATGTGTTTCTTAGGCTTCCTTCGTGTCCTAAGGATATGTTTCTTAGGCTTCCTTCGTGTCCTAAGGATGTGTTTTTTAGGCTTCCTTCGTGTCCTTAGAATGTGTGTTTCTTAGGAATCGTCTCCAGTCTGGAATTATCAGGAATCTTAAGTCTCACCCCAACACTGGGTCCTACAAGCAATATTAAGCTTCTTTAGAATTTCGTCCAGTGTGGAATTCGTACGATTTAAATAATCTTCGCTGGAATGGTAGGTTGAGCAACTTGGTATTTGCGATGTATTTTATGGTGTAGATGTGTGTATGTAAGGCGTCAAGGGAATTCTCCGTTCATGGGAGAGTGTGTGTGTGTGTGTGTGTGTGTGTGTGTGTGTGTTCGCGCGCCATCAGGTAATACGAACACCAGCTTGACTTCGTGATCCTCACACACACACACACACACACACACACATACACACACTGTTGCTGCTGCTAGAAAAAAAATTAATATGCGAACTGCTAGAAAAAAATAACCTGCTTAAAAATTTAGTAGTTTACCTCCTGTGAAAGAAAGGGGTTTACCTGCTGAACCTGACAGCGTGTTTAGCCTGAGAGAGAGTTGTTAGGTGCTCACGGCCAGGCATTTAAAGAGCTAACGAGGTCTGGGTGTCTCATGAATTTGATGTGTAACTCACTCCCAGGTTATTTTCTCTCTCACTTAATATTCACACACCAGGAGCCGAGGGCCAGGAGGAGGACACCACAGCCATGGGAGAACTTGCCATGTAGAAGAGTCATTAATATACGAGCCATTGTTTATTGTCAGGTGGCAGAGTCGTTGGGAATTATACTTAGCGAACCTCGGGGGGACTTTGTGTGTGAGTGTCTTGGTAGGTATATAGAGTTGTGATGTGTGAGTGTTGTATAGTTTTGAGTGTGTGGTTACATAAGACTCGTTAAGTGTGTGTAATAAGAAATAATCTTATCACGTCAGTCAATGTTGTTTATACTACAGGGTGAGAGAGAGCAGGAGAGCGAACACACTCACTCTCTTTCTCCCTTCATTCGTTGTCATTCATTCACTCTTACCGCTGTAACAGATGTGACCTGCTAGGGGTGTCTTTCCGCCACAACAGGGTGGAAGAGAGAGAGAGTAAACTTGTAGTGGTGATGTAGTGAAGGTTAGGTAATAAAGGTATATCTACGTCAACATAGTCTCTGTTTATTTCACCAATCCATTAAATTACCTGATAAGATATGGTGGTGGGGGTGTTGGTGAGGGCGTGGGGTGTATGGTGCTGGTGATGGTGGATTGTAGGGAGGGGAGAGGGTTATGAAAAGTGTCTTGGTGGGATTAAGTTGATTCAGATAAATTTAAATTGACACAAGGAAAGGTTGAACTAAGAGTAGATTGGTGTGTGTGTGTGTGTCTGGAAGGGTGCAGCTGGTCCATCGTACTAGTCTGCCGGACATTGATTACCATTCTTACCTGTACGAGGCCCCGCCCCTCTCTGTACACATGCCACGATCTTCCCCTTTCCTCCTACCCAGTGTTTAAACCTTACCCCCCATCACTGCCCCCTCCCTCCTCCTTCACTGCCTGTTTCCCCTCACTGCCCCCTCCTTCCTTCCCAGTGTTTAAACCTTCCCCCCTCCCCCTCACTGCTCCCTTCCCTCCTCCATTACTATCTGTTTCCCCTCACTGCCCCATTACTATCTGTTTCCCCTCACTGCCCCCTCCCTCCCTCCATTACTGCCTGTTTTCCCTCACTGTCAGAGTAATCTCCCTGTTCTCACACTGCTATAGTACCTTCTCTCCTTCCCCTCACTCCCATAGCAGTATCTCACTTTCCTCGGTCTCTGTTCCTGGTGATATTGCAACCCGTATTTATCTTCGTCAGAGCGACATCGATTTCGAAATGCAAATACGAGGTGGCAGGGAGGAAAAAAAGGGGGAAGAAAAAGGCACAGGCTATTTTATTTTTGATAGGACGTCAAGAGAACTTTGAAATGATTAACGCTGGTTAAATTGAATTGAAAAAAAAAAGTGTGGAATAGGGATTTGAGCGGTCTTTGAAATTGTTAACTTTGGGTTTAATAGTAATAAAAATAGATAAAAGGTAACTAGAAATTGGTTATACTTGTGTTAGTGCGGGATGTTTGTACCTTCCACCAGCGAATATGTTGAGGCATATATCAGAAGACCCTCACACACACACACACACACACACACACACACAAAAAGAAGTCAGTCAGTCGGTTGGTCAGTCAGTCAGTCAGTCAGTCAGTGAGAAAAGGTGATCACGGTGCTGACAGTGTGAGGCTTATAACACACACAAACAAATTAGATGACGTCTCCATGGCTTGGCTTGATAATACTGACAGTAGTGGTTTACGTAATGTGGCTTCTTCCTCCAGCTCCTTAATATTACCTTTCCTGGCGGCCGTAACCCTCCTCTGGCGGCCGTAACCCTCCTCTGGCGGCCGTAACCCTCCTCTGGCGGCCGCTCTGGGCCGTAACCCTCCTCTCCCCTCCTCTGGCGGCCGTAACCCTCCTCTGGCGGCCGTAACCCTCCTCTGGCGGCCGTAACCCTCCTCTGGCGGCCGTAACCCTCCTCTGGCGGCCGTAACCCTCCTCTGGCGGCCGTAACCCTCCTCTGGCGGCCGTAACCCTTCTCTGGCGGCCGTAACCCTCCTCTGGCGGATACATATGGCCCGTCGCTGGTCCATTCATTACTTGGGGTCTGGGATTGTGAATGGTGTGACGTGTGACTGGTCGCTGTTTACTCCACAGACGTAAATAACTCTCGAGTGATAGAGGGAGAGAGAGAGAGAGAGAGAGGCTACTGAAGGAGAGGGAGGGAGTTTGGTGAAGGAGAGTATTGAGAGGGAGGAGACGAGCGAGGAGGTGGTGGAGGCAGGAATTCTGACGAGACTCTTGCGTGAGCCAAATTACGGTTTGATTTCGCCTCCACCGTGAAAGAACATGTTTTTTAGACGATATTTTTCTTTGTGGATGACCTTAATATTGTGCTTATTTTTGGACGCAGGAGAGAGTGGGGATAGTGGTAGGGGTGTTGGTAGTGTGTGTGTGTGTTTAGAGAGGAAAGAGGGGGGGAGGCAGGAGGTAAATGGAGGTGGCGGTATGGGGGGGTGTAAAGATGTGACCGAGTTGGATGTTTTCTTGTGGTCTATTAAGGCGTAACATTGATTAATGGTCTGGAGGCGGTGGTCAGCGGGTCACTCTCCTCCCTCACTCTCTCCCTGTCCCCCTCACTCCCACCCTTTCCCTCTCACCCCCACCCTCTCCCCCTCACTCCCACCCTCCCTCTCCCTTCACTTCCTCCCACCCTTCCCTCCAGACTTTTCCGGGTGTTTAATTCTTTTTCTTTTAAGTCGACTTTCCAGGCTTTGCTGAAGTGTGATCCTTCTTAGTCTTCTCTCCTCTTCCTCTTTACGCTGTTTATCCTTCTTCTTTACGTGGTTTTCTTTTTGTTTTGTTTTCCCTCCCACTTTCCCTACTCTATCCTTTCGCCCTTTCTTTGCTCGTCTTTCTTTTCCGTCCACTTCTCTTTTTCTTTTCACGTTTTCGCTTCCTTCCTTCCTCTTTCTGCCTCTTTCCCTACCTACTTACTTCCTGTTTCTCCCTCCCTCTTTTCATTCGTATTCCTTTCTTTCTGTTTACCCCCCCCTTTATCCCTCTCTCCCTCCCTACTTCTCCTTCCCTCTTTCCCTCCCCACTCCCTTCTTCCCACTCTCTTTTTCCCTCCCTACTCCCATCTTCGCCCTCCCGCCCTCCCTCGGCCACTTCCACATTCAGAAAGTTACTGTATGCCATTAATCCCCTTAATGTAATAAAGTACTTGGCCTGTCGTCACCACCACCACCAGGGGCCTAACACCACCATCCCATTAGACAAATCAAATAAGCAAAACAAACACACTAACTTTTTGTTGTTGTTTTGTGTTTGTCAGTGAAGTCTATGATAGAACCGAGTGATTGTTGATTTCGGATAGGGATGTTTATCATAATTTACCCATCATATTACGGACATACGGACGCACATTTCTGATGATATTGATTCCTGAAATTGCCTGATGGATTTAATATAATTTTAACTCATTAGGTGGATTTTATGTAAGTATAAGGGCAGTAAATGAAGCAAGGATCATTATACTTACGAGTCTTGTTAAATATTATATAATACTACTACCGGAAGCCGTAGTGCGTGTACTGGCTCCACTATTATAAACAAAATTGTCGTAAGTTAATGTATCCCGGTGTATATACTAGAGCACATAACGTTGATATATGGTGGTGATGTAAGATATAAACTTGGAGCCAGGCCAGGCCAGTATTATGAACATGATGATAATTCTTGGGTGAGAGAGGAGGAGGAGGGTCTCTAGGAGGTAGTGTTGACGTTCGTGATGATGGACAAGAATACGCCAATCCGGATTATTTAAAAACACATTTATAAAAAAAAAGTTGTTGATAATATTTTTAATAATAAATTGAAAAAAAAAAGTTCTTCCTTACTCAGCATCTGTTGTCAAGAAGTGTCACGTCAAGTGTTTCAAAGAATATTGGTACACAATTTTTCTCCACTTTGGCGTGTGTTGAGAGTTTGGTGTGTCATAAATTTGCATAAGAATCTGACATTGTAGAATAATTTTCCCCTTAAATTTCTAAACGTATTTTTTTTCTGAACTGTCCTGTGCTCTTTCATTTTTTGTCTTTATTATTATTATCATTATCTATTTATTTATTTTATTGGGGGATTTTAGCATTTTCCTTCAGGCTGAGTCTGGTAATAAGAATTATTATTTTCTTGGGGGAAGGAAACTCGCTGTTACAAGAATAAACATATGCAAATTATGTCCCTAAACTCTCAGAAAAGGAATCTTGCCCAGAAAGTTGTGTGCTGTTTTGCCCTTGTTTTTGTTTTAATCGCCATTGTGGGTAGTTTTTTTGGCTGTTTATTTAGTGTGTGTGTGTTTGTGTATTTTTTGTATGTATGTACTGTATATCGTAGACCAGCACTTACAATTAACTGTATTTACTGTAATGGTACTCTCCATTTTGTTGTTGTATTTTATATTTTGTTGCCGATAATTTGTTAGGATTTGGAAAATTCGTTCTGTTAGTTGGAATATTGGGTAGTTAGCACGGGGTAAATTATTTTTACAGGGCGCCAACACAGGGTAAATTATTAAGGGCGCCAACATGGGGTCAATTATTAAGGGCGCCAACATGGGGTCAATTATTAAGGGCGCCAACATGGGGTAAATTTTGTAGCTTTCCTTGTACCGTGTTGTAGCCAACTCACCCCCTCCCCCCCGTAAGTTGACTTCTAGGTAATGAAGTTTTTAATCTTGTCGTTTTAATAAACAATTGTTGTGTCTTTCTAATTATAATAATTGCTTCTTTCGCACTGACAGTAATACTTTATTCCAGTCAAAGCTTATTAGGTTTGATAACCCAACATGACCAACAATATAGATAAAACAACCATTGAATTACTTAACCAGATTCTGAAATAAGATAAAAAAGATAAGTCTCTATAATAATGAACTTAAACATTTGGTGTAAGAGTAATGAGTTTTGTTCTGTAATGATATAAATACTGTACAGGCAGGAGAAGTATTATGGTGGAGGAGGTGAGTGAGGGAGTGGTGGGGAGCCTTACCTGTGTTGTGACGCCTTACCTCCTCACCCTGAGTGTTGGTCGCTGCTCAGGGAGTGTGTTTACGTGTGTCTTTGATGTGCGGCTTTGATCTCTCGTCGTTATTGATTTTGATGTTTGATATTCGCCTTTTAGGAAGAATGTTGAAAAATACTTTACAGTTTAGGCAGAAGTGAGAATTGTATACTGTCATGGTGATGTCATGAGGTGTTGTTATGGGTACAGTGGCGGGATTGTGGTGGGTAGGCGTTACAATGTCGTCA
This sequence comes from Homarus americanus, assembly GCF_018991925.1. Classification (NCBI taxonomy): domain Eukaryota; kingdom Metazoa; phylum Arthropoda; class Malacostraca; order Decapoda; family Nephropidae; genus Homarus; species Homarus americanus. The sequence goes on from NW_024750852.1 coordinate 5,699,680, forward strand.
AAACCCTAAGTGGCTCATACATATCCAGACCACAGGGGGAGATAGAGCTGTCCTATCTGAACGTGTGTGTGATATATGATGCCATGATATACACTATGAGTTAAACCAGCTTAGTATGGGTCATATTTCAGGGCACAGCCTCAGTTTTAACATCAGTGGGTTTCAGAGGGATTTTTCAGTTTGTAACTTTTTTTTTTAACTAGCTATTGATTTCTATATCCGTGTGCTCTAAGTATCTTCACAAAATGGTCTTGGTAATAAGCAGTTGGATTATTCTTTAACGAGCAGGACAAGTGTTACACCTCGGCCACCGTACTGGATTATCTGATTGGGTAGTCCCAGTCCCGCCGTTTCTGGTAATTGCAAAACAAATTTGTGGTGGCCATTACTTCACCCTTGAAGGTGTTTGCAAGGTATTGGAATGACTTTGTCTGTGTTTCCGCACCATCGACAAAGATGTAATGGAGCACATCTCGGTCATATCTGCACCAAAACTGACCAAACGTCTTGGGTGAACCATTTAGCTATATTGGGTATACTGTAAGTACTGAACATTTTGGAAGGTCAAGGTTATCGAAAGTTAAAAAAAAATAAAAATTTTCGCGGGAACTCCGGAACGAATCATCGTAGGAGGGTGGGACTTGTTGCATTAGATTTCTTGACAAGGGAAATCAGTAATATTGTAGTCGTTTTTATCCCTGACGTAACATTTCTCAAGAAAATGAAGTCAAAGTGAAGAATTCTTCGGCTTCATTAACATTGGAGCGCCTTCTTAAAAAAAAATTCTATTAAAGGCGAAGGTCAAATGACTTCGAAAATTGCAAACTTATAAAATGACCATATCTCAGAAACTGCAGTATAAAAACTCGTTAAGTCTGGTTTTGTCAATTTATAGGGACATTCATCGGTTCGTAAAATATAAACAGGAGCAAACAATGAAGTAACCTCACGAACATGGTGTTTCCCGTTCCAGCGGCAGTAACATGGCTGGAGCAAGGTATGCCATCTTTGATTGCCTTGTTTACTTTGCGTTAAGTGTCACGCTTCACCATAATATGTTGGGGGGCAAGCCATAATTTGCTGTTATTAGGAGCAATATGTGTCCGACCGCCGTCGCCGGGATGAGGACGTAGTGGGCAGGAACTGAGAGTTGTGACCTGGGCCTGCTGCTGCTGTAGGTAGGAGCTTCTTCTGCTGTACATGATGCTTGGAGGCTTTTAATCTTTGTGGTGCTTGTGCTGTATGGAAGTGACTAGTTAAACGTGTATTCTCGACTACAGGAAGATCTTGTTATCCTTACTGGCGATAGTGGATCCCTGTCGATTCTTGAAGATGATACAGCCGCAGGGAGGCTTATCAGAATGTGTGTAACTACAGCCAAGGGAGAAGTTTGTTTATCATAGAAACAATTCGAGGAGGACTATTAGTGTGTGCTGTATTTCTTTAAATAAGACTTTTAATTCTGTTGAAGGTGCAGGTAGAGACAGCCAGGTTATATATTGTTACCTGTACTGTAGTGTATGAAAGCTACAAATATCCGCCAGTTTCTGCCCTGTAACAACTACTACTACTACACACACACACACACACACACACATTCAGCTCAAGGGTCGTGGAGATTGGAGAAATATATATAAAAGTAGACAAATATAAAAGTGTGCAGAATGGACAGAGTGGTAGAGGGTTGGGGTCTGGCGAGGTTTGGAGGGTTCGAGGAATAACAGTCTGGCTGACGTAAGCTGGTGTTGTGTGGTCACGTGTTATGGCTCATAGCTGTGTGGGTGTGGTCTCCAGGGGTGTGTTGTGGGAGTTATGTGGGTGCGGTCACCAGGGTGTGTTGTAGGAGGGTGTGGTCACCAGGGTGTGTTGTAGGAGCGTGTGCTCACCAGGGTGTGTTGTAGGAGCGTGTGCTCACCAGGGTGTAATGTAGGAGCGTGTGCTCAGGGTGTGTTGTAGGAGCGTGTGCTCACCAGGGTGTATTGTTGTATTTGTGTTGGTGGGTGTCATCATCAGGGTATGTTGTATGAGTTTGTGTGGATATTGGTGGGTGTGGTCACAAAGATGTGTAGTGGGAGGGTGTACAGTATTTACATATTCAGAGTACAGTGTGTTGTCGTGTGGGGGGAGGGAATCATTAACACTTCTGTCTGGGGATAATTTACGGCCTGAGATAATTAACATGAACCACACACATTACATTACTACAGTGTATGTATTCACCTGTAAGACGAACCTCTGTATAAAACTGTAGCTACTGCATTCCCTCAGTGAATGATACTTTCCTGGTCTTTTGTTGTATATTAATTACAAACGATGTGTAAACAAGAGACGGACGGTCGTAAACACACAGGTAACAAGAGAATAGTGAGGACTTGTTGGTGTTGTGTCATGACAAATGGAGGTGAGAGGCTCCTTGTTAGGGTGAGATGAGTGAGGCTTGCCTAATGGTGCTCGTGTTGAGTGTAGTGTGTCTGGCTCATCAGCATATACTGACACCGTCGTAGCTCTGGATATTCTGGCGCCTCGGTATATTCCAGCTTCTGAGATACACTGTGGCTCTGGTGTATTGTATGGTTTCGTGGTATACCCTGGCTCTTCAACATGCTGTGGCAGCGGCTCTTCTCTTTATTCCGTGTTTTAGCATATTTCAGCCTACACTTTTCCAGCCAGAATTAACAAATAATGCTGAGGTCAGAGTTCACAAGCATCAAACGTAAACCACAAAAGATTAAACCGGAGTATAGATATCTTTCATGTGATGTCACAGTTTGTTTACACCGCCATGTTGCCGGTGTTGGTCGTCACAACACAGCTGGGGTGAAGGACACACTCGTCATTCATTGGCCTGCCCTGGATTGATCCTTAAAAGTTGCACCTTTAACCCCGGGTTTAGGAAGATCATCGTAAAGTTCTGATGTTTATGGCGGCTTAAGAGCAGGACTATGTATGTTGATAAACTTGACGGTTTTAGTAAGAGTTTTCCCTCTGCGAGTCTACGGTAAATGGCGTGTTTAGGCAGGGCTGGTGGAGTGCGTGTCACCATCTGCTGTATATTGGGTTTTACTGATAGTGGTCGTGATCCACTAACAAAAATGACGTGCTGTTTTTACATTAAACAATATGAACATTAGTTTCCTCAGTAAATGATTTAGCTGCTATGGGAATGTTTGCGTAGCCTGGACACGTAATAGCACACCGGGTGTCCGTGTTTAAACGCAACAAGTCATAGCTTCAATGGTGGGTCACTCAGGTGTTGAGTAACTCACCTGTATATAACACATATTATTAAATAATGTAATATTTCCAGAATTAACTTGGCAAACACTGCAATGCTTCCAGCTATGAATACATACTTCACGAGGTAAACACTCCTCACACAGGGTTCCCACACTACCGGATTAGATGAAAAAATTCGGGAATTTTGGTTTTGTTCTTCTGGGTGAGGAATACACTTGGAATTTGAAAGAACTGAAAGGAGTCTGAAAAAAAACCGTTGCAGCGAGTGTTTGCTCGGAACTCTTTATTTTGTAGAGCGTTAATGTTGTATACGAGTACTTAGGCCTCAGTCTGTCCACCCCACGAGCTTATGGCACCAGTAACTACGCACACCACGCACTAATGGCATCCCTAACTACCCCCACCACGCAGTAATGGCATCCCTAACTACCCCCACCACGCAGTAATGGCACCCCTAACTACCCACACCACTCAGTAATGGCACCCGTAACTACCCACACCATGCAGTAATGGCACCTCTAACTTCCCACACCACCCACTAATGGCACCTCTACCCACACCACCCACTAATGGCACCCCACACCACCCACACCACCCACTAATGGCACCCCACACCACCCACACCACCCACTAATGGCACCTCTAACTACCCACACCACCCACTAATGGCACCTCTACTCACACCACCCACTAATGGCACCTCTAACTACCCACACCACCCACTAATGGCACCCCACACCACCCACTAATGGCATCCCTAACTACCCACACCACTCACTGATGTATGAGTTATGACCAGTTTACCATTATTTTCTACACTTGGGGAATTGCCTCGTGAATTAAAGCCTCGTGTGTCCTAGTAATAATAAGTGAAGAACTCTTAGTGACGTCATTGTTGGTCATGGCAGGATATAGTCTGGTGGTTTACAGTGTTTTGGCAGCATTTTTCTCCCTGTTTGTCAATGGTTGATCTAGTGCTTATGTGATTATGCAGAGTCGTTTATTTATCCATTGAGGAAAATTAGAATCAACGATCTTAACGCCATCACTACTCGTGTATATACTCTTGAGAGTAAAAGCAAGATGATTAACACACACACACACACACACACACACACACACACACACACACAGTATATAAATTCATCTACGTATTTATTGACAACTTTTACATTTGCTGCTTAGCGTGAAATTTTATCATCATCACCACACACGGAGTACAGTATTGATGTGTAAGATTAATGTTCTTGTTCATTATTTGTGTTAGGAAATATTCAGTAAACAATGTGACTAACACCAGTACTGACGAGACACTGGCAGGGCCAATATGTACCAGACTCTCCTTAAAAAACTGCATGTGTTTTGTGATTGTGTTTGAAGTACAGTGACGATGGCGACGTGTATCATTCCTACCCTGACTTGTTTTGTGTTGTCTTTTCAGGCGCAGAGCGACGAGGATGACGTGGGGCCAGATGACGTTGCCGTCAACGTTGACGGCAACGTTGGCTACATGGACGACTTCTTCAATGAGGTGAGTACAAGACCGGGAAGAGAGACTACTGCTACTACCATTAATAATAATGCTAATAGTAATAATGATATTAATTATGGTAATAATAATAATGGTAATAATAACAATGATAATATTTATGATAATAGGACACCCCCCCAAAAAAAAAAAAAAAATAACGTACTTGGTGGTGCAGTATTATAATGAGTTTACAGTCATAGTAGTGTCATGGGCCTGGCTCTGTTACGGAAGTTCGTGGCTAATTGAAAGAGTGAACTGAATATTTTATTCTGTAAGAGACATGCATCACCGGGTGTACGGACGTCTGTGGGAGTGGCGGAGGGTGTGTATGTTAGTGTGTGGGTGTATTAGAGGGGTGTGGTGGAGGGTGTGTGTTGCTGGTGTAAGATCCATCAGTCAGCGCCTGAGGGAAAGTGTATAGTCCAGCGATAATGGTGGCGCCGAAAAACAGCGAGGGGTGTCGGCGGCCGCGGGATGCTTGTGTGGTGCTTGATACTGACCAAGATTTATGACTGGCCAGGCCAAGTGGTGGGCCGAGGAAGGAGAAGAAGATGAGGTGAGGGTGTGAGAGAGGGAAATGAATAGAGGAGGAGGAAGATAAGAAGGTGAAGTGTTAGTATAATGAAATGAGTAAGAGGGGATGAGGGCGGGGATAAAGGAGGTGAGAGAGACACTACAGTAGTAGAGAGAGATAAACGAGTACAGTAGTAAGGAGAGAGACTAGTAAACGAGGAGTAGTAAGAGAGTAACTGGGGGGTATTACTTAACTTGAGGTGCGTGAGGCAGGTGAGGGAAGGCCAGAACAAATATCACACTTGGGACTTTGTGTGTGCACTCTAGTAAGGAGGGGAGGGTCATGTGTGTACAGGGGCCTTCTTTGTATGTGGATTTGTGTACACGGGGCCTATTTTGTAAAGGGATATATTATACATGTACAGGGACCCTTCGTATACAGTATACAGTCTCGTGGTGGGGCTTGGGTTTCGTCTGTATCGTGTTGCTTGTGTTAAGGTCCTTGGTTTTTGTCAGTTCTCTTAGTATATACCGTAAGTATATGTTGTATATATGTATAAAGAAAGGTTGTTTCGAATAGAGGGAGGATGTAGTGTGTGAATTGGTTCTCAGTTGTATGAAGAATCGTGTGTACAGTAATGGGGATCGTATTTATAGGGTTAGATACCATAGTAAAGTGTTGGGTGTAGTATTTTTGCAGCTTCAGTTAGTAATTATTTCTCCCTTACTCTTTGTTTTGATAATTAATTCCTATATATTCACATAGTTACCGTATTTTGCAAACATTTATAGATATACGAGTGTTTGGGGGTTTGTGTGGTGAGATGGCTTTGTGAATCTGTCTTTTTATGTCTTAACACTAAATAAATGGTATCCGATCCTTATCTATAATTTTCATTTACCGATGAACTTGGTAGTGTGTGAACTGACTTTATTGTTATTATTATTCCCTCCCCCTCCTGACCCTGTAGGTGGGGGAGGGGGGGGTATTGTTATGATACTTCTGGCGGGTTGTAGCACATTATTTATATACGAGTTCGTTGTTTATACAGTTGATGAACCCAGTCGATTTTTGTCTCGCTAAAGGGTGGGTAGATCAGGCATTCTAAGGTAAGGTAAGGGGGATGAGCCGCTTTTAAGTGGGTGGTAAGGGGGTGAGCCACTTTAATTGGGTGGTAAGGGGGATGAGCCGCTCTAAGGGGGAATCTAACGTTCTGTGCTATTATTTTATTTATTTTTAATCTGGTCAACGTTGATCACACTCACTATAGGAAGATAATACTCGGGGGTGCAGAGATGACAATTGGCTGAGTGAAAATGAGCTTTACAGTAACCTTGGCTGTACTTCCCGTGCTGTACCGTGGTGTTGACAGCACCAAAATTTCGAGTCACTTGACATCGTATCCGAACCACTTGAAAATTTATTCCGAGGCTTCTGTTGTCCGCTTCGATATGGAGTTGGCTTCGACCCGCGTGTGTGTGTATGTGTGTGTGTGTGTGGCAGTAATGTAACTGGGAAATGTGATGTTTGAGATGTCTGATGCTGTCCTAAATGACTTTGATTGTGGTGGAGTAGGGAGGGTTGTTAGGATGGTTAGTATGGAGGGTTGTAATGGTAAAAGTAATAGCGATGAGGGTTAAATTATTGTGGAATTGTTGTAGTTGTGGTTGTTATTGTAATTTCATATTTCTTGACTGAATGAACGGGTGACTCAGACTAACAAACTTTCACCCATCGATCAGAAAATTCCTCTTTCTTTTCATTCTTTTACAGGTTAAATGATTTTCAAATGTAATTACAACATTAATCGGAATTTGACTCCCCGTATCACTCACTGTGACAGTAATAGCTGTGGTGGTAGTGGTGTTAGATAGGGGTAGTGGTGTTAGATAGGGGTAGTGGTGTTAGATGTGGTAGTAAATGGTGTTTGATGTGGTGGTGGTGGTGTTAGATGTGGTGGTGTTGGTGTTAGATGTGGGGGTTGTATTGGTGGTAGTAGTGGTGTTAGATGTGGTGGTATTGGTGTTAGATGTAGTGGTGGTAGTGATGTTAGATTTGGTGGTGGTGTTAGATGTGGTGAAATTGATGGAGTGTAGTTGTGGTGATGGTGTTGGTTGTGGTGGTGATAGTAGAAGTAGTGGAATGTTGATGGTGGTAGTTGTGATGGCTGACGTTGTGGTGATAGTGTATAGTTTGTGGTGATAATTGTTAATAGGGGTGTGTGTGCGCGTGCGTGTGTGCGCGTGTGTGTGTGCGCGTGCGCGCGCGCGCCGGTGGGTCTTGGTTGGCAGTATTTGCTACCGCCGTCGCTGTGGCCGCAAAACACACACACACACACACACACACATGAGAGAGAGAGAGAATTGGTTATAGAGTAGGGGGAGATATATATTTGAGCAACACGCCTTTCGCCGGAACGTGACACGCCCGTCCATGCTCGCCAGACTGCCTGTCTACCGCACTCGCGCCAGTGGCACTCCTGACAATGAGAAAACACCGACGGGGGCAACAGGGAGTAGTTGAATGGTAAATGGAATATGGAGTGGTAGTGGTAACATGGGGTGGTAGTGATAGTAACAGGGTGTGGTAGTTGTAACAAGGGGGTGGTAGTAGTGGTAGAAAGTTGTAGTTATCGGCAGTCGAGGGAATGAGTTAAAGAAAAAATACTTTGTAATTGACGTCATGAGGTCTGTGTTAATGAAAGTTTGGGAGTGAAAAAGTCATGAAGTTCACAACCACTTCATGAACTTTAGAAATTGTTAATAAATCGTAATTGCAATTTTATAACATTGTTCATTAGAGAAGTTTTGCAGTAATACCACACTTACACGTATAATGTTCAGCTTCTGTAGATGGAGCTTATGAACGATGAACACAGTCAAGTTTAGGTTGTCTTTTAGTAATAATATACAAGTACTTTTTAATTCCTTTATAACTTTATATAATTTAAAGTTCTTGAGAATTTTTATTTTTAAGTACCGTATACTGAATCACATGTACTTTATTGTGATGCAAATTTGTATTGGAAATATATTTTTCAGGCCTTGTGGGAATAATTTTTTATTTCTCAACTGATCTTATGCTAAAATAATGTGACATAAAGCAATGTCTGAAGATTTTACCCTCTATGAGTACCTGCAGTGTGAGGGTGGCGGTGACCCCTGAGGCTACGAGTAATTGTGGTGACCACTGAGGGGGGGGGGGAGAGCCAGTGTACAGGGGAAGTAGATGTAATGGGAGAAGTGACTGAATGATGGAGTAAGGTAGAAGGTTGAGGTAGGACTTAAGAGAATTGAAAGGTAGAGTTGATGAAGCAGGAAGAGAGAGAAAGAGAGTATGGACTAAGGTAAAGAGAGAGAGGCAGACAGACAGGCAGGCAGACAGACAGACAGACAGACAGGCAGGCAGGCAGGCAGGCAGGCAGGCAGGCAGGCAGGCAGGCAGGCAGGCAGGCAGGCAGGCAGGCAGGCAGGCAGGCATTCCCCGCGACCGGCCTCACTTACCGTCCCCGCCCAGGCTGTGTACTGTCTAGACACAGTGTGGCCGCCGCCCGCTCGCTGCCTCTCGCGGAACTTTAACCTAACCCAGACCTGCTAGTTTGAATGGAAAGAACCCGGGGTGGGGCGGCGGGGGTTAGGTGGCGGCATTGGTTTTTACAGGTAGTGTAGCTAAGCCAGGCCAGCAGGGGTCGTCAGGGGGGCTCACATTTTTTTGAAGGGAACAGTTGGTGGAAGTTGTAAACACCGGGACACACATGTTGGTGTCTGCCGGAGTGTTGTTGACTGCTGTGTGTGTGTGTCTCTCTTGAGATGGTTGGTGGGGGAGGGGCAACACTGGTCTGGTTAATGGACGGTAGTTTTGTGGTTGGAGTAACGACAAGGTTTTCAGGGGATGATAGGGGTTTGGTGTGGTGGGGGGGGGTATTTAGGGAGAGTCTTGGCTAACCGGAAAGGGTGGTGTGATGGTAGTGCTGGGTGGTAGGGAGTCTGGTGGTGTCATGGCCGGGGTTGGTGGTATAGTTTGTGGCGTACTTAATTAATAATACGATGAATTGTGGTAGAGGGTGTTGTTGTGGTAAGGCTGTAGGGTAGTGTGAGGGCTGGGGATTGAGTGATTAAAGCTGTCGACATTATTATTATTACAGGATAACAAAAGTACCATAAGCTCTTGTGTCTGCAGAACTGACTCATTACTTTGAAAATAATCCGATCCTACCTAGGTTTTACTAAAGATTCCCAACTCTAGTGTAGGAGCTTACTTCCTTCTTAATGTCAAGGTGTAAGATGATAGGTAAGAAACTACAGGACTTAGTGTGTCCCTTTTAATTCCCCGCCCTTCATCACCCCAGGGAGACGGCGAGTAATATCCTTGTAACCCGTGTGTACTCCCCTTCCTCCTGTGTGTTCCTTGTATAAGTACCGTCCGTGGGTCCTTTCTCTTAAACACTCCTGCCTGAACGTCCACACCCAACATCCTGCCGGCACAGTCCGTCCTTACCCATGCGGAGTCCCGTTTATGCGTGCCGGTTTATTCATCAGTGATATACGAGTCACTGGTGCCGTAGGAGCAGTACTTAACCCTCACAGAATAATCATCCACTCGACCACAATATCGTAGAACTGCTCACTTGCATACTCTAGTAACATGATTAAATTTTCAGCGTGTTTAATTTTTTTTATTTTTTTTAGGACTTCCCCAGTTTTTCTACCGCGAAGCCTGAACACAATTATATAAAAGCCTTTCCACCAACGCTAATTAAATTTGATAGCATGTGCAGATGACCTAATTCAGTTTTCATGTTTATATTTTATAGCTGAATATTTTTTTGTCATTAATTTTTTGAGTGTTGAAAGTTGGTCAGAAATATTACAAAAGACACACACACACACACACACATGACCCATTTCTCCCAAGGACATTTTTTTTCTATGGTTTTACAAGAGACCCCTTAATGGTGCCTAGCTGCGTCAGGCTAGCCACATGTGATTGATTGAAAGATTGTGTTTTTCAACTTGAGGTTTTATATCCATATAATGTAAGACTTACTATACACTCTGCCAGCCTCCCATTACCATAACTGTCACCAATTTTGCTTTCCTTTTTATTTTAGGTTTATTTATTTATTTATTTTTTATTAGTTTTTACCTTGAGCTGAGGTGAGGGTCAGGGATGAAAGACTCGCCCTGGGGGAAAGGATGGGGAGCAGAGGTAATAAGGGGCCGAGACCTGAAGGATGAGACAGTGAAGGGCAGAAGGTGAGAGATAGGGGTGAGAAAGAAAAGGGGGAGAGAGACAGTGGATGAGATGGGTGAGAGACAAGGGGTGAAGAGACGGGGGCGAGATGACTGTGAAATATATTAAGTGGGACAATTATGAGTGAGAGAAGTGTGTGGAGGGGGAGGTAATATTAGGTAGATGGGTGGAGAGGTAATGTGGGGAGGAGGGATATTGTCGTTGTATAGTTCACAGACAACTGGGTTTGGCTGCCCTGTGTAGAGTAGGGGAAGGATGGTGTGTGTGTGTGTGAGACCTAGGAGGGTGTGCACTGACCCGGCCTTTTAAGACTGCGTGGCGAGTCGAGTATTGACCGAGTCTTACTTACACAGCCGTCCCCTTTATCGGGGTCGCTATGTAGGGGGTGTTTAGTAGGGAGACTCAGCTGTAGTGGGGGAGGGGGTTAGGCGGGGGTAGTAGTGGGTGAGAGGAGACAGGGGGGGGTGAGAGGAGGCAGGGGGGTAACGGGGGGGAGAGGTAGGGGTAACTGGGGGTGAGAGGAGGCAGGGGGTAACTGGGGTGTGAGAGGAGGTAGGGAGGCTGAGCTGCAGTGGGGTAGAGGGGGTTAGGCTGGGGAGTAGTGGGTGAGAGGAGGTACTGGGGAGTTGTGGGTGAGAGGAGGTACTGGGGAGTTGTGGGTGAGAGGAGGTACTGGGGAGTTGTGTGAGAGGAGGTACTGGGGAGTTGTGGGTGAGAGGAGGTACTGGGGGAGTAGTGGGTGAGAGGAGGTACTGGGGGAGTAGGGTGAGAGGAGGTACTGGGGGAGAGTGGGTGAGAGGAGGTACTGGGGGAGTAGTGGGTAAGAGGAGGTACTGGGGAGGTGAGAGGAGGTACTGGGGGAGTTGTGGGTGAGAGGAGGTACTGGGGGAACTAGGGTGAGAGGGGAGGGTTGGGGGTTAATCGATCCCCTCAATCCGCTTCCCCAGATCCGGGGTGGAGGCAATAACAAGGCTTTTGTGAGTTTGTTTGATTTGGATTTATATTTGTTAGTCTCTGTTTTAAGCACAATGATGCTCTTTTTTTTTTTACGAGTGTGTTTGATAATCCCTTGCCGATATATGTTAATGGTGTTGTGAGGGAGAGTTGGGGCGGCTGTGGTGTGTGTGTGTGTGTGTGTGTGTGTGTGTGTGTGTGTGTGTGTGCGTGTGTATTTTGGTCTGTTGTGTATGAGTGAGGTGTGAAGGTCTTGCTAATATTACCCTGAGAACGTGTTGAGACATTTTTTTGAGCCTGTTATAAAACTTGCTGTTCTATTTACAGTATAATGTACTGTGTTGAGAGTGAGTTTTGTATGTTTTGAGGATACAGTGAGTTGAATAAAGTCAATACGCAGAGTGTCTTCACCTGCCTAAGGATGCAGCTTAAGATTATGATTATCTAGAGTTTCCTTGTGAGGTCTGAGTTATCTTGAGGAGAACTGTGGAAATTTTTAATGATCTTTATTGGAATCCAATATGTCCACCATCATGAAGAATATTTACTGTGATTTACGTGACATGATTTCACTGTTGAAGACGTTAGTGGGAACGTTTACGACACGTTTGAAGTAAATTGAAGAGAGTTATTTACAAGAGTTTTTTGTGTTGAGGTAAATAGAGTGGAGAGGTGCGGGTGTGAGGCTGGTAGGGGACCACGCGTCGAGTTGGGATTAGGTCGTTTCTCACGGCTCGTGTCACAGGGTTAACCACCGTGCGACTCGCCAAGAAAGACATTTTCTTGGGTGGAGGAGCACTCAGGAGAGGAACATCTCTGTGTCTTACTTGTCTTTACCTGGTCGCCAGATTTGTCAAGTCAATTGTTGGTTCATTACCGTTCTGTTGTGGGGACACGTTTGATGTGGGTCTTGGCTTATGATAGAGGGGGTTATATTAGTCTGTTTGGTGTTAAAAGGGTGACCCAAATACCTAGGTATGTTATGCATGTGTCGCTGTACTTTTACTGTCAACACTTGTGTCTTGGATATGTAGAGACGTGGATGAATAGGGTGAGAGAGAGACCAATAAGAATCCCGTAAACGTCAGTGTTAAGGAAAGACGCTTCAATTATATCAGATGACTTGAGATCATTAAACGTACACACAAGAGAGATAATGATGTTGGATGACTCGAGCCTCGATATAACCTCGTTAATATATTTATACACATTTTTACATACGTTTTTATTTAAGGTAAATAAGTCATACGTTTGTAATTACGATCAATGACGGTAACTTTGATGCGCCGAAACCCAACTAACTGTAGACTGTTCCGCTCACACAGCACCGCCAGTACCTAGAGTGGATACTGATAAGGTTTCTAAACTCCTGCTGATTACTGAGGCTTCTCACCTGTTTGTTTATTTACATCTCATTGTTTACTCTAAATAAATCTCATAGTAAGAGCGGGTGTTATATATTTTTTTATTTCATATTTGTTCATTATGTCTTTGAAAATATTCTCGCTGCGTCACGACTTTTTGGTGGTGTGGAAAAGTATTGATGGAACGTGTAGAGGTAAGACGACCCCTCTGGCTGTGTACTTGAGGCTTACCTTACTGTGTGCTGGGTGGAGGGGATTATGGAGGGAGGGAGTGTGGGGCCGTGAGGTCAGTACTTTTGTGTTGGCTGGTGGGGATTATGGGGAGAGGGAGGGAGGGAAGAAAGGAAGGAAGGAAGGAAGGGCGTATGGTGAATTTATGGTCCGTGAGTACTTTGTTTTGGATGTAGGGAACGAGGGAGGGAGGGGGTGTGTGGGTCGTGAATCCCCTTGCGTGTGTTGGGTGGAGGGAGGGGTGTGTGTCTGTGTATAGAGGTAAGAAGTGTATAGAAGGCATCGACACGCTATGCACGACCTTGAATAACACGTCACGGTATCACTGACGTCACTGGGTACATTAAGACAAGCGGAATAGGCAATAAAGATAATGCAATTTTTTACGGTTGATAAGTGATTTCTTCCATGATATACCGTTAATAAATGTATTCTGATTATCGTACCCGTGTGTTTATTATATTTTAATACTGCGATAACCAAAAATGTAAAAGTAGTTTGTTTTACCTTTGATTCACTGTGATTGGTTGAGGCATCCTTGTTTTGACGTCAGCCATCAATTTGGGTGATTATAGTAATCTTTTAATGAGAGAAATGGTTGGCGATAAACATAATTTGCTGTGCCAGTTTTTTTATCTACAGTACATACCGGGATATAATCTAGAGAGAGAGAGAGAGAGTGTATTTAACCCTTTAGTTCCCCGTAGCTACTCAAGGAACACTCTTTGTGGGACGTCAAAGAGCTCAGTGTTCTGTAAGAGTAAAATGTTCCCCTCGTCTTCACTCTGTGTGTGCGCTTTCCTTCTTGGTAAAGTGAGTATGAGGTGATGAGGACTGAGATGGATGAGTATCAGGTGATTGAGGTGGATGAGTGAGTATGAGGACTGAGATGGATGAGTATGAGGACTGAGATGGATGAGTGATATGAGTGAGTAATATGGCTTCATTGGTCATAATGGTGAGTTTTCTTAATAATGAACAACTTTATTTACTTTTCCTGTTATATTAGTAAGTCCCAACTTCTTACGTGCGTAATATATCTACAAATTAAAAAAATAAATAAATAAGAAATAAAAATACATGGATACATAACAAAAATCATCTGTTAAATTGTGGACATTTTTTAAATTTTGGTCTGGAGATTTATTTTATTATTTATTTATTTAATTTTTTTTTTGGGGGGGGTGGTGGACATCCCATGACATGTGACCCGGACATAGCTCTATAAACAAGGGTGGGGCGGTAGTTATTAGTTCCGGGGGAGACAGGCTAGACCTCGTGTCGGCAGTGAACCATCCTGGGTTAACTAGGAGATTAAGGGGATTAATTTAGCCAGAGTGTATGTATGAGGATTACCGCGCTGTTAACAGAGCAGAGTGGGAGGAGTTGACACGACGGGCGAGCTCTCTCTGGAGGAGGAATTGACCCATCTCCACTAACTTGAGTACGGCCCTTGTGTGTGTGTGTGTGTGTGTGGGTGTGGGTGGTTAAGGGGCAATATTTTGATGGGAGAGTTTCACGTAAAGCCATAATTCATGAACCGGGTGGGGTAGCTGAGGGTCGAGGGGCGATTGTTAACGTAAATTGCCACTTTTGTCATTTGGGGGAGGGGGACGATGATGACGGGGGTGATGGTGGTGGGTCACGTGTGGCTGGTAAACATAAAGGGAGTGGTGGTGGCAGTGTTGATGGTGACTGAGCTTTGGTGGTAGTGGTGGTGCTGAGCGTAAAGGTTCAATGGACAAGTCTACGGTACCCACAACCCAAGTTTCATTTACTAAAGGATTCGTGAGAAAGATGGTGGAAGAATTGGTGTTCGGTTGCTTTAATAAACAGTACGTGATGAAAAGTGAGATAAATAAATAAATAAGTAAATAAATAAATAAATAAATAAATAATAAAAAATAGCTAACCCTCTCGCGCCAAAACATCATCAGTGCAGTCGATAAAGGCGGATATTAGCCTCACTAAACATGTCCAGTAAGGATGTTTATGTTAGATTTATTGTCTTGTTTCGCATTTCTGTATTTCATTCTCACATTGTCGCGTTTTGTTTAGTCTCATATTTTAGCATTTTCGTAATTCTCACAATGTTGCGTTCTGGTTATTCACATATTTTCGCGGTCATTTAATTTTCACATTAGCGCTTTGTTTTTGTTCTCTTTTTTTACTCTTTCGTGTTTTTTTCATTTCCATGTTCTCGTTATTGTCAGAATATCTCGTTATTGTGTCAACATGGTCGTGAATCATACACACATTAATGTTTAAGTGTGTGTTAGTGTTCTTGTGAGCAGCTCTGTGTTTACTTGTTGACGAATGTGTTTTTGTGCACAGAAATATGTCCACAAGTGTGAGTGTAAATATTTCATGAGCGTACAGCAGTTTTAACTGTTGTCTGTATTTATTGATATGTAACCTGACGTGGCGAGTACACACACACACACACACACACACACACACACACACACACACCAGATTTTGTGTGTGTGTGTGTGTAGACAGAGGCGGGAAGTCTATTGTAGTGTATGTGTGGGAATCATGGCCAAGGTCAGGCCGGTGTGGCCCCGCCGCCCCGCTCAATACTAGGCGTAGTAGGAGGGGGAGGATGGCGTAGGACCCACCTGTAAGAGGGGGGGGGGGGGTAGCGTAGGACCCACCAGGAGAAGGAGGGTAGGATGGCGTAAGACCCACCAGGAGGAGGGGGAGGATAGCGTACGACCCACCAGGAGGAGGAGGGGGTGGAGAAGAGGAAATTAACTTTAGCCTGGCATTATCCGCAGCCAAGAACATTATATTTAGCTGAGGCTTTTATGTTCAGGTAAGGTCATTATCCGTAGTTACCTGAGGACACTACCGTACCACCGGGATATTATATGTTACAGATATTATACTTCGAACAATAACAAACTTACCTGAGTAAATTATATTTCATTATGAATGTTTTTTTTTATTATTACCTGACGAAGTTGTATCTAGCAGAGACAGTGGTCTTTATTTACCTGAGGACAGTGTCATTAGCTTTAAGGGAGAATCTTGGAGCTGAGAGGGGGGGAATCTTCGGCTGAGGAATTGACCCTTATAAGAAAGCTGCCACTAGCTGAGGAAGTAATCAGCGACGGGTGAGGAAATTATTCTCAGCTGAATCGAGTCACATATAACGAAGGGAGATGTCGTAGTGTGCGGTGTGGAGGGAGAGTCACTTAGGGTCAGGTGTGGCTGCTGGTGTGTGTGTGTGTGTGTGTGTGTGTGTGTGTGTGTGTGTGTGTGTGTGTGTGTGTGTGTGTGTGTGTGTAATGAGGTGTTTATTGCTATGGTAAAGTGAGAGAGAGAGAGAGAGCACCTCCTCCTCTTCAGCATGGCATTGTCCTCATATCACAGTAAACATGTCAAGTGTCGCTTTCAGCCCGCCTTGTTCTGGCCACTACCTGCTGGACGTCCTCTGGGTGTGAGCCAGGGGAAGGGGTGGGAGAGGAGAGGATGTCCTAGGAAGGGGGGTGGGAGGGGAGGGGGTTACAGGTGGAGGAAAGGGGGGGAGGTTCTAGGTGGCGGGGAGGGCAGGGGAGGGTCCTCGGTGGCTGGGTAGGAGGAGAGAGGTGTGGAGGAAAGGGGAAAACTGGATGATGGTGAAACCCTTGGTAGGTGACTGAAGGACAGCGAGGAGGAGGAGGAGGAGTGGACCGATTAGATAAGGAGAGACGGTTTTATTGCTTTCTAGGAGGAGGCCCGGGGAGAATGGAGATCTTCAAAAGGGGAGAGAAGGTAATTATAGGGATGTTGATGGGAGAGGTGGGGATGTAGGGATAGGGAAGGGAGGGGATAGAATATGGCGGGGCAGTCAGTGCGGGTATTTGAATTTACTTAATGTTTATCGTCTCATTGGGTTATTTTATTTTTAAATATTTTTTTATTATTTACATGATAAACTGCATTTGTGTTGAGTTAAGTGTGGCATTGTAAAGAGGAGTGTGGGAGGAGGAGCAGCTGAGTGTTAAGACAAGTGTTGTTCCTCACCTGACACACATCTCATTGTCTCCACACACACACAGTCATGTCATCATCCTTTACTTACATACTACACTGTCTTGTAGTCGTCTTCATCATCTTCCTCAACCCGTCAGCATCTCTGTTTTTTTCTTCAGGAGTGGATTCAAACCCATCTGGCAAACACACAATATTTCTTACAATATGGTACTGATGAATATATTTTTAACATTCATTCATCCAGAGAGAGAGAGAGAGCTCGAAATTCGGGTGGGGGAGGAGAGGGGTGAAGTCCTTGATTTTTTACCTAATAGCTCCAAAATCAATAGGGGGAGGGGGGTGGGGGCTTCTTCTTGGAGGTGGTAAGGTCTCTCTCAATCTAGGCATTAGGAGGTTCGTTGTCGATACGTGAAGGTTCGGAATTGATGGTTCGAACCCTGCTTCCTTTTAAATTCTTAGAACAACAACAAAAGAACAATGATAGTGTTGACGAGATTACCCTTATGCTCCAAACTATCCCAGGGGCAAGTGAGGCATTGGATAAAGAGAGGAAGTAAAAATAGCGATAATATAAGGATAAGTGAATAACGAATGAGGAGGGGAGCGAGAGAATGAGACAGCAGTGAATATATGACAGTGAAGTGGAGGAGAAGGGACGAGACGCCTGGGAAAGAGAGAATGGAGAGACTTTAGGAAGTTTAGATAAAAAATTACATTAGTAGAGGATAGAATGAAGTGATAAAAAGACGACAAGGCGCTTCACCAATAACAGCTGGGACGCGTGACGAACAGAAGGCTAAATCTTGAAGCAGGAATAACAACAACAGTGTAGAAGGAACAGTAGCTGCAAGTTATTGAGAGAAGTGGAACAGTAGTAAGAACACCAGCCGGAGGAGAAGCAGCAGCTGGCGAAGAAGTAGAAGCAGCAGTAACAGTATGAAGAAAGGGAGGGGTGGTCGACTCAACAGTAGTAATAGAGGAATACAAAAGGCGGTTGAATGTGCCACTATATAACCAGCGTCATCACCATCATTGACAGCAACAGCAGCTGTGGCAGCGAGGTGGAAGCACAGCCAAGCTGGGCCAGGCGTGATAGCATCAACAACTAAAGCCACAATAGCTGTGACAGTCTGAATTGGCAGCATTGTCGACCACAGTTGCTGGTAACACTAATGGTAGGAGTTTGCATCATCACCCTTAAAAGGATAAGAAGTAGTAGTAGCTGTTGTGTAAGAAGTAAAATCATGAGCATGAACAATTGAAACATTATCAACAACAGCAGCAATCTCGGTAGCAATAGCAGCAGCAGTAATCTCAATAGGAGTAGCAGCAACAGCAATCTCGGCAGCCCAAACCATTGAGGCTCGGCCCACCACCAAGGTGGGACACGGAGTACTGTACCAGACCACCGTGTTGTAGGCAGGGACAATAGTGGTACTGGGTCGTAGAAGACCATACACGGGAAGAGGGGGACGGGGGGTTGGAGAGCCAGTGGTCTGTGTTGAGGACCCAAGTCACATTGCCAGGCTGAGGCGAGGAGAGAGAGGAGGAGGAGGAGGAGGAGTGAGGGGGTAACGGCCCGCCACACACCACTACCGTCAGGGGAACACAGGAGCTTATGTCACCCGATATGGCAGGGGAGGGACCGTCGGGGGATATCATATTAAAGTGGATATGGTATGCCAGGCAAACCACCACCTCCTCCTCCTCCTCCTCCTCTGGCTGGGGCGTCCAGGAGGAGTAGTAAGAGAAAGAAGGGGCCATGACGAGAATAACATAAGCTTGATGGAAGGGTCCGGCTTGCTACATAAGAGTTGGAGATTATTGTATGTGGATTATTAGTTCAGGGTTACGTAGAATGTATTGGGAATATTCCGATTGTGATTATTGCCGGGTTATGTAGGTGCTATGGATAATAATTACTTAACAAAATAACAGTGTAATGTGGAGATTAATTTTCCTTATAGACTTAACTTATTGAGATGAATGTGAGTTTTTTATTATGATGGGTAGGTGTGAACTTGGAGTGAATGTGTTCAAATGAATGGGTTAATGTATGAATGTTAATAAATGAGTTAATATGTTCGTGTTTAGGTATGTTAAATGGATCAATATGTAACTTGTAGATGTTGTTCATAAGTAAGGCTTGAGAATATTCGAAATAGAAGATCCTTGGAATAATAGACCAAATTTAATGAGGGTCGGATTTATACGTGATGGAAAGTACATAGAGTGGCTATTAGTTTACACACACACACACACACGCACGAACACACACACACACACACACGCACACACGCACACACACACACACGCATTCTGTCTCTTGGCACTGTGTACCCTCCCTCCCCCAACTAGTGTATGTGTGGTGTGAAGGAATGACGTCGATATTTGTGTGTGTGTGTGTGTGTGTGTGTGTGTGTGTGTGTGTGTGTGTGTGTGTGTGTGTATACATGCAGTGTCAAGAGTGAGTGAGTGTCCGTTAGTCCACCCTTCAATTCCCAGGCGATGATACCGAAGTCATTTAAATTGTTATACTAAAGTTGGCCAGACCAAATGTCAATAAATAGCTGATTGAGGGTAGATGGGGGGGAGAGAAGAATATTGAGGGGAGAGAAGTAGAAAACTGAGGAATGGCTGAGGGGAGATGGAGGGGTGATGAGGGAGAGATAAGGATGATAGTGAGCAAATGAAGGGAAACGTGAAGTGAATGAGGAAAAAATCGTCGTACTGGATGAGGGGATATATGAACGGGGGAGAAGATATGTGCGAAAGAGGGTAATGAGGGGAGATGGAGGAGAAAATATTGAGGTATCCATAGTAATGAGTGAGGGGAAATGAAAAGACTTAAAAGTGATTCGGATGTAAATGAGAGTTGACTTTATGAGGGGGACATGGAGAGAGTGGTCAAGGTATCTTACAATGGGGGGGGAACCCAGATCATGTGTTGCAAATGAGGGGAAAGGGGTGAAGTGTCTTTAGTAACGCCAGATGAGGGGAACGGAATATTGGTGGGATTGAGGGGAGAAGTTGTGGGGGAGGGAGGGATGTGAGGGAAGGGTTGTAAGTGAGGGAGGATGGGTTATGAAGGAAGAAGGGAGGGGTGTGAAGGTAGGAGGGCAGTGAGGGAGGGAGGGGACACACAAGACGTGACGTGAATAAAGGGAGGTTTGTGAGAGAGGGGACAAGTGATGCGTGACGTGAATAAGGTAAGGGTTGAGAGGGAACAAGGGGACACAAAGAGACGTATGGGGGATCAGTAACCATGACTATATAGACAAAAACAAGAGAGTTGAAACAGTGGCTGTCAATGAGGGGAAACACGAGGGGAAAGGAGGGAGAGGTTGAAGGGAATGGATAGGGTCGGGTGAAGACTTCGTACTACACTAGTATTTGGAGATGAGAAACTATTGATTCGATACTTAAGGGCGAGGAGGAGAGATGCCAGGAGGAAGTGAGAGCCTGAGACGGAGTGAGAGGGGAGAGTGAGAGTGGCTGAGATCAATGGGAGAGTGGCCAGCTACAGGCCCGGAAGATTTGGTCCATTGTGTGTGAGAGGAGAGGGTGAGAGGCACGCTGGGCTTGCAACACTGAGGGTGAGAGGGACGAGGCTGATGTGAGAGGCACGCTGGGCTTACAACACTGAGGGTGAGAGGGACGAAAGGTGATGTGAGAGGCACGCTGGGCTTACAACACTGAGGGTGAGAGGGACGAGGCTGATGTGAGAGGCACGCTGGCTTACAACACTGAGGGAGGTGATGTGAGAGGCACGCTGGGCTTACAACACTGAGGGTGATGTGAGGCACGCTGGGCTTACAACACTGAGGGTGAGAGGGACGAAAGGTGATGTGAGAGGCACGCTGGGCTTACAACACTGGTGATGAGAGGGACAAAGGTGGAAAGAGGGGAGACAAGTGGTGGGGGGAGGAGAAAGGTGGAGGGTGGGAGAAAGGTGGAGGGTGTAGGGAGAAAGGTGGGAGGGAGGAGAAAGGTGGAGCGGAGGGAGAAAGGTGGAGCGGAGGGAGAAAGGTGGAGCGGGAGGGAGAAAGGTGGAGCGGGAGGGAGAAAGGTGGAGCGGGAGGGAGAAAGGTGGAGCGGGTGGGAGAAAGGGGATTGACAAAGGGAGAACGACAATAAAGAGAGAGAGTATAGAGAGGGAGGATAATGAAGAGCATGGCTAGGGTGATAAAGTAGATGTAGAAGGAGGTGAAGGATAATGAAAGAAGGGTGAAGGAGAGGAAGAGGACGGCAGGTGTAGGAGGAGGGTGAGAATAATGGCTTGGAAGGGGTGGTGGTGTAGGGGCGTAAGGAAATGGGAGGAGAAATAGAGAGAAGAGGGGCGGTGAAGAAAAATAAAAGAAAGGAGAGGGATAATGAAAGAGAGGGGGGGGGGAAGAGTGAGGGGTCAGTAATGAGGTGTTGGCCAAGGTCACGAGGGGAGGAGAACCCACACGGGGGAGGTGGGGGAGTGTCTTACCCTTTTCTGACGTCACTATGCACCTCATGCCTCTCTCTCTCTCTCATTTATCCCAGCGTCATATAGAGAGAACTAGAGCCCCCGGGTTATAAGAGTAGGTGTGGTGTGTGGGTAGGGTGGATGTGTGTGGGTGAGGGGTGTATGTGGTGTGTGGGTTGGGTGGGTGTAGGTGAGGAGTGTGTAGGGGTGTGTGGGGGGAGTCGGTCGATACGCCCCTGCTTTCTGAGTACTAAAAGCTTGCGTGTCCCGGTATGCACACACCCCCTCCTCCCGGCCCTCAGTGATTCGCGGGTAAAAGTAACTTTATCTGAGGTTGGGGCTGAATGAACTCAGTGGAGGTATTAAGGTAGGGGGCTGAATAACTCACTGGAGGTATTGGGGTAGGGGGCTAAATAAATCGCGGGCAGGGGGCTAAATAACTCACTGTGGAGGTAAAAATATTCGGCAATTTCCGGGTTGGTGTAGTTATCCAGATAATCTTTTATACGTCATCTTTATGCTTATTTATATTCGAGTTATTTTTTAATTAAATTTTTGAAGACGTAATTTTACCTTTCATGAGGACAGGTGATCCATTTTACACGTATAATACAGGTATATCGTATCAGTAACTTGTGTGAGTCAGTCTACTGGTGTGTGAGTCAGTCTACTGGTGTGTGTGTGTGTGTCAGTCTACTGGTGTGTGAGTCAGTCTACTGGTGTGTGAGTCAGTCTACTGGTGTGTGTGTCAGTCTACTGGTGTGTGCGTCAGTATACTGGTGTGTGAGTCAGTATGCCGGTGTGTGAGTCAGTATGCCGGTGTGTGAGTCAGTATACTGGTGTTCATGTGAGTGTTGGTTCTCGTGTATTTGCCATTAATTCAGCCTTACTCTTCTTACACTGCCCACAGGTGAATGAGAGAGGCCAAGTTGCTTTCTTTATGAGTTGGATCCATGGGTTGAGGTGTATATACCCTTTCGTCCCCGTTTTCTGTCAATAAGAGATGGTTGGTCACTATGGCACTGTTGGTACACAGCTGAGGGGGGGGGGGTCATACTAGAGAGAGAGAGACCGTTTTGAGGATGAGTCACAACACGTTATTTTGGGCAAGTCATTTCCAAATTATTAGCAATGATTTTTTTTTGTGAGGAATTAAAAAAGATTAAGAAAAAAAAGCCAGAATTCTCCTCCCCGTGACAGAAATAGCTGTGTAGCCTTTAACAAATACCACTTGGAAATGTTACGGTTTGAAATATCTTACTCGGGACGTATAAATACACACTATAATAGTCATGCTTATAAGACATTCAACCATTGTCCCGGTAAAGGTGCGCATTAAGATTTTATTCGGAATAGTCTACCAGGAAGGAACCGCCTCTAGTGGTTTATTCAGAAAATGTTTTAGAATTACGACGTTGAACATTTCTCTTCTCTTCTCTCTCTTGCTTTCTCTTTCTCTTTTTTGTTTATCTCTGTCTCTAGGGTTGGCATGTGTCCCTGTGCTAGCTGGTGAAGGTTAGAACGTGTCTCGTACCTCGCCCACATTCATTCAGTCGCCCACGAGACTTCTCTTTGATCATGAGAAGTCGGTAAAGACACCCCCCGACGCTTGTGTGGGGATGTGTGTGTGTGTGTGTGTGTGTGGGGGAAGATGGGGGTGTTGATGTGTGTGGGGGGATGTGCTTGGAGATGTGTGGGGGGTGGGGATGTAGGTGTGGGAGAGATGTGTTTATGGGGTATGTGGGTGCGGGGGGTGTTATGTGTATGGAAGGATGTGTGTGTGTTTGTGGGAGATAGAGGAGGAAGAGGGGAGGAGTGAAAATGGATGGATCCGTATGTAGAGATATAGATCAAGGGTAAAGGGTAAGAAGGGAGGAAAAAGATAGGTATAGAAAGGAAGAGGAAGGAGAGAGACAAATTGCAGGCTTGAATAAATACTGTATCGTCAAAGTAAAGGTTCATCATAAATTATTACTTTCTTCTACCTGGTGAAAATTTTGACTGTGTATTACTATCACGGGTGGAAGGTGTGGTTAGACTTGTGAATGAAGTACAGCGTGTTCGGCCCGAATTTGTGAATGGGGTGACCTTTGGTAAATAGTGGCGGTGGCAGTGGTGGGTGGGTGGGTGGGTCAAGCACACAAGGTTGTAGAAAGGTGGCTGATATTTGTTTATGTCTTGATAAATATTGCTGTGGTATATCGATATTGGTTTTGTGTTTAATGTTGTTAAATGTGGACCTGAGTTGGTTTTATTAAGACATTTATTTGATTTATTATTTTTTATTGAATCTCTTGGTGTTGGTACACCTTTTCAGTGTGTTTGGGGAAGGGGGAGTGTCACACGTGTTTGGTCGATATCACAAACACGAGAGGAAGCCACTCAGTAGTAGAGGCAGAACGTGGCAAGTGGGTCACCCTCCCTTAACCCTGGGTGTCTGTGTGGGAGTGTAATGGCCTCGAGTACTTCCACCATCACCTCCTCTCACTCTTAGGTTGATGTAATCACCACACCCCTCACACTTTACTTACTTGTCGGTGCGTCTCCTGCCTTGGCAGATGTGAAGTGTTGTCAATATTGGGGGGCGGTTACTGCCTGTTGCTGGGGTTCACTGGTGCTGGACCAGCTCAGAAGGAAGAATATTGTCGTTTCTGTAGTCTGGTGCATCTAAAGCCATTTTCAATTTATAGTTTTAAGCTGTCATGAATTATAGTGTCAGGTGTAAACTGGATTAGTTAATAAAGAGTATGATTACACATAATGCGCGTCATTAGTGTAATAAGTCGGTCTTTCCAGTTGTTGTGTCGACCTTCTCTGCTGGTGTCCCTGCTCTTCTGGTTTCATGGGCTACATTAATTTAGTGATCTACCTATGTACTAATAATTAATCTTCCTGTGTATTTTTTCTCTGAAGAAAGGGAATAAGAAGAGATGCAAATATCAGTGAGGTAGCTGGCAGTATACTACCATGTACATTTTAGTGCTGAGAGCCAGCCGGGGTGTGTACTGTGTAGGTTTAGTAGTGAAACAATACAAATTCCTTGTTGAAGGACAGACATCCTCAGAGAATAAGTTCAAATAATGTGAAATGTGAATAATGCAGATTGTAACCTGAAGGACGTCCTTACTTAAAGAGTTCCAATACCGTATTGATAGTATGCAGGGGGGGCTGCGTGTCATGAGATCAGGTTTTTTCGGGTGCACTGCTGTGGATATCATGGAGGTTTGATCACTAGTCACGGCAGGAGAGAGAAAGAGAAGATCCTAAGTGATGGACACAAAGAACCGGATGGTAGTGTTATTGAGGGTGGCTAAGGAGAATTGGGTCACCTCTCTTCCTTCCCTCCCTTCCTTCCCCTCTTTCCTTTCATCCCTCTCTTCCTCTCCCTTCCCCTCTTTCCTTCCCTCCCTCTCTTTCCTTCCCCCCTCCCTCCCTCTCTTTCCCCTCTCCCTCCCTCTCTTTCCCTCTCCCTCCCTCTCTTTCCCTCTCCCTCTCTTTCCCTCTCTTTCCCTCTCCCTCTCTTTCCCTCTCTCTCTCTCGTCATCCAGAGAGCAGTACAGTATTCCTTGTGAGAGAGCGTCTGTGGTGTTCGTAGGACGTCGAAAAAAAAAAGGAGATGAATACAAAGACGGAAAAGAAACTTCCCCTGGGTTTTTTTTGAGAAGCGTTGTTATCAAGATGAGTTATGACTTGATTCTGGAGATACCGTGAGTTGCGGTTTATCTGGACGAAGAAACAGTGAAGAAAAAAAAGGGAAAGAAAAGTTGTTTGTTGTAAGGAAGACCAGACGAGAATTTTGCTTCCGAGGAATGGTTGGTGCCTGAGTTTTAGAATGTTTAAGTGTTACAAGGTTAGCGTTCCCCCAGTGTGCGTGTGTGTGGTGCCTGTGAGATCGGAATTGGGAGTGAAATTGACATTAAGGCTGTGTGTAGGGAGGAACGTTAAGGTCTGATCAGCTGGGCGCCCAGTTAAGAGAGGCTGTCCTGGAGATTGTGTCGTGTGATGTGAACTATGCCAAGACGAAGTGGAGGGGCTTACACTTGTCGCATGATAACATGTCTAGTGTATTTACAGTGATAATTACAAGTTGATGATTGCTATAGCATTTTTAAATGTGTTTTATTGTTTGTTTCTTAAGATTGCAGAGAAAAGGGAATCCAATACACGTTTAAAGGTTTGGGATTCTTTTTATCCATATTCTGAAGGTGTTACTCTCCTTACAGTCAGTTCATAAGGGTAGTAATGTGTTAAAACTGAAGCTCTCTGGGAATCTCGCATCCCTCTGGTAACTGTCCACATCTCTGCTGACCTCTGCTGTAATAAGACTTGGGGAATATCCGTTATCTCATCCCGGGGTATTCACGTTTGTGCTGACCTTGTTCTCTTGGTCAGGTCAGGTCATCGTCAGACGTAATTCCTCTTTATTTTTTATTCCTGTTTGTTTATATTGTTTGACGTGATGGATGGACCGTAAGATGTAACGAACGTGTGTGTGTGTGTGTGTATGTGAGTGTTTGTTTTTGAGTTTGTTTGTATGTTTGTAAATGTCGCTTCAGGATGTGGGGAGGTTGTTGAGAGGATGTACAGTAAGCCTGTTGAGGATGTGGGAGAGTTAGGATGCGGACGTATGAGATATGACCGTGTGAGGATGTGGGGGATGTGTGGACGTGTGTGTGAGAATGTGTGTGTGTGGAGGGGGGAGTTAGGATGCGGGCGTGTGAGGTTGTGGGCGTGTGGGGGGCGCGTGGTGGCGGCGCCGTGATCAATATCACGCCCTTCATACTAGGGCCCCCGCAAATGCCTGAGCCGCAGTTACCCTCTCGCCCTACTTTGTCTGCTGTCCTACTTAGTCTGCTGCTCTACTTAGTCTGCTATCCTATTTTGTCTGCTGTCCTACATTGTCTACTGACCTACTTGGTCTGCTAACCTTCTTTATTGATCTACTTTGTCTGCTGATCTGCTTACTGCCTATGTCGCCTCTCATGTAGCCATTGTCATGGTGTCATGTGTCATATACCAATGTCAGGCCTGTGTCATGTCTTATACCGGGTGTCAGGCATGTTTTATGCCTTATACCCGGTGTCAGGTAAGTCAGTGTCTCGCTCCTCCAAGTCTTCATCAGGTAACTGGCGGATCCATTTCCCTTCCGATAGTTTTATGAGGAGCAGGTGTCCGGTGGGGTAGTTAATTAGTATCTCTCTCTCTCTCTCTCTCTCTCTCTCTCTCTGTCTCTCTCTCTCTCTGTCTGTCTGTCTGTCTGTCTCTGTCTGTCTGTCTGTCTGTCTGCTCTCTCTCTCTGTCTCTCTCTGTCTCTCTCTCTCTCTCTCTCTCTCTCTCTCTCTCTCTCTCTCTCTCTCTCTCTCTCTCTCTCTCTCTGTCTCTGTCTCTGTCTCTCTCTGTCTGTCTCTCTCTCTCTCTCTCTCTCTCTCTCTCAACACCTATCGTAAGCGAGATGTTATCGTAAGTGATATGTTAGTGTGTTATCGTATGTGAGGGGAGGTTATCGTGTTATCTCAATAGCCACTGTGGTTTATCTACCTTATCTCCACCGCCTCCTTCACCTCACCTGTAATTATGACGGCGACCACAAAAATGGCCCCCCGGGAAGGTAAACAGTGTTGTGATTGCAGGGATCACGTGAGGATTAACCACCCTAGCGCTAACCTAACGCTGCCTTAACCTCACTTAACGTAATCTAACCTAACGTAACAAAACACTTAACTAATCAATCAATCACCTAACCCCCAGGTAACGTTAGGGTGGATGTTTATGTGAACCGATTGGAATGATGTACTATTTTGTTATACTTGTTATTCGCTCGTAATTTTTGGAGCGTATTATGGTATGATGTGTAGGTTTGTCTTTCTGTCCGTCCGTCCGGTAACTCTCTGCGTCTGTCTGTTTCGTCCGTCCTGTAACTTTCTGCGTCAGTCTGCCTGTCTGTCTCCGCCTGTTACTCCGTCCAATAACTTCCTTGTTTCTAAACTGTATCTTAAACTTTTGTTCACAGATTAATATTAAGTTCCAGAGATACCTTGTCCTTAGCTTAGCTTAACTTAGCTTGTCGTTAGGTTAGGCTAGCTTAGCCTAGCGTTGGGTTAGCGTTTGGTTAGGTTAGGTTTGGCTTGGCTAGCTTAGCGTTAGGTTAGCTTGGCACTAGGTTAGGTTTGCGTTAGAGTGGTGGTGATTCTTCAGGTGACCCATACTCTTTTTATTTGGGGGGGGGGGGACTTCACTGGGTCAGAGGTCAAGGCCATTGTTGACAGCAGATTGCTGACCCCTGAACCTTACATTGGCGGGTCACGGCGTTTCTTGAAGAGGCAGGGTTTGGTTGTCACGCGTTCAGTGTACTTTAAGTAGATGTTTTAATTGTATTGGTGTAGGTGTGTGTTTATTTGGTGTTTTGCCCCACACACACACACACACACACACACACACGTATAATTATAATTGTTGAAGTGAAGTAGTTCTTCGGCTTTATTTATCAGTGTGGCGTAGATCATCATTTTGTTTACTAGTGTGACGTAGATGAGCTTCATTGTTTACTAGTGTGACGTAGAAGGGCGTCATTATTTACTAAGTTGACGTACATGGCAGCTTCTTTGTTTACGAACGTAACACAGATGACAGCCTCTTTGTTTACTGGTGTGACGTAAATGGTCGACATTGTTTACAGATAGCGGCAGAGATTGGCAGCTTCGTTTACAGAGACGTCGAGGAGCCCAACATTTTTTTCCCTCTTCCAGTTCTTCGTCATCTTGTGTTTCATTCCTCTGTTATTTTTGGCTGCGAAATATTTTGCATTAGATGAGTGAAATGTAGTTTATTAGTTGTTGTTTATTGAGTCGGCGATGATGAACAAATATTATGATAATGAGTTTTGTTATTGACTGTATAATGAGTTGGCACGATGGTCAAAATACGGAGAAAAGCAATTAATATATATATATATAGAGAGAGAGAGAGAGAGAGTTTAACTTGAGTTGTTGTGGTTAATAATATACTCCGGAGTTAGTTAATTAGCCACTATGTTAATTATTATTCCTACCCCAAAAATTAAATAAATAAAAAAGCTATGCAAATGTTTGTAGGTACAAATGACAGTATAGTTTTAAGTTTCTTTGTAGTGTAGAAATTTGAGGAAGTTATCTTATAAGGAAGTTATAAGATGGGGAACTTATCGTATGGTGAAGTTATCGTATGAGTGAAGTTATCGTATGAAGTTATTTAATGTGGAAGTTATCGTACGAAGAAGATATCGTGTGGGGAAGCTCTCATATGAAGATGTTATTGCAAGGAAAAGCTATCGTAGGGAGAAGGTATCGTACGAGGAAGTTATCGTAAGTTATCAGGGCTTGCAGTGGTCGGTAAAGCTCCCTCCTACATATTATTGTCAAGTGTTTACCTCTTGACTCTGCTGGGATGAGTAATGATGGCGGTGTCATGCTCTTTCCTCTACCTCACCTCCTCCTCTCCTCTTCTCCGTCTTTTTACTCTTCTTCTCCTCCTCTTCCTTTTGCTTTTCTTCCTCCTTTATTTCCTCCGCCTCTTCCTACTCTTCCTCTTTTATCTCCTCCTCCACCATCTTTTCCTTCTCCACCACCTCTTCCTCCTTTTCTCCATCACCCCCATCTCCTCTTTCTTGTCCTCCTCCTTTTCACCACCACCTCTTCCTCCTCCTTTGCCCCTCCACCCCCCCACCCCCCCACCTTCTCTCTCTCCTTCACCTGCCACTCTCCGTGAGACTGAGTTTTATCACCTCCGCGGTTTTACCTCACTGAAGGAGGCATGATGTTCTGAGGTTCTTCGTCTTCTGTATACCTGTAGTTCTCCGTCGTTATCTTCGCACCTGATGGCCCCTGTTGACCTCGTAATTAAGCTTTATATGCAGGTGAATGACATACACCCACACTGCCCCCTATCTCGTGTAAGACTTATAAGTGTAGTGGAGTGTGGTGTTTGTTCTGTGGGTTTGTGGTTGAATATCCAGCTTAGAGAAATTTCTCCTTTCATAAGTGAGGATCAAGATAATGGTACCCAAGGCCTTTAAACTCCCCCTCCCCCCTGCTCCCTGTCCCCCTGTTCTGTTTATCTGATCCATGGAGGAACATGGAACACTTTGCCCTTTGAATGTGATCAAGTGAACTTTCCACACGAGCGCGCGATAGATAACTCCTCAGAGTAGTCCGCTATTTTTGTTTTTACCTGACGATATTGAACAAACGGTATATATTTGATAACTATATACCAAGGGATGAGCTAGGTGGCGGGTGATAATTCCAGCTGTGTATTCTTCTCCTTGAAAAGCACCTGTGTCCTTACGCCTCGAGGCCTTGCAAATATATCTTTATATTCGCCAAATCACGTGAAGGAGAGCCTTAAGGGGGTTTATTGACACATGTTGTAAGCTGTCCAAGTCCAAAATTTATCTGGTGCCCCAAAACAAAAATTCTTGAGGCAGACATTTCAGAAACCTCCTTAGCAAGACTGACGTTTCAGGAATATCAACGGAAAGGCGTTTCGGGATAGCTAGACGCGTTTTATGAATCACCAGGGAAAGAATAAGTGTCTCAGGAAGAGGACTTTAATAATCTCAGAAGACAGACGCTCCAGTAATCAACAGAAAACACCAAGAAACTCAATCTCGAGAAACATTATAATAATCAACAGGAAACATTTAAAAGAAATCTCTTAAAATTTTCAGAATTTTAATGGAAATATGAGGTACAAATTTATCGACGCAGGAAAAAGAACAGTATTACTGGACTCTACACACGGGCGTCTCTTGATCTCATGGGACTCATCTAAGGTCGAGGCTTTGTTTACGTCTGTCAGCTGTTGTTGGTATAATTAGTCACGCCTCACAACTTCTGCGGCCCAGAGTCTTTAACTGTACGCCTCCCCCCCCCTCCCTCTCCCCTTTCCTGGAGCGGACACTTGTTGTTGTTCTTGTATTTATTTGTTTTTTTATTATTTTAAACGCATCGAAAACTGTAATTGAGGGTAATGCTACCCGGGGAGGGGGTAGGTTAGGTAAGGTAGTGTTATGTTAGCATAGGTTGTTAATCTTAGGTGAAATTAGAACAAACCTTCAGGTAGCTCTTAATTGTATTTATTAATGTATTTTGTTATGGTCGTGTGGTTGTGTGTGTGTGTGTGTGTGTGTGTGTGTGTAAAACAACGGAGATACAGTATTAACGCAACATAAAGAGATCACTTGGTATAATTACTGGCTTAAGGAGTGAGCATGTGGGCGGCCATCGAACTTTGATTTGATCTGATCTGAGGCCGCCCACACTCCATTCCTGTGATCTCAAGCCGCCACACACAATTCTTTAATCTCAGACCGCCCACGCACCATTCCTGTGATCTCAGACCGCTCACACACCATTCCTATTCCTGTGATCTCAGACCGCCCACGACACCATTCCTGTGATCTCAGACCGCCCACGACACCATTCCTGTGATCTCAGACCGCCCACGACACCATTCCTGTGATCTCAGACCGCCCACGACACCATTCCTGTGATCTCAGACCGCCCACGACACCATTCCTGTGATCTCAGACCGCCCACGACACCATTCTTGGAATTAATATCAGGCCGACCACACTGCTTTTGTGGTTTCAGGCCGTCCACACACCTCCCACATGATCTTAAGGGCAATCACACGCAGTCTCATGTCACGTGGGCGGCGTGTGGGCAGCCTAAGGTCGCGTAATCTCAAGCCACCCGCCCGCGTCACCATCACTCATCGTCTCCCACCAGAGGGAGTCACGTGGGCAGCTTCATGTACAATGTACTGTAACACAACTTGACGTCCTACCACAAGCTGGTGGGTGGTCCTGCCACCCACCAGCTTGGGATTCTCAGACGCTCATACCATAAATATTTTTCTCCCTAGTAATGTGAGAACGTATATTTATTTAGCCTCCAAAGATACGACACGACACGAAAATAGGGAACCCCTGAAGATTAAACTCCTCGGCTTTATTTTACCTGAAGATTAACTACCCTAACGCTAACCTAATTTAACTTAACCCACTCTACCCTAACCTAACCGTAAACCTCCTATAGCATTAGGGTGGTTAATCTTCAGGTGATCAGAAAATCGCCATTAAAGAAAAAAAACTAAAATTTCACTGAGACTTTACCTCAACTAATTACTCTGTCATCCCCAGTTACGAGAAAAAATACCTTAAAACTTTTGAGAGTCCTGACTGGGACGATCTGGATTCACAAAGCTTCTATAATCACACGTTCAGATTTGTTTCTTTAGCTCGAGTGAGATGGAGTCTCACTTTATATCATCGTTTATGGGAGTAATTTCGGCTGAGGAACCCCTGACCGACCCAGCTTAAGATAGGTAGCGCTGGTTATAATGTCGTCTGCATGTAATTTTAGGCTTTAACGCCGCCCAGCACACCACGTTGATCTACACACCCTCCTACACCACCTACACACCCTCCTACACCACCTATACCCTCCTCCACCACCTACACCCTCCTCCACCACCTATACCCTCCTCCACCACCTATACCCTCCTCCACCACCTACACCCTCCTCTGCACCCTTTCCACCTCCACCTACACACCATCTTTCCACCTACACCCCCTCCAACTCCTACACCCTCCCCCAACACTTACACCCTCCTCCAACACCTACAGTCCAACACCATCATCCACCACCTACACCCTCCTACACCACCTGCACCTTCCTCCTACACCTTCCTCCAACACCTACACCCTCCTTCACCACCTACACCTTCCTCCAACACCTACACCCTCCTTCACCACCTACACCCTCCTCCAACACCTACACCCTCTTTCACCACCTACACCCTCCTTCATCACTTGCATATCAGATATCCCCCCTCTCTTGAACACCTGGTTAACACTAATTAGCGCCATTGACCTTTATTCAGATTCTTTAACGCCAGGTATTCTTCCTTCAGCGCTTGCACATAGTCCGTTCGTCTTCAACACCTCCATGCCACCCACTCGTCCTCTTATGTGGACGAGTAAGGACAAGTGAGGGTGTGTGGGCAGGTGTAGGTGTGAGGCCAGGTGTAGGTGTGAAGCTTGGGTGAGTGTGAGGCCAGGTGTGTGTGTGTGTGTGTGTTGATCTGAGTAAGCTTGAGGTGTGACAGGTGTGCAGGGAGCAGTGGTAATTAGTATTTGCGTATACTTGACCTACTTAGAGGGCTGGTGACCCACTATACCTGCTCAGGTTGATGTGGGTGAGGTGTGAGCGGGAAGGTCATGGGTTGGTTAGGGGAGCAGGTGGGTGGAGGTGGACACTTATGGGTTGGTCCTCCTCCTCTAACTCTCTACTCTTCTTCCACCTCCTCTTCCTTTACCTCCTTTAGCCACCATCCTTCTATGTACTTGTTTATTAATTATTTCTGTATTATTTATGATCAGGGTCGTGCGTTCTTCAGTAATCATTGTAAACAGATCGAAATGATAGAATTTTCACTTTATATTCTCTTCGTGTGTGTGTGTGTTGGTGGTAACTAATGATTGTAACACTAGCACAACACCTGCCTCGTAATGATCCTCATGAAGTATTCAGTAATCGCTGTTGTTGTTGGGTGGAGCTGTTGCCGGGGTTCTGGTCGTGGGTCACTGTTGGGGCCTCGCTCTTGGTCATCGTAAAGAAGACGATTTTTTTTTATTAATGTTCTGTGTGTACGATTTGTCCGCCCCTTTTGATTTATATTTATATTTTTTAATTTATATATTTTTTTTACTACAAATTATGTTACGTGTATATGAAATTTATATAAGATTTATTTTATGGAGAACTATAAATATTAAAAATACGCATCTCGGGTGTTTCTCATAATTTTTATCATAATGTATTGCGTTATTCTCATTAGTATTTATCCTTTAAGACTAACAATATATTTTGGGAACGACCTTGATCACAGGGTGGGAGCTGATCCACCTAATGATTCATGTGTGGTCCTGCTGTTGGGATCCTGTGAACCATCATAACGTCAGGTGTGAGAGTTGGCCAGCCACAGATTACGGTTGTTAATGTGGTGAAGCTGACTGATTGTTGCTAATCTACTCTAAGGGGTCCTGTAATCCTGCTTCTGGTATTAATCCATCTTCGTGTAATAAAGTTATCGTGTGTCCTGGAGTCTTGAGTTATCTTGATGCAGTAGGTGAGATGGGTGGCTCATTATTTTGTGTCCAGGGAATGTTATAATATGTGTGTGTGTGTGTGTGTTACCTGGCTTAAGGAAATCTCTAAAGGAATCACTCATCACCAAATGTCTTGTACCTGGTTTAGCTTCGTCTGTTGTTGTCTTGTTAAGCAATATACTGTACACATATAGATTAAATAAAAACAATGTGACCCGAGGCGTTACTGGGGGGTTATGAGCGACGATGTTCAATGAGTTAAAACAAAAGCATTTCTTATACGGTAATGATAGTAGATTTCTGCTTGCTAAAGAGGGTGTGAGGGACAGTGATGAGAGAGAGAGAGAGATTTAACACCTTTAACACCAGTAATTTTACCTTCTAGAATTAAATCCAAAACGGTGTGTTAAGAGTGGAGTGTGTGGAAGTTAAGACCGCCATCTTCTCTATATAGCTCACAGAGGTATTAAGCGGGGGAGAGGATAGGGGGGGGGGATATGCTCTGTGCTATAAATGGCTTGAGATTGAATATGAAAAATAACTGGTGGAGTATTAAATGGCCTCCGAGTTAATGAATAAATTTTCCAATCTTAAATGTCATGAGTGGATATGAGACTTAAAAGTCGGTGGTGGCGTGGGAGTGGGGGGAGGTGATAAAATGTCACTGAATGGCCTGAGAAAGGTGAGTGTGGGTAACGAAAAATGTCAGCGTAATAAATGGCCTCCTGAGGTACGAGTCAATCACAGTGACTAGGATGATAAATGGGGGTTAATCCCACAAATGGACGGCGCGGGGATATTAAAAGGTCACACTGTGTTTTGTATCCTGACAGATTATTTTGTTGTCTCTCTGATCTTTGGGGATAATGGAGTGTTTTTCTGTCTGTCTGTCCGTTTCTTTTTCTCAAACCAACCATCTTGTCAAATTTTAACTTGATTCCACCT
Source organism: Homarus americanus (assembly GCF_018991925.1). Taxonomy (NCBI): domain Eukaryota; kingdom Metazoa; phylum Arthropoda; class Malacostraca; order Decapoda; family Nephropidae; genus Homarus; species Homarus americanus. Next base: position 5,734,297 of record NW_024750852.1, read on the forward strand.
GGCCCGTAATTGGGGTGTGGCTCTGTAAACACTGTAACACAACACGCCGCCATCACAAATAGATGTTCCTTAGGGGCTAGAATATATGTTTGTTACTCTCAATCAGTATAACTGAGTCGCTTAAACAACTCCTGGAACCATTTACGATGGTTAAGTGTGTGTAATAATAATAATAATAATTAACGGTTTATTGAAAAGGCTTGCAGCCCGAAGGCTAAAAATAATACACTGGACATAAATGACTTATTACATACATTGGTGGTTTAACAAAAGTCTTCATTAGAGAAAGGTAAAGGAACATACAATGAACATAAGAATGGAGGAAACTGCAGCGGGCCTATTGGCCCATATTGTGTGTGTGTGTGTGTGTGTGTGTTTCACTCCATGACCGTCTTAGCCACCAAGCTCGACTCGTCAATACGGCATCTCGTGCAGTGAGTGGATGGTGAATGAAACGGTAAAGTTTGGGCTGGTTTACCCTATATCCTGGTCACATGTCCCGCCTCCTACACAGTCACCTTCCTGATGCCATGTGCTTATGGAGTTATTTTTTTATGGTATATATTTGTATTAGTTTTGCTTTGGGTTAACTGAGAATTGGTTAGAAATGACTGTGTATGGGGGTGTATTTGAGGGCACTTTATGATGTATAGGTCTCTTTAACTTTGTGAGTAATAAACAATTAATGTTCGTGTTTGATGCATCCAATCGGTGTCTCCTCGACCTGTTCTGAATAGATCACCTTATTATAACTTTATTATTCATTCTAATGTAATTGGCTCGTTTCCAGACAACTTAGTCCTTGTGTCTGCTATTCACGAAAACGTATTCCCGTGTAGTAATCCAAACCTGTATTGGAAGGCGTTGAATTGGGGACGTGAGATTGGGTTTGGGTAAATAATGGCCAGGCGGTAATTATGACAACACGGGGAAATGAGTTCGAGGCTGGAAGTGCTCGCCAGGAAAAAGTATTAACATTCCAGCAGCCAATAAGCTTACGACGAGGCGGCCCGGGGCGTCAGGCTGTTACACTCACTCACTCTTCTCTCACTCACCAGAATGCTGAGAGCGGATCATGAGGGGATTTATACCATTTGTGTATACGCATTAAAACAACGACTATTTTTGGAGATTTAATATAATTACGGGGAAGGATTACTATTTCAGATTTTTTAGTATTGATATTAGTGAAAGGGTTTATCACTGAATTATTTAATATACAAATTTAAAATTGACCGGAAGTAGGATTAATTTAACTTGTCAGATTAATGTTTAGGATTTATGTTATTGACTGATGTGAGTTTAAATTTATGACAATTCGGGATTTAATTGGGATTTTAGCGTTTTGGTTTGATTGGTGCGATATAAGAAGGTTTTATGACAACGTTGGATTATTATTATTATTATTATTATTAATATTATTTGAAATTTTGTCGAATGGCTATAAGTAATGATGAAATACAGTAGAGGGATTTATGGTGATGGCATTAAATTTTAGGGGTTAATGGTAGGGATTTCTCACTTCCTACCACCTCCGCCTCTACCTCCACCGCCTCTACCTCCACCACCACTACCTCCACCACCACTACCCCCAACACAGTACCTTCACCACCACTAACTCCACCACCACTACCTCCACCATCACTACCTCCACCATCACTACCCCCAACACCATTACTACCACCAGTATCACTTCCTCCATCCTCGGATCAGTTTAAGTGTGGCCATACAGTAGAATAAAGTCAACTGCTTTGTGTTGATATGCAAACTCATTGCATATGTGTCGACTGTATGAATTTTATAAATATATACACACATGCAAATTTCATGTATTTATGCACGATACAACATCATGTACAAGCTGACACAGGCCGCACGAGAGAGAGAGAGCTGTATCTATTAGGGAAATGAACAAAGGCGCTTCTTGTTTTCTGGCAGATTTTTTGCAGCAACTCAAACATACACATTATCACACATTATCCAGTGCAGCGACGCGTTACAGATTCTTAGCAGGCCACTCGCGTTACTCCCTCGCAAACGTTTCACTCTTCCCCACAATCGTCTCCACCCCCTCCCTCACAATCGTCTCCACCCCCTCCCTCACAAACGTCTCCACCCCGTCCCTCACAAACATCTCCCCCCTCCCCTCACAATCGTCTCCACCCCTCCCTCACAAACGTCTCCACCCCTCCCTCACAAACGTCTCCACCCCTCCCTCACAAACGTCTCCACCCCTCCACCTCACAACGTCTCCACCCCTCCCTCACAAACGTCTCCACCCCTCCCTCACAAATCGTCTCCACCCCCTCCCTCACAATCGTCTCCACCCCCCATAGGATTGTGTGATAAGGACGGCCAATACCACTCGTTTACGTGACTTCTGCTTGTTTGATAACTGAATTTAGTTTTTCCAGTTATTCACTATTGTTTACACATTTTCCTCCACTTTTGAACATTTCGACAGGATTTTTTTTATAGAATATGCAGCGTGTCCGCATTTTTTTTCAAACCTTTCCATTTATTTTTATTTTTTTTCGTTCATCAGTCTTGGGATCTAGAAATGTGATTATCAATTGTTTTTTCTGTCCTGTTACCAGCTAAATGTCTGTTTTTATTGTCATTGTTTATTTATTTATTTTTTTACCATTGTGTTTTTGTTCGTCAGTCACAATAGTATATATATATTTTTTTAGTTGGTACATGCCTTAAAAGTTTTCATGTTTTATTGTACACACACACACACACACACACACACACACACACCAAAAACATGTATCTCCACGTAAGGGTCCAATGAGTTGTAAAATGAACACCACGACTCTTGTTCTTTCGGTGGGGTTGTCAAAATCCATCGTCCGTTGTGTCATACTGTAGTAGTACTGGACGTGTTGGCTTTAGAACGTTTTCAGATAGTGTTAAAAGTTTCTCCTTGATTGTATTGTGAACTTACACGTTTTCAGGTATTTGTGTCTGGATCAACAACATTATTGATCACACAGCATCGACAACAGCGATAACAACAATAATAACAACATCCACAGCGGTAAACATTAACATCATCATCATCCAGAACAACAACAACAGATAAACAAATACACATAGCTGCCTACTGACCATACATTGTCTTTTTGCCCTGAACTGGATACTTGTGTTTTCATTTTATATTTTTGTTAGGCCTAGGGATATGTACAATGACCAGACAGTGATATTCATGTGGTCACCAGTTGCCATAGGCCTATACACGATATTTACTCATCCTAAGCCCTATATTTTTTTTTACTTAGGTGTATTATATGAAAGACAATAAATATGAAAACGTAAATTGTTTGTGGAAATTAACCCGGTATGTTTTATAAGTTGGCTCGGGATATTTTATAAAGTATCCCGTTATAGTTTATAATATAATGGTATTGTTGAAGAGGGTGGTCGGTGGTTGACTATGTTGACTCAATGCCACACAATCACCGTAACTTTGAGGTAATAGGGTGCGGGCTGTCGGCATACCACCACTACCACCACCACCCACCACTACCACCACCATCACCACCACCACAATCCACCACCACCACCACCACTACTACTACTACCACCACCACCTTGTTATAGTCGAAACTGTTCTGAGCACCGACGATAAGTGGACCTTGTTGGTGAAGAGGCGGGAGGTGAGGGGGGGTGTGAGAGAGGGGAGGGAAGGGATGCAATGAGGGTGGGAGAGGAGATTCGGTGAGGGTGTGTGAGAGAGGGAGGGAGGTCAGGTAAGGTCAGGTGTTCAGACAGGAGACGTGAGAGAGTTCTGTTAGTCGCTCCCACCAACCACGTCATCGCCTACATAAAAACACTAAGCATGTGGCATATAATTCTGTTCTTTACACGCCTTTGATGGCTGGTGGTAGCTGGTGATTGCTAGCGATGGCTGGGTAGCATCACACAATTAACGTAATAACTTGTACAATATTACCTGTCCGTCTCAGGGTGATAATGCTGACACATTAATATCTTGGTGTGTGTGGGGTAATAACCTTAGCCTAACACAACATTACCCCAGGTAGCAGTGGGCTGATAATGCGACTGTGTGTGTGTGTGTGTGTGTGTGTGTGTGTGTGTGTGAGTGTGTGTGTGTGTGTGTGTGTGTGTGTGTGAACATTACCCCAGGTAGCAGTGGGCTGATAATGCGACTGTGTGTGTGTGTGTGTGTGTGTGTGTGTGTGTGTGTGAGTGTGTGTGTCCTACCTGAGAAAGGTCAACTGTGCTGTTTAATCCCTTTACGAGAGAGAAGAGCTTGGACCGTATACCCCCCCTCGCCCACATGTATCAAGCAGTAGTAGGGACTAAAAGGGGGCAGATTTAGAAAAGGGAGGGAGAAGTGAGAGCTTCTAGACATCATGAAGATAACCCACCGACACAATGCTTTCCACCCCATCATCTCCTCCTCCTCCTCCACCTCACCACCTGATGCCATACATCATACATGATCATTGTTCCATTAACAACCATCTCAGAAACCCTCATGCCAAAAAACAATCCTACACATACGGAATATATATATATATATATGCTATATATATATATATATATATATATATATATATATATATATCTCTCTATATATATATATATATATATGTAATAATTTAAAACAGCAGGAGAGGGAGCACGTGGTGACAAGACCAGAGAATGATTCTTGGGCAGCAGTGGAACCTCCCTCCTGGCAGCGTGTAACTCACTGATGGTTGGCTGTGATGTGAGGTTTATTCTGTGAGCCAAGGAGCACTTGACGCTTAAGTGGCTACTACTCGGGGAATCTCAAATGAAGGTGAGTGTTGGTGCGTATAGTCACCTGGTGTTGAGGTGCGTAAGTGACACCTGGTGTTGGTGCGTATAGTCACCTGGTGTTGGTGCGTAGTGACACCTGGTGTTGGTGCGTCAGTGATCACCTGGTGTTGGTGCGTAGAGTCACCTGGTGTTGGTGCGTAGACTCACCTGGTGTTGGTGCGTAGACTCACCTGGTGTTGGTGCGTAGACTCACCTGGTGTTGGTGCGTAGAGTCACCTGGTGTTGGTGCGTAGTGACACCTGGTGTTGGTGTGTCGAATCACCTGGTGTTGGTGCGTGTATTTGAGACCCGGTATGCTCGGTCATCTGGAGAGAGCGCCCTCTCTCGAACCTGCTATGGCTGTGGATTCATTTTATCAGTGCTCGAATCTCTTGGTTTCCGTCAAGTCTTGTGTTGTTCAGTATCTTCTCTTCTTCCATCACTACAGCCGCCTACTAACTCCACCAAGCTCTGGCACAGCAAAGTTCAGTTGTTGGTTTAAAACTCTCGTGTACCTTTTAATGGTATATGTACTGTACGCTCATTCTTAAGTTTAAGCAATGGTAATTACCATAACAATTTTACTAATTTAATACTGCCGTTTTAATATTATTATTGTCGTGATTACTACTACTACTACTACTACTATTATTATTATATTATTGTATATTACTTTCGTGATTGTTAAAAAGTTCAAAACGCAAGCACAATCAAGAATCTCTCTCTATTACGATTGCTTTGTAAACTCAACATCGTTCTGATTGCTAAGCCTTTGAACACGAGGATAACATATTGTTATCAGTCTACATCCGCTTCCATTATCAGGATCGGGCACTTGTGTGAGGGGAAGGGGACTTAGCGGTGCGTGTTGGGTTTAATACCAGAGGTCATACTTCCTAGGCACCTGGAAAATGTTGAAATATTCACGTAGGTCAAATGTCAAGAGATGAAGGTCACACGGGAAATAGAACTAAATTGAACAATATTTTTCTTCCTGCCGCTGTCTCAACTATTATAGTCTTACGCCCCACTTGTAGATTTTATTGATGTTTCCAAAATTATGTTGACTGACAGTGGACGAGACTTGGTGTGTTTATATTGACAAAAAAAACGAGTGATACTTATTTTTTCTTCTTTTTTACCACCCAGAGATTATATTGTAGGCTATAAGAGGTATGCATTTTAGATACTATTATTTGTCTCTGTACAGGTGAGTGTTGACAGCCGCGTCGACAGTGTACTCAAACCCCCCCCCACCCCCCACCCCCTTGAATATCTGCCCCGCTGATCTCACTCTCCTTAAGCCAGGATGGGAGGACTAGGTTGGTGGTCTGTTGTCTGTTTGGTCATGATAACCGTATCCAAGACGCAGTTGCTCACGTGGTATCACCGAGGCTCACATAGATTGACCTCTCCACACGTCACTAGTTCCCCCTGCAAGCGTACGTTTCCCGAGTTGTTGTACTGTATTTAGTTGACCATCCATTTGTCTCCATGTTGCTTCTCTCACTCGACAACAGTGTTTATCTTGGTGTTGTAATGTTCCACCATCTACCACGTTGGTGCCTTGTTGTGTGGGCACTGAGTTTCTGCAGGTGTTGGGGAGGCTGACGAAGCGGTGTTATGTGTGACGGTGAGGGAGGTATCCATAGGTAATTTTTAAGGTAGATGAGAAAAAAAAAATGTGTCCCCCTTTGTTCACACATTGACGTAATCCACCCGCCACACCCACCCACCCACCCATAACCCTAACAGCATCACCACAGTATATAAAATTCGGCGTATACAAAAAATATATGCAAATTATATTCAGAAAAAAAATCCGGTACCGTCATCCCTGCCAGTCTCTTCTTGTTTAATATTGTACCGGGGAGGTTGAAGGGGGGTACCGGGGCTGGGGTTGATGTGGTATGGAAGGCGGAGGGGCAAGGAGAGAAGGTTATTGATAGGATTTAAATATGTAGGATGAGTGAGAGGGGTGTTTGTAGTATGGAGGTGAGTGTGGAGGGTTAGGTGGGGATATGGAGGGTCAGGTGGGGATATGGAGGGTCAGGTGGGGATATGGAGGGTTAGGTAAGGGTATGGATGTTTGTGTGAAGGCAGGATGATGTAACAAGGGTGTATGGTCTTTAGAGAGAGATAATAATTGTGTTTTCATGTGAAGTGTTGAGGTGACTGAGGGGGAAGGAAGGTTAGGTAGGTGTGTGTGTGTGTGTGTGTGTGTGTTTTTGTTTCCTGTAAGAAGACCGACTATTCTAAGCCTCTAACGCTATACATTTTTCATCCCCGTAACCTTACCAAGTTCGTCTCTTGTACTGTGTAGGGTAAGGGTCCTCGTGTACAGTATAGCCGAGCTCCCTACCTGAGGCTCTTTTTATTTATTTATTTTATTATTTTATTTATTTTTTATTTTATTTATTCTTTCATTCTTTCTTTAATAAGGTCAGAACATCCTCCTTTACGCTCACTATGGCACTAGTCTGAACTCTTCATGTATCGTTAATGTCTTGAAGAAAAACAAAATAGCAACAGCAGTTAAAAGATTAAATTTGAGGGGAAGAAAAAAGAAGTCAAGGTTGATCCATTTATTATTATTATTATTATTATTATTATTATTGTTATTATTATTGTTGTTGTTATTGTTGTTGTTATTGTTGTTGTTGTTGTTTATTTATTTATTTTTTGTTAGCGTGACATGAAACAAGTTGATCTGATGTTGATGATGTCAGTGGCAGGTATCGTGATGTTACTGATTATGAAGGGGATATATTGTAACGTTTACTTAGCGTGATTTAAGTAACAACGAAAGAATGTAACATATTTTAGCGTGACCTTTCCTTATAGCGTGATCAAATAATTATACAAAAAAGAGACATAATAGTTTTAACGTGATTTTATGATGTTAGGAAGGGATTAAATTAAGGTGTATAACTTTATTAATTACGAGAGAAGCGAGTTAAGGCACCTGTAGGGAAGTTAGGAGACAATCTTTACACTGTGGCGGCAACATACAAACTTAGTGAGATGTTATGAAGGTGTAATTAAGTCGGAGAGGTGTGTGTCGCGGGAGGCAATATCCCACGTTATTACCCCGGGGAGTAATCACTTGAGCGTTAAGTTTTATAAGAGATCACTTGAGCGCTGAGTCTCGGACCATTACTACATATATGAGTAATCAAATTAGAGTGCAGTAATTACATCAGGAAGTAGTTAAGGGTAGAATTAGTAAAGTTTTCTTAGAGTAATTTGATCGAGAAATAATCTAAAGTCAGTTGTAATAATAATAATATATAATAATAATAACTAATAGTAATGTTAGAATTGATCAGTGGTTTGGTTAAAGCCTCATCGGGAACAAGGATTGATCAAGAGAACGAGTGATCAGCGCGAGGAGTGATCAGCATGTTGGTATTATTCACTCTTAAGAGATTGATCAGGCTTAAGGAACAGTTCAATACGGCCATGAGTTATTAAATGAGCGTGAAGTCATTAGTAACATGAGTAATTTAGCGTGAAGTCATTAGTGTAAGGATTAATTTAGTGTGAAGTCATTAGTAACAGGAGTAATTAAGCGTGAAGTCATTAGTGTAAGGATTAATTTATGTGAAGTCATTAGTAACAGGAGTAATTAAGCGTGGTCATTAGTGTGAGGATTAATTTAGTGTGAAGTCATTAGTGTAAGGATTAATTTAGTGTGAAGTCATTAGTGTAAGGATTAATTTAGTGTGAAGTCATTAGTGTGAGGAAATAATTCAGAGTGAAATCATGTCAGTAGGCAGTAACACGCTCTCTCCTGACGTCAACGCCATGTACTGACCAGGGACCATGTAAACAATAAACAGCTGACCAGGGACCACATGAACCATACCAGCTGATCTGAAAGTATAATAAACAGCTGATCAGTGACGACGTATTGGCCAACACCTGATTAGAAACCACAATTATAATCAGAAGTATAATTATCATATACCCACATTATCCACACTAATTATACCACTGGACATTATATATATAAATAGACAGACAGACATTTATCAGGTTTCATTAAGATATTGATAAATGAATTTCCTTTCTCGTTCACTATCCATCTCCCATTAATATTTTTCTGGTCGGATTCATCATTATTATATGCGTCATTATGTTGTGTCCGGGTATCTCTTTTATCGTGAGTGTGTGTGTGTGTGTGTGTGTGTGTGTGTTTTGATGAGCGGACACTTCAGGGAGGCAATTTCCGTCCTTGTATCTGCTGCAAATTCAGTTAACCGACTCGACGTGAAGCTAATATTAACCCAGCGCTTAGGCATAGGGAGAGAGACAGACTACATGGATTGTGCCCGGTAGTCTTTTTGTAGATCTAAAAGTAACGATCAATTAACTAAAAACATTAACTACAGCCAAATGTCGTGGGGGTATTGCTAATGTGACCCAAATCTTCCCTAAAATGCACAAATTCAGAAAGGTTTTGATTTTTTTTTTCCAAGTGGACCAAAAGTAAAGAGAGAGACGTGTAAGTTAAGACGCTTGGCTGTTTTGTTGACGCTCGTGTCTTTTACAAGTCGATTTGGAGGGTCATTCATCGTCGGGCTTTGTCGTGTGTGTGTGTTTGTTTGTTTGTTTGTCTTAAGGCTGACACAATGTACTCAGAGTGGGAAAGAGAGAAGAGAAAGGAAGGGGAGAGAGAGAGAGTACACATAAACATTGGGCACAGCAGCTCGTTGTATTGCAGACTATTAAAATATACATCATTAAGAACCCATAATGTTTATCTTGGCGGCGTGTGACCAGAGCTCCCACCACCGTCACCATATCGCGTGAAAAATATCTTTATACAAGGAACTAAGCTTAACCCAGCTGCTTAAGGATTTGCCATAGAAAGGGTTGACAGGTACAAGGGTTCGAGGTCTGTGATGCTAACTGGTCTGGTTGATGGTTCGATTTTTTAAGCTCATTTCTCTTTCCTTGTTAATTTTAGGATTACTCTGCCCCCCCTCACCCATCTCACTCTCCCCTCCTTTACTCGAGCCTTTTTCCCATCTCCTCATTTCTCTCACCTCTACTTACTTTTCTCACCTCCTCTACTCACTCTCCTCACACCTCACTCTCCTCACATCTCTCTCCTCTCCTCGCCCCCCTCTCCCCCTGAGTGGACTGTAGGGCGGGTATGTTAACTTAAGAGAGGCAAGTTGATGGAAGGTGGTGTGGGGTGAGGGGCACACTGAGAGAGAGGTGATTAAGGAGGGGTGTACTGGTAGTGGTATTCCAGGTAGGGTGCTGATGATTATTACGTCATTGTGTCTGGAGGTGAAGAGAGTGGGGGAGGGAGAAGGAAGGGAGGGAAGTCAGTGGTTTTTGGACACAGATGGTTATAACAGCCTGGGGTTGGGCGTGCTGCATGGGGTACTGGAGGTGCTTGGGTGGGGGAGTCGGGGAGAGGGTGTTGCTGGAGGTGATGTTATGGTGGAGGGTGATGACTTAGTAAGGGGAGGAGAACGATGGGGTAGATGGAGGATTTAAAGGGAGACCATAGAACTAGGGGAAAATGTGGGGAGGGGGTGTGCTGGGGATGTGTTGGAAGCTGGGATGATGGGTGGGTCAGGTCCGGGGTGGGTAAGGTGAAAACAGGATGAGGGGTGGACCCGGGAGGAGGCTTAAGTAATTATGTCCCGTGATTCCTCAGCGCTTGGTCATTTGTTTTGAAAATTGCCGCATCAGGTATTGGGTCCATTTTCTTTCTAGTCGGGAGTGCAATCTTAAACTGCCGTGTTGGCCCTGCTGATTTTAAAGGAGTGAAGGACCTTGCCTCCAGATTCTGTTTGTGCCTTTGCTGCTGTTTCCCTGAACAAATAGATCTAATAACTTGTTATTTTGAGGGACTTGTTTCCAGTGCAATTTATAACTTTTGATCATTTGTTAACGACTTGTGAGTATTTTTCGGAAAAAAAAACGACGAATCGAAATATTTTTTTTTTCTTGCGATGGTTCATTGATGTTTTTTGTTTTTCCTCTGGGGCAGTATCCTTGCTCTCTGATTGGCTCCTTTTGTGGAGCCTCGTGCCATTGTTCTTTAGTGGTAGGTAAACAAAACGTGTGGTGTGGTTGGTTATCCTGAGGCCAGGTGTTTACCTTTCCCTGTGTTAGTTGACAATGTCACACGCTCATTCTGTGGTCATAATGGCTGTGTGGAGGTCATTGTTTTACACATCTGATTAGTCGTTTTGAGGCCATTCTTTCCCTGTCATCTGATTGGTTTTTAGGAGTCCAGTCGTTGACTTTGTCTTGTAATATTTAGTGATGGAGTGTTGACGGGGCCTTCCCTTCACTGGGGTAGAGTAAGGGTGGGAAGTAACGACGGAATAACGAGTTAAGTTATCCCCCACCTCACCTCTCACTCCAAGTGGAATGAGGGGGTGAGGAAGGGGGGTATTGATTAGGGTTGTCCTATGTCGCCAAAAGGTGGAATGACGTGTAATGATGTGATGATGAGGATATCATTCCCCAGGTGACTGCCGGGTAGGAAGTTAGGGTGGGGGGTCTTTCTAATGGTGACGGAGTGAGGGTTAGTGGCAGGTAGTGGTAACCCTCCCTCCCTCCCTCCCTCCATACAGACACACATCAATGTTGACGAAGGAGGGAGGGAAGTGAGCAGGTAGGGAGGGAGGTAGGTAGGGAGGGAGGGAGGGAGGTGGAGAGGTAAGAGGCAGCTCCACGTCAAGTTTCCCGATATGTTGAGACATTTTGCTGCCGCTGCAACACCCGGCAGGTGGTGGCGTCGTTGCTGGTATTGGGTGCTGATGGTGGTGTAGGGGGTGTGTTAGGTGGTGGTGTAGGGGTGTGTTAGATGGTGGTGTAAGGGTGTGTTAGGTGGTGGTGTAGGGGTGTGTTAGGTGGTGGTGTAGGGGGTGTGTTAGGTGGTGAGGAGGTGGTGGTGTAGGTGGTGGTGTAGGGGGTGTGTTAGGTGATGGTGTAGGGGTGTGTTAGATGGTGGTGTAGGGGTGTGTTAGGTAATGGTGTAGGGGTGTGTTAAATAGGCTGCCTCTTTTATTTTGCCTCCCCACCTCTCCCCAGTTAAGCAAATGGACCCCACACTGAATACTCCTATTTATTGAGAATGGGAGACACGTGGGGAGATATATGGGTAGACGGGAGATGGGGAGATAGATGGGTAAAGGGGAGATGGGGAGATAGATGGGTAAAGGGGAGATGGGGAGATAGATGGGTGATGGGGAGATGGGGAGATAGATGGGTAAAGGGGAGATGGAGATAGGAAGATAGATGGGTAGATAGGGAGATAGATGGGAGAAGATAGATGGGTAAAGGGGAGATAGGGAGATAGATGAGGATAGATGGGTAGGGGAGATAGAGGGGAGATAGATGGGTGGGGAGATGGGGGAGATAGATGGGTAAAGGGAGAGGGAAGATAGATGGGTGAGGAGATAGGAGAAGATAGATGGGTAAAGGGGAGATAGGAAGATAGATGGGTAAAGGGGAGATAGGAAGATAGATGGGTAAAGGGGAGATAGGAAGATAGATGGGTAAAGGGGAGATAGGGAGATAGATGGGTAGAGGGGAGATAGATGGGTAAAGGGGAGATAGGGAGATAGATGGGCAAAGGGGGGATAGGAAGATAGATGGATAGAGGGGAGATGTATGGGTCTCAGCAGTGGAGGGGAGCGTGGGTACAGTGGCACCTGTGTGAGTGGTGTGGGGACCAGGATATGCCAGGTGTGTGTCCTCCCTCTCTTCCCGTGTGGTCCTCGTTACAGAAACATAAACAGACTTTACTAGCAGCGAGAGGAGGCCGGCCTCAGCTCTCCTCACCACATAATCCCGGTCTAGTACCTCCAGTGCCCCCCCTCCCTCTTCCTTCGTCTCCCTGTTCCCTTAGTCTCCCTCTTCCTCCCCCCTCCCCTAGTCTTCCCCTTCCTCCTCCTCCTCCCTCCTCCCTTCCTCCTCCCTCTCTTCCTCTTCCTCCACGCACCCCAGACCATATCGTTTTTATCTTCACATGAATCTTTACGAAAAAAAATGAATTCCCAAACACCCAAAAAAACCGCCTGAGTGATGTGCGTCTCTTCCTGAACTTTATATTTGATCATATATTCATTATCACCTTTGGGACATTTACTTAACACACACTCAAGCTGTAGTGATAATTGTATACCCGCGTGTTTACATACTTAGGGTAATTAGCATATCTGTTAGCTACTTCACAATAATTCCGTTTTTTATATTATTATTGGCATTTTATTTCTTCTGTGTTTATTGTCTTTTAATAGTTTTCCTCATACGTGATTCATATTTAAGTTAGGGTTCTATTTTATTTTCTGTTATGTCTTATTATAAATGGAGAGAGAATTTGTGTAAGTACTGTAGTTGTATGTATGTATGTAGGTAAGTGGTTGATGTAGGTGGTGGGGGTGTGTGTGTGTGTAAGTAGATGGTGGATGTTGATAAGCGTAGGTGGGCGGATGTAGGTGATGACTGATGAGTGTAGCAGTTGGGTGTAGGTGGGTATAGCATGTTGGTTCAGGTGGATGTAGTTAGTGGTGTGGGTAGTGGTGTAGGTGGTGTGGGTAGTGGTGTAGGTGGTGTGGGTAGAGGCAGCGGTATGGGTAGAGGTAGTGGTGGAGGTGGGTGGGTGGCTCAGCTCTCTACACTACTCAGGGCTGGATGCTGCCGGCTGTTGTCACCACCCCAATGGAGTCACCTATTTTTTCCCCAGGTTTGAGTCGTTTAGGAACCATTTCCTCGTCTTTTCTCTGTTTTTGTTTGAAGACGAGCGAGTTCACAATTTATTTTGAAAAGTCATTTTTACATTTTCCGCTAGACATTCTTTTATCTTCAGGTCGCCCAAGGGTAGAGTTCGTAAGGTGTGGTGGAGAGAAATGTTTTGTCTCTTACGTCACAGAAATGTTTGTAAGATTATGTGAGGTAATGAGGTAAGGTCCTGCATGAAGCTCACCTGTGTGTTGTGTAGATCCCGACCAGTGTGTTGCCCTCACCTGTAGTGTGTCGCCACAAGTGTTCTGTCGTCGTGTTTATTATCACCAGGCTGGGGTATCCAGTCAGTCATATTAGGTTACCGTGGGGAGGTGTAGGAGGCACAGTAGGGAGGCAACTGTTGATAGCATTAATATCTTGGTGTCCTTGACTCTCCAGTGACCTGCAATGAACTTTCTCTTGATTTGTAAACACAGCCAGTATGACTCAGGGATTGAGTCGCACTACAGGAGGTGGTGCCCGTGTGGGGGGAGAGGATGGGTGTGGTAATCTCCATTGGTAATGAAGACCGCGCCCTCGTCCAGGCACAGAAGGCCAGTTGACTAACACCTGGACGAGGGCGGCCAAGGCATAACGTTATGAATAACGAATTTAATGAGCGAGTGTTGACAGTAGTGTGTGATGGTGGTTGTGTCACGCACCTCCAGGGTATAATTGATGACTGGTGTGACAACAGCCACCCGGGCACGGCAGCTGAGTCCGTGAGTTCCATAAAAAAAGAAAAAAGAAATTTTGCTTCCGATTTAATATAAACATTTTAGAAAAAACAAAATGAAATTCTGAGGATTGTGAATAATATTTTTATTTAAGATTTAGCGAGTTAGGTGGTGGCTTGACCCTTCACACTTACGTCTTCTCAGCAGTCATCTGGATGATGGTGTTGATACTTGGCGTGAGACCAGACCAGACCACCTTCGGCTGGATTAGTCTTTATATGGCTTGCTTATGATAAACTGTTTCAGCTTTTATACCCGTACGACAATGGAGTGCCTTGAGAGTGAATCCATTTTCTGTTATTCATATATTGAACTGTGATATTTTCTCATCTAGTATTAATAACATAAATTTTTTGTAATGTATAAATAAAAAACTATACCATGTTAAGTCCACATAAAATAATAGCAGGTATCAGTGCTGAATTACGTTAGAATAGATTATATTGAAGGAAACTTAAGATGAATCGTCTCTAAATAAACAGTGTGTGGGAGCTGTTAGGACTGGGTCAATTACAACCTCAATTTTAGGCAGATCCTAACGCGAGTCTGATTGTCAAGGGAAAGACGAACGCGCGCGCATGTGTGTGTGTGTAAACTGTCACATTATTAACGAAGTAGAATTTACACGAGAGTATTATTATTTCACGACCAGGAAGTGATTGATTCAATTATTATTATTTAAGTTATTTGCTCGTTAGAAGAAAAGTATTGTTACTTAGTTGTTTTGTTTTATCTGTTGTGGTGAAGGTCACACTGGTGAGGGTAAAGTCTCGGGAGAATTTAGTCCTTGAAGGTCAGGAAAGAAAGTCCGGATGCAAGAGACCTCGACGAGTCCACACAGGGAGTCGTGGAAAAGGTCAAGGAGTTTTATATTGGCCGTGTTGTGTTGCGAGTCGGTGTGGGGCGTGTCCAAGTGACTCAAATACACTGACCACACTGTTGATCATGTCACCAGCTGATCATGACACCAGCTCAGGATAAGTCAGCTTTTGTCATTACCAGCTGTTTAACTTAGATCGTTAAGCGGGTGTAGTTGTCAAGGTCTCTCATGATAATTATACTGTACGAGGGGTTGGTTCACTAAGGGGAGCAACACACACACGCGCGAGAGAGAGAATTTGTGTGTATGTGCATTACAAATCTCCTTATCACATCATTTTGTACCATTAATCCCCCTAACAACACCTCTCGTAATAACCAAGTTGTTGATGGTTCCGGTGTGTCATAATTCCCTGCAGACTTAACACCGTGTTGAGTAGTGGTGGCTGGCTTAACGTCTCCGTAAATAGTGAAAATATGTAGATTGGTCACGAGGTAAAAATGATAAAACTATGCAAATCACACACACACACACACTTCCTGGTATTAGTCTGCCTACTCTCCCCTCCTCCCTGGGCCCTTGTCCTGGGCGTTCACGGGCGTGTAAGTCGTGACTGTGATGTGTAAAAGAAAGGTGAATATTGGTTTATTTACGGGTGGCATTTACGTGAATGAGTTTGACCTTTTCTCTCGGATGAAATAGTAATTCGGATCGATTTCGTTGTTGAAAGTCACTACCGCAGTTATCCCTTTTTTTCGTCTTCTTTATCATAGACTATAAAGATTTCTCTGGAATTGAACGTTTAGTCTTATTGCGTCCCAGTCTAACCCAACCCAACCCAACCCAACCCAACTCAACTCCAGGCTTATCGCGTCCCGAGTCTAACCTAACCTGACAGCTAGGTCTGGGGCCTAATCCCAATGGGCCGTAAGGTCTTAAATTCTAATGGTGTTGAGTCCTAAAGGGGTTCAGTCCTACTCGTTAGGATGGAGCTCTGTTGAGTTAGACGTGTTAACCCAGAGCAAGGACAAGTTCAGGTAGTGTGTGTGTGTGTGTGTGTGTGTGTGTGTGTGTGTGTGTGTGGTTTATTCTTCACTCCCCTTCCGTGTTTGTGCGCGTGTAATGGCTGGCTGACTGGCTGGCTGGAGGCGGAGTTAGTAGTCATAAATCGTGTTGTTGGTGGTGACGCAGATACTGAATAAGCCAGGCGTCTCACACGGGACATTGGATGATACTGATGGTCACTGTCAGTTATTGTTGTCGGGATAACCTCACAAGAACACATTGAGTTACTCTTCCAAAACGTCTATATACTTAACTATCTTTGTCTAGTTGTTGAGTTTTGCATGTGAGGATAATTAGAAAATTGCCTTCACCTGTTGCTAAGATAACTATACCAATTATTCCTATTTTATCTTCATCGGCTTCTGTGTTTATATATATCCTGGATGTTTACTTACTTATAGGTTAAGGAGGAATCTCTACGCCATGGATGTTTTCCCCGACCTTGTATAAGTTATGGTAAGGTGGAATATAATTATCATCGCTTAGTGAGTGCTCTTTGTTCCTTCCTTACCATATTTCGGTTAATAATAATAATAATTCAGTAAAAATCATCATACAAGTTTAAAATTGGTTTGACACGTTGTAGATTATGCAGGTATACAAATCAACATGTTTGTAGACACTGTAGGTATACGGTGTACTGTACTTAGACCGTGGAGGTATACAGGTACCAATACACCAAGAGACACTGCAGGTATACAATAATAGTAAACAGTTAGGCAATTTAACCAAGAATAACTTTCAAAAAAATCCATCAGTTAAGTTAATTTTTTGCATTTCTCGTGCTGGTGACATTAGCGTGGAGGAATTAAAGTCCTTTGTATCTCTCAATGATGTTTTCGCGTGTGTAGGTCTGTCTGTCTGTCGTTCCTTGGCTCCCCTCGTCTCCTCCTCCCTGTTCTTGTACTGTTAAGTCGTTTACCTTCGCGAGAGTCACCACTGTCTCGTGTAGTAGTTTGATGTGGTGACTGTCATGGTGGTGTGGTGGCTGTCATGGTGGTGTGGTGGCTGTCTTGGTGGTGTGGTGACTGTCTTGGTGGTGTGGTGGCTGTCATGGTGGTGTGGTGACTGTCATGGTGGTGTGGTGACTGTCATGGTGTGGTGACTGTCATGGTGGTGTGTCATGGTAGTGTGGTGACTCGTGGTGGTGTGGTGGCTTATGGTGGTGTGGTGACTTATGGTGGTGTGGTGACTCATGGTGGTGTGGTGACTGTCATGGTGCGTGAGAATGAGATGATCTCGTGTGAGTCCTCGTCAACCTGGCTATCATGTCATCTTTCGAAGTCAAGCACTAGCAGGAGGAGGTGGTAGTGGTGAAGGAGGTAAAAGGGGGAGGTAGAGGTGGTGGTGGAGGCGGAGGAAGAGGTACAGGGAGAGGAGGGAGGGAGGAAGGCAGGAAAGGTCTTGTAGGAGCGCCATTGGCTATATACGTGAGGGAGCGAGAATGATTGATACCCGGTATACACACACACACTCTCTCTCTCTCTCTCTCTCTCTCTCTCTCTCTCTCTCTCAATTTTTAGTTTTTCTTTGCTTTGTAATAATGATAATAGCAATAATTGCTTGTTTCTGTGTGTGTGTGTGTGTAATAATAAATAATAATAATAATAATAATAATAATAAACGGTTTATTAATAGAGTTGCAGCCGGTGGCTGAAAATATACAGACTTACATTTGATTTAGACATAATGATATAATATGCATTGAATACATTTACAGGGCTGTACAGTACATAAATCAGGAGTTGTTTATTATTTTAACAATAGATGAGATAGTGCTGTTCTTATATCTATCGGTGTGTGTGTGTGTGTGGCCCTCCCACCAGCAACAAGTGCCTTTGTCGGTATCTAGTGCAGGAAGAGTTACAGTCATCGGGGGTATGAACTGTGAGGTAATATCCGTCATGTGGATGTTTTCACTACGATACACCCGCTTCATCTCTTGAGCTGGATGACAGGTGTGTTATTCCTCACAAATTGGTGGATGACAGGTGTGTTAGGTTGGGTTGTGTGTTGAAAGATTGATAGAAAAGGTAGATTTTTTTTAATATCAATTAAAACTTGATAGATTATAGGTTTTATTATTATTAGTAGTAGGGGTGGTGGTGGTAGCAGCAGTTGAGGTGGTGGTGGTGGTGGTGGTATAATAGTAGTAGTAGTTGTTGCTGTTATTGCTTTACTGGGCTATTGTGTGGTGGTGGGTTTTAGGGTTAGTTTTATGAGTTCCTTGGTGGCGAGCTCCTCCTCCACCAGAGTACAGTACAGTACGTGTGGCAGTATATCAGGAGTATGCACCCCGTCTCTACCACCAAGTCTTGGTATTGATCACACCTCGGGGTTCTTGGTCTCTCATTTAACATATTTTAATTATTCATAACGAGAGTTTTTCTCTGTCAAGTCCTTATCCTCGGTGGTGAGGGCCACCACTCAAGATTTATTTCATGGTTAAGTACCATAACTTGTGGTCGTGTGTTGTGCCCGGGATATAGATTCTCTCTTTTATTGGGCTCGTATTCTTTTTGCCTATTGTGGTTGATATACTTATTTTCGCTCATTAACTCCACAACGCCTTTTGGCACACGTCTTGATATTTGGAGTTCCGAAATTTGTTTATTTTTTAATAAATCTAGCAAAATTTTGGCAGCAGGTTTAAGGAGGAATAATACAGGAAGTGTTGAGGTGAACCTCTCATTTCTTGCTGGGCGACCCTGGTCTGTTTTTTTACAACAGCTGACGGTCGCGCCTTGCTGGAGTTTGGTAAGTTAAGAAGTTATCAGGCAGAGTACTCTAGCTGGCATTTCAGTTAGCTCGTGGAGGGGAAGGGCTGGTCTCTGCTTGTGTGCCGGTGCTGGCCGCTGACTCACCAATCGATGATGTTGTTCCGTCCTTCTCTGAGGTGAGGAGGGCCTCGAGCTGCGCCTTACCATGAGTCTTACTGTAAGCTGGCGCTTATGTTGTCATCGAGGGCTGCATGTAGTCTTATGAGTTTTGGGTACACGGTAACATTTCACTTTCCTGGACAGTAGGCTTGGTCACTACTGTCTGCGGAGGACCGTGGGATGACAACAAGCACCACACCGTCATGTTGCTGCTACTGCTCACTAGTGCTCTTGTTTACTTGTCTCTGCTGTAAACTTGGGAATATTTGCTTTCGATATACCATCTTTTGCTCTCAAGGTTCCCATCCAATAGATAAAAGAGGGGTCGTATCTCTGTAGTTGATGGTTTTTAAAACACCGGTGCGAGATGTGGCAGAAGTTGGTGGAAGTGAACGTTGACTAAAATATGTGGTTTGTTCAGTGTTCGGTGAAGCAGCCGGGGAATCAAGACTGTCGAAGCTTCACAAAGATTTGCTCTCTGATATCTTCTTTGTTTACAGATACCGGGGTGCTGCCTTCTTCTGGCGCACATCCGACTTCTTCCTTGTAACTTCTGGGATGAGGCTGGGTTGTGTTTTCGCTCTCGCAGTCCTCATACATAAATGGAGTGGGTGGCGGGCCATTGTCTGTGTCAACAATTATTGGCGTTTTCTCCTTCACTGCTGTAGACGAGTTGATGTTGCAAGGTTTTAGTGTGGCGCTTGATGGTCCCGTAAGAGGTCAAAGTTGGGGATCACCTGAGGATTAGACACTCGCTTATTTCACCTAAAGGTCAACCACCCTATCGCTGATTTAATCTGAGCTAATCTAACGTATCAGCTTTACCCAATCCAATCTCCCCCCCCCCTCTGCATGAAGCGTTAGAGTGGTTAATCATCAGGTAAATTAAGCTGGGGTGTCTAATCTTCAGGTGATCCTAATTGGGAATCTTGGAGGACGCATCGCAGTCTGTTGGTGTATAAGGATGAAAACTTCTTATAGTCCAGTAGCTTGCCATTTTAGTCATGTTATGGAAGGTAGAGGCGGGGCAGATAACAGAAAATGAAAGTCAGTCGAGAGATGATAATTAAGGAGGAGGGGGTGGAAGAGGAGGAGGAGGGAGGGGAAGAGGAGGAGGAGGGAGGGGGAGGAGGAAGCTGATGAATGAATATATCCACATTTGAAATTAATTAACCATTGATATTATAACCATCTGTAGTTATATAAGGAGGTGTAACATCTGCTGGTGAATGGAGGTGGCGAGGTGCGAGCTGGCTTCAACCTGCAGCTATGTGCGGGTGTGGAGTCCATCACACACACACACACACACACACACACACACACCTACCTGGGTCCGTGCCGTTGTGTTGGGGATTTAGCGGTGATGATGTCGTTATAGAAGGCACAGTTGCAGCCAGAATTCCATGTGGCATTTGGCAAAGATCCGGCATTTACAGTTGGGTTAGGTTGGGGTAGGTTATCGTTAGGTCAGGTTATCGTTAGGTCAGGTCAGGTCAGGTTAGGTTAGGTTAGGTTAGGTTAGCGTTGGGGTGTCTATTCATTAAGTGACCCGCTAGCTGAGATTGTGCACCGTTCTCTACACATGCTTCTGGGCTGTCACTAATCTGACTTAGTCTTACTCTAGAAGGTCGCTCGTCACCCCTGCACATACTTTATCCAGTAACCTGTGACTTAACTATTTCTTAAAGTTAATAAGTTTGTTTTTATTAAGCAACACCCAACCCTTCTATCAGGTTTCAATACTAAGTGTGTGTGTGTGAGGAATAAAGCAGGAGACTCATCATACTATCCCAGGGACATTTCAGCCTCGGGAGATTCTGAAATACTAGACTTTATATCAGGTATTCCGAGCAGATGGGCAGCAGCCTTGGCGATGAAATTTGTTCCTGTGTCAGTGAAACTAGTCAGGTGAAAATAGAGGTGCGCGGTTCATAGGTGGATGGTTCGCAAAAACTTTCAGGTGCACGGTTCACTAGCTAGTACCGTGAATATTGTTTACTTTATTTTTATTATGTAGAATTTTTTTTTAGATTTCTTCCGAATGAAGTTTTGTGTGATGTTAATTTTTACTTTTCTTCTCTTTCTAGGTACGGAGACAGTCTATGCTGGGTTGTTCTGCCACACACATGAGGGATTCCTGTCCCATGTGTGGAGGGTTCGATGCCCTAAGGTTGAATGAGCCTACGCAAGGGACTCGTTGCTGTAACAGGTAAATAACAATTACTTACTTCACAATAATGACCATAACTTAACGTCATCTACCGGTGTTTTGATGGTTCGATGAGGAGGTAGTGGGGAGGGAGGGTGGGTGTGTTGGGCCGTGGTGAGAATTTGTCGTGGAGGAGATGATGATGATGAATAATATGATGATGATAACGATGACTATAATGGTGACGGTGAAGATGACAGTGATGGGTGGTGGTGAGAGTGGCAGTAGTGATGGTAAGGGTGGTAGTGGCGATGGTAAGGGTGGTAGTGGCGATGGGTGGTGAGATTGATAGTGGTGACGGTGGTAGTGGTGATGGTGGTAAGGGTGGTTGTGGTGATTGGTGGTGGTGAAATTGGTAATGGTGAGGGTTGTACAATATCTGACACTTTAGATGTAAACATTGTGCTGGTCTATCTAAACGAGGACGGTGTCAGGAGTTTTAGTTGCAACTCTGGGGGTTTAAAATCTTCCTCCGAATGAGTCTTGCGGGTGTCAGCAGACCTCACTTATCCTGGGTGGTGGCTGTACGACGTTGTGGACAAGCATTATTTATTTGCTACCATAACTTGATCACTATTAACTGCCAGGTGAGATAAACGAGTCATAACCTCAGGTGTGGTGGAGGTGCTGGACTCTAGTGGATACATTCAAGTTATTAGATACATGAGTCGCAATTTTGGACTACAAAGAAAAATCTGCATTGGCGAGGAAAATTAAAAAAATCTGAGATACTAAAAAAAAAAATATAGAATAAAATATTAACCAAATGTTTATATCATATTTATCAAACGTTGACAACAGAGTGTTAATTAAATGGTATTGTGATGCTTCAGTACAGCGTGTGTTTGGTGTTACCAGAGGAAATGTTTTGTAATGCTGTTGATCTACGTAAATAGGGAAAAAATTAACTACATATATGTGTATTGTATAATAAAAGTACTTTTGACAACATCGTATTTGCTCGTCGGTGAATACCCAATGTGATAAGAACTAGTAACAGAGCCAGCCAGCCAGCCAGTCAGCCAATTCATAACGGCAGAAGCAAAATTGCCTGATGGTATATTCCTTCTTGGGAAAAAAAGTAAAGAAGTTAAGTGAAAAATAGTTTATTTTTTTAAAGCAAGAAATTACAAAACATGACAAAACAATTTCATCCTCAACTGACAAAAAAAAAATACACTGGCACAGAATGATGTGCGAGGGAGTGACTATTTGATTGCTTGTGTCAACAAACGTCTTTCTCGAGTATTGACTTACTAACCCACTCAGTGAATCTTAGACGTTGTCGGACGTACGACCAACCCGGCATTAACGCTGATGTTTCTTATTTTAAATACAAATTTAATCCATCATAAAGATTAATGAATCCCGTAATTGTCTGTAAGCTTCATTCGCATTATCATTATTATAACATCAAAACTGTAGATCAAAGAGTGGTGCATAAATATTTAGTTAGTGACCCCTCACCACGAAACGACAATTTTTGTTATGTTCAAAATGTAGACTGCCTTACCGACTTTCACCTTCTTGGTTAAAGTCTTCAGGTAGTCTCCCCAAGCCTTGGGGTGACTATTGTAAGGCTGACAATGATAAGACTGTTCCTTGGGGCCCAAGGTACAGTCTTATCATTTTACCCACTGAGTCTCATTCTTTACAGTTTTCTTATTGTTTTGTTGGTGGTTGTGGTTCTTTGGCCTTGATTGAGAACACTGGTCCTTTCTTTTAGGCGTCACCACCGGCCTGGACCACCACCTTACGGTACACCATCTGGGTGATGTATAATAATGACACTTAACAGTTCACCGAAGTAGATTGTAATGGGCCCCAATCCTCATGGATCCCAGTTGTAATTGGCCCCAGTCCTAATGGTTCGGTTCGGTTGAGGCCTACTGATACTTACTCTATTTGATTAGCAGCCGTGATGACACTGTCCACCATTACCCCCCCCCCACCCCTAACACGAGTCATTCACCCTCAGCCATACATCCTTGGCATCAGTTTTCTCCAAAATCAAGGCGACAGTCATAAAATCAAGAAAAATCACAAAATCGAGGAAACAGTCACTAGCAAAGGCCTTTTCTCCGCCTACTTAGACAACTTAAGTTAGCTTCCAACACGGGGTTTAGATGTGTTCCATTCTTCTCCTCTGTTAGAACTGTTTCACGCCTCACTAGCGTAATCCCTCCTGTCGTTATTGAGCCAGTATGTTTGTGGTCAGTGTCCTAATGCAAGATCGAACTTAATTGTTTTGGGGAATCACTGGGAAATTATAGGGACCCCAGCTTATTTCACTTGATTAAACACCCTAACCTAACCTAACCTAACCTAGCTTAACTTTATTTAACTAACCCCCATTAGTCTTGCAATAGACCAGGGGGACAGGAATCAAGAACACACACACTTCATCTCTATCACTCATTTCCTACTGTTATAGATGGGTTTTGTTATGGTGTTCCCCTTCCACAGTTTAACTTCAAGTATCCATCTGGATTAATTAACCCCGTCGCCTCACACCACCTACCATCATCCATCAACCCGCCCCACCGTCCTCCCAGAGCCGCCCCTCGACTCCATGCTGTCTGATCATAATCCCAATGCTCCACACTTGGCTCCTCTACCATCAGTCTTCTGTTTGAATAACACACACACACACACGGTTACAGTGAAGAGAGGCGCGTGATGATGACCCTCCCACTCGCTGTGTGTCTGATGTGGATACCTTGACCTCACTCGCCATTGCATATCATCTCACCATCCACAGAGAGAGAGAAAGAGACAGGAGAGAGAGAGAGATAAGGAACGAGCGGGTGGGGGGAGGGAGGAAGAGAAGGAATTGAATAGAACTGCTGATGGGTTAGGAGCAGCACTCGTCATGTCATATCGCCTCACTGTCCGTCAGTCAAGGGGGATTAAGGTTGGGAGTGGTGGGTGAGGCAGACAAGAGGGAGGGAGGGAGGTAAGGGGGGGAAGAGACCGAACCACTGAGTGAGTTTTATTGGAGGTAAAAATAGCACCTGCTTGTTTGTCGCATTGATTGTAGTGTAGTTGTGGGCCTCTAGGTAATGTTCTCTAGCCATGACATCTGCAGGGATGTTTGGGTGGGTCCTGTCTGTCTGTCTGAGTGTATGTTGTACTTTTCAACCTGTAAATGTTAAGGGTATAAGCTCAGAGGGACAACTAGAGTGGGAGGGAGGGAGGGACAAGGCGGAAAAAAGTGGTCGGCCATTCATGTTAGAAGTCGGGTCTTGATTGAGTCTCTCTCCCTCTCTTTTTCTTCTTCACATTCTGCTGGTTCACATTTCCCCTTCTCTCTCTCTCTTGTCCTCTTCCAGTCTTCCTTTACCATCTTTTTTTTTAATTTTTTTCCAGTGTCTACAGTATTTTTAGCATCCATTTTCCATTTCTCTTTATTTCGTTTTTTTTGTTCCCTCGTGTAACTTTGAAACCCAAGAGACTTTGTAATCAAACTTCGGCTTAATAACCTTTAGGTTTTAAATCACATTGGAGGAATATTTTTTCTTAACTGCAGTAAACTTCGGATTCTCACGCTGTTGTGTAAATTGGATCTAAAACTGGCGCCACAAATAAATGTATGCGACCAGAATTCACGGAACAAAATGGTGTCATGGCCGCTTTATTTTTTCTTGACTTTTGGCAGAAAATATAAAATGGGTTTATACAGAGCCTTTGAGGGTTTTGAGTTTATTAAAAAAAGTTTAGTGAGGTTTTCTGGTTAGTTCACCCCATAATGGTTCACCACTAGTAGTATGGTTCATGGAGACCATTAGATGTTGTGCACATTAGGTGTAGGTGTGTAATGGTGGTAGTGTGGTGTTGTGCTGGTGGTGTTATCGTGGTGATGGTTTTGTCATGATGTGTTGGGGTTGCCATGGTATGCATCTTATATCTCTTCCCTGCCCACGCTGTCTCTCTCTCTCTCTCTCTCTCCATGACGATATTAGTCTATTATTCCTATTATTTCTTACATTCATACCTACGTGTTTCTCTCACCCTCTTTTCCTTTCCCCTTATTCTTAATCATTGTTGTTTTCTTACGTCCGTTTGTTCTTCTCTCACCCTCTTTCACCTTTACCTCTCCCCCTCTCTCTCTCACCGCCTACTAGTTAACTCCCTGCTGCCACAGTGAGGGTGGTGCCAGTGTGTACACCCTCAGGTAGACTAATGCACGGTATCATTGATCACTGCCTGGCTCCCTGGTTGGTGGGTGTTTCGAGGGCCACACCTCCACTGCTGGGTCCTAATTGCCCCCGCCACCACTACTATTACTACCACCACCATAACCACTATCACTACTGCTTCCCTCATGCTGGGCAGGTGCTGGTGGTTAGTTGTTAAGTGTTGTTATTCAGGATTTACATGGTAGTTATTTACAAACCATCCTTCCTCTAGTCGCCGTCACTTAGACTTGTTAGAGGGGGGTGGTGGTGGATGTAGTAGACCGAGGGGAGGGGGGCGCAGTGGAGCAGAGGATTATGCTCCCTCCCCAAATGTATTAATTAGTGGGATGGATGACGCCCTCACTCTACCTAGGGCTGGTGCAGGTATAAAGGGCAGTGTGAGGATAAAGATTTAGTTGGAAGTGGGGGACAAAATGTTGGATATTTTTTTTATATAAGAGAAAAAGAAAAGGATAGAAAGGAAAAACGAGATAGAATGTAGGAAAATGGTCGAGTCAGGAGGAGGAAGAGGGAAAGTAGGGAAGAACAGGCTTAACACGGGTTGTGGACATGGCGAAGATATTGGGTGAACTAGTTTTCGTATATCCCGGAAAAATAACATTTGTCTTAGTAACTTGGTAAACATTATGGAAGTTTTCCCTGTATGGTTACTGTCTGGAGTTGTGTGAATTAAAGTACTGTATTATGGTAATTGTTTTTTTATGTGTTTGTTCTCAAATATCACACGTTGTTCAGAAGTGATACATTATTGTACAGTCAACTACTAAAGTCCGTTCGCCTCTACCCCTGAACCACGAACCTCGATATTCAGACTCTTAAACCCGAAGCAGTAGACCGACACATTATTCTGTTCATAAATGTTTGGGATTCAGAAGCGATACATTACCTGGGTGAGAATTGAAACTGGCTATGAGCATCTACCACAACACTGGGATATACCTCATCACAACATTGAATTTATCTATGTATCCTAAATTATGGTTAACTTGATGCTTAAGCAACCTAACCTAACCCCCGTTAGGGTGTTTAACCAGGTGATATAAACAAGTGTGGCGATCTGTGGTGTAATGGTCAGCATGTTCGCCTCGCAAGCGAGTGGACCTGGGTTCGATCCCCGGTCAGGGTGAAAATATGAGCAAGTGTCCTCACACTATTTGCCTCTGTCTACCCAGCAGTAATTGGGGACCTGGATGTTAAGCGATTTGCGGATGATGTTCCGGGGTAATGGTTAGCCAGTGCTGTTGGCGAGTTGTCCGGTCTTCTCGGACTATTCCTTGACACTGGGTCATGCAACTCGTTAACTCAGGGTGTGGTTGTAGTGTTGGCGACAGCTTCTACATCTTAAACAAATTCACGCCTGGGTGGTCCTTGGGCTGGCCATCCTCGTTACACGAGGGGCAACCATTATTACTATTATTATAAACAAGATTGTCTAATCTTCACGTGATCCGATTATTACTTACCAGTACACACACACACACACACACACACACACACACTGGGAGTAGTGAAGGTGTTAGACATAGAGCAATATGTCCTTCACTGGGGATTAAGGTTTAGAAATATCACTTAAGGTTTTTTGATTGGTTAATTGTGTGAACTGTAAAGGAAGAGGAGAGGAAGGGGTGAAGTGCTGGAAGGCTGGGTGAGAGTTGAGTGTGTTAAAGGGAGAAGGGAATAAAGATAGGTAAAAGTGGGTGAGTGAGAGGGAGCTGCTGGAGGAGTGACGTGTGTAGAGAGCGAGTGGTGGAGACAGAGTGAAAGGTGGAGAGAGAGGCAAGAAGTGAGTGTGTTGAGGGAGGGAGTGAGAGGTGGAGAAAGGGAGGGAGGGAGAGGTAGAGGGAGGGCGGGTTTACGAGCGGAGAGGCGGCAGTAACTGGGTAATGAGCTGTGTCTCGACGTCGCCGCCGCTGCCTTCGCCGCCGCTGATGCTGTTTCTCGGATAATGATTTTGCTGTTACTGCTGTGTTTACTCGGCTGTTGTTACTGTTGTCGTTAGTTCTGTTGCTACTGTTGCCATTACTTCTGGTGCTTCTGTTCTTGCCGTTACTGTTGTTGGCGTTGTCATTACTGTTGTTGATGTAGTTACTGTTGTTGACGTTGCTGCTACTGTTGGTGTTACTGCTACTTCTAATCTTCCTAAATGTTGTTGACGTTCTATTCCTGTTGCTACTCCTTCCCGTACACACACACACACACACACACCGTTTTTGGATGATTTATAGGCTAGGAAGAACTACTTTTGTGATGACGATGACGCTGTGTGTGTAAAATAATAATAATAAACGGTTTATTAATAGAGTTGCAGCCGGTGGCTGAAAATATACAGACTTACGTGTGTGTGTGTGTGTGTGTGTGTGTGTGTGTGTGTGTGTGTTTTCGCCACAGCCACGAGTTCTCAATAACGGCAGCTTAAAGGCTGCCCCAGACTACCCGAGTCCAGGGGCGCGTCTCCTCCTCCTCTCTCTCTCTCTTCCACCTTCTCCTCTCATTTTCACCTTCTCGTCCTCCTTTTCTCTCTTCCACCACCTCCATCATCTTCTCTCATGCCTCCTTCCCCTCTCATTCTTCCCCCTTCTTCCTCCTCCACCTGCTCTTATATCACCTCCACTTTCACCTTCAGTTCATAACCCACCACCCTCCACCCTTACCTATAACCCTCCACCTTCATTTATAAGCCTCCACTTTCTCTCACCTCCACCACCCTCCACCCCTGGGCGGATATCGATAGCTAAGCTCCGCCCACCATTGAAGGGGTCATGGTAGGAGGATGGTGTTGGTCGCCGCCTGCCTCAAGCTCCGCCAGCTGGTTCACAACGGCCGATTTTACTCCCCGCTGCTTGGTAGTGGTGGAGGGGCGGAAAGCTGAGGAGGAGGGGGAGGAGGAGGAGGGGCTGAAAGGGGAGTGGGAGCGGAAGGAGGAGGGGCGGAAAGCTGCGAAAGGGGAGGGGAGCGGAAGGAGGAGGGGCGGAAAGCTGCGAAAGGGGAGGGGAGCGGAAGGAGGTGGGGTGAGAATAAGGGAAAGGAGTGAACTTCGAGGGAAAGGGAAGAGGAAGAAAGGATTGGGGGTGTGGAAAGGAGAGGGTAGGGAAGAGGGATGAGAGGTAAGTGGGTGAGGAAGGAAGGAAGGGGTGAGAGTGGAAATGACAGTTTATAGGAAGGAGAGATAAGTGCTAAGGAAGGATAGAGAGATAACTGAGATGAAGCAGAAGGAATGGGAAGTAAATGTATGGGGAGAGGAGAAAGGGAGGAGTAATGGGAGCGGAAGTACCTGTCAGCTTCTTTCATTGATTCATTGACCTGTTTACGAATGAAGTTCTTCTCTCAATACAGTGATGAAAGAAGTGGTTGCATGATGACCAAGACAAACATTGACTGTGTAGACGCATCAGGTTGTCTACAGATATGTATACAAACTGCCCACGGGAATATTCTTGACTAGACCTACCAGTTGAGAGAGAGAGTCATCACCACTTACTGGAAAACTTCTACTAATTTGCTCGTAAGATAAAGCACAAGTGAGACGTTATATGACTCTTTCTTTAATTAACAGGTAATAAACACCTGCGGTAGAGAGAATATGTGTAATAATACCGCTATGTGTTTCCGTGAAGACTCGAGAGTGACTTGGGTGTGTTATTTTGAGCTCAACACTTATCTCATTGTAAATAAAAGCGTCACGTGAATTAAGATGAATTGTGACGACATTTTGATATGATTAGTTTTTCTGGTGAACACTTATGAAGGGATCTTATGGTGAAATGGGAGACTCGCTCTTCATCACCTGAGTTTTGAAAATATGTTTACCAGGCGGCCATGTTGAATACTCTTGGGAACAACATAAGAAATGACGTACATAAATAAGCCTTCTTAGATAACTTTATTTATTTATTTATTTTATTTATTTAATTATTTATTGCATTCTTAGAGGGTCGGGTATCAGACCTTCTTCGGGTATGAGGAGAGGAAGTATCGTCAAGGCTCGAGAGTGAGGGGGAAGGGGTGCGTGCTGGGAAGTGTGGGTCGTTCCAGCAAATTGGAGGGTGTAGGTAGAGAGGTCTTCCTTGAAAGGTAAACACGTCTAACGGGTGGCCAACATGTCAACAACACATGTAGCTACAGGTGTGTGTGTGTCAGGGTGGTGGATCAGTGACGTGTGTTTAATATAGGTGTAATGTCTCTCAGTCTCAGGGCATCAGATAGTGGCAGGAGAGGTGTGTAAAGGGTGTCCTCTCTCCCCTCCCCAGCCTGCCATCACCGCCCTCAACTTGTCAGCGCATGGCTAAGTCTCCCCTCCTTAACACGTCCTGAGTGTGTTCCCAGGCTGTCCACTCAGTATAGGGGAAGTCTTTTAATTTCTTAAACGTCCTTAACGTGTCCGGACCATGTAGGACCCCCCCCCCCTCACACACATACACATTATTAATATCCACAACGAGTCTGTAACGTGTGGGCAGCATGCAGGGTCTCCCCTCCTGAGCATGTGGTGGTCGAGGTGTCCATGCTGCAGAGATTTCTAAAAGTGTTTATGTGAGGCGGGTGTAGTGGTGTAAAACACACACGCATACATGTCCGTCTCTGGATTCATATTTTTCCGTATCTTGTCACCTGGTGCCTGTGTCCTCGTATTTGTCTGCCGGTATCTGTTTGTTTACTTGTCTCATGATCTATGTTTCTCTTCATACTGTGTGTGTACTGATGACTGTCTTCACCTGCCCACTAGTGTCTGCCTGAGTCTGTAACTCCTAGGAGTGCCTCCCTCAGCGGTAGTTTATGTAAGTAATTTCCGCCTTCAAGTTTTGTCGTAAATTCAATGGTTCCTTGTTAATTATGAGTCATTTTTACGAGACACAATTTTCAGGGCTTGGACTCTTTCTTTAAAGGAAGGACGTGTGTGTGTGTGTGTGTGTGTGCGCGCGCGCGCGCGCTGGTGTTTTTAGAAGGACACAGCAAGGTTAGATGAACACCGAGAGGTATAATAACGGTGTGGCTAAGTGCTTGAATAGGTTACACACATTCATCACCGTGTAAGGAACAGTAGTTATTAGTTTATTCGAGGATGATGGCTCGTACGTGACTGCTGAGGTCAGGTTCATAGTCACCCGTCACCAGCAATAAGATATCTTCTTGCCGTTGTCTAATCTAGTTATATATTTCACTCATGTATTGCGAAGACAAACATACCAGGGGATACCATTCTAATGCCCCCCTCCCCCAAATATAACAAGACACGATATATAACAAAAATAAAGCAAATAAAAACAGCGACAACCTTTTTTTACACATTTTTTACAACTTTTTTATTTCGTTGTCCTGTAAAAAATTTTTTGATGTGTTGTGATGTGAGAGATAACTTGCGTAGTTTCGGATAGGCCGCTGTTCAGTATTCTCTGTGTACACTGGTTCCCGACCACTAGTTTAGGATATATATATATATATATATATATATATATATATATATATATATATATATATATATATATATATATATATATATATATATATATATATATATATATAAATCAGTTTTATCGTGTTGGCAATCTCTTACAATCTGTTCTAAGTAACTAACATATGCTGAAAGTAGGGAAGGCCAGTCTCTCTCTCTCTCTCTCTCTCTCTCTCTCTCTCTCTCTCTCTCTCTCTCGTTGTTGTCTAGACTGTGATGTTAAAGTTTTCTCTGGAATGAAGAAAAAGAAATAAAACAAAAACTATATATTTGTACAGTTTATTGGTGTGTGTGTGTGTGTGTGTATACACTCATCCACGTGTTGACATACCAGATGCTGGAGTATAGTAGGGAACCTGTGTCTTTGTTAATTCTACTCTCAACACAGGAACCTAAGACCTGAATAAATAGTCTGTTTGTGTGTAGCAGCTCCATTAAGACTCATAGCAACAGTATCTATGTAAACAAGATGAAACAAGATCCAGTACTGGTGGGCGTCTCGTTCTGTGCCACCATCATAAAAAATTACAACTTGTGGTAAGATATTTAAGTGAAAGCCTTTATTACAAGTGGTGTGAGTAGCGTACATTATACACCCCCTCAGTAAACTAACCCTGTACACAAAGGGAGCCATTAGTCATTACAGTCCCTCGCGTAATTAACTCTTACATAAGCTAAGTCATCTGAAATAAGTAACTGTGTTTAGATTGAAGATAATTGGGATTTATTACTTTAACCTTATTAATTTGGCTTGACAGAGGCCCCTTGGTGGTTATTAGATGTGTTAACTATAAATGTAACTTTTTTTATGTAAATCAAAACTAATTATGGACAAACCTACAAATAGTACTTAAGAGTGGTGCTAATTAATCGTTTAAGATATTGCCTTTTGTCATGTTCTGTTATTTTATTAATTTGTATAATGAGGACAAAGGGTACTAGTTCCTGTAGATTTTCGTAGTCAAGTGTGAAAAATCCTTACCACAAGCTACCAATGTCTGTCTCCTTACGAATAACGAGACAGGATTAGCTAATGTAACCCAGCACGGCGCCGACCACCACAGGGAGATGTTTATACTGGGGCGTGGGCGTGTTGCATCATTATGACGGGTGGGCGTGGCTTTTGTCTATGAAGGTGAAAGTAGGCGTGGTTAATAGACGCATGTATATGGTGGGCGTGGGTGGTGTATTTTAGATGGGCGTGGGTGTTACATTTTAGATGGGCGTGGGTGATACATTTTAGATGGGCGTGGTGAGTAGTATGTTGGGTGGGGTTGAAGGTGACAGGGAGGGGAAGATGCAGTGGTTGAGGTAGGTCATTTGTTAGGCTGGTGGACTGGGAGGCACCATCTTTGCCAGGGTGCGGGGAGAGCGGCCACACGACCACCCTGTACACTGAAGGTGTTGTGGGGGCGACATGTTCCAATATTGGTAGACTAGGAGGAGGTGGAGGAAGGGGAAGAGGTGGAGGAGGCGAAGGAGGATGAGGAAAATGAGGAGGAGGAGGAGCAGCATCAGCGAGAGGAAGGAAGGAAAACAGGAGGAACGAGAGAAAAATGAGTAGGGGGAGAAGGAAGACAAAGAGATGGTGAGAGAAAGGGTAGAGGAGACGAACGACAGAACAGAGGGAATAAAGGGTAGTATGGGGGTAGCATGTGAGTAGTAAACACGAAGAGGAATGGGGAAGAGGGGGTAATAGGTATAACATATGAAATAAGAAGAATAAATGAGAATTAGACAGCACATTAGGTCAGGTCAGGTGTTTTAAGGGGACGGAATACGGCTTTATGATCGAAATGGTATATAAATATCATTAGGTTAGGTAGGTAGGTCTTTGTATGGTGAGGGGGGGGGCATGGCAGGTGTTTTTCCTCCTCCCCAATCTTCACCACCATTTAATCGGCGTAAGCGTTGAAATGTGCAGCCCACTCTAATGGTCTTTCAAACGGTAGCCAATTTAGGGGCGTGAGCGTGGCGTAGCAACCACCACCTCCCCCACCACCCCCCACCACCCCTCCACACCACCTCCCTCCCACCCTCCCACCCTCCCACCCCCACCCCCACCCAAAGGAAAAAAAAGTCGAGAAAATAGAATTCGAGTTGGATCATTTATTTTGGGGGGAGGAAGGAGTTCTGGTTGCTAATCATGTAATCTCAACAAGTGCGTGAAGGAAGGAAGGAAGGAAGGAAGGAAGGAAGGAGCGTGAAAGATTTATTCTCTTCTCTCTCCTCGTGTTATCTGTCGTGGCTCCTCAGGTTATCATTCTGAAATAAATTTGTATATTTTAGTTTCGTAATTGTCGACTGTTCTTATTAGTCTGAGATTGTGGTTGTTCTTTTAATATATTTTTACCGTTTTAAGTAGGAAAATATCGTGATGGTGTGTTCATCTTGGGAGCAGTGTTGGCTGGGGCACACAATGAAACACCCGGTGCGTGACTTGGGTTCACAGCAAGAGCAGCAGCCTCGGTAATATCGCCAATGGAGGAACAAAAAAATATGTTTTTACTCTGTACCGCGAGCCGAGTTGAGGGAAACAGCCGCCACACCATTAGCCGTCGTGATGTAGGGATGTGGTGGTGGTGACTGCAGTGGCGGCGTTAAACAGAGGGGGTGGTTTAAAAGTGGTTGTTAACAGCGTGGAGGAGAGCATTAGCATTATGAACAACAGTACCTCATGGATAACTCTTATACAAGTAGTAACAGCGGCA
Organism: Homarus americanus; assembly: GCF_018991925.1. Lineage (NCBI taxonomy): Eukaryota > Metazoa > Arthropoda > Malacostraca > Decapoda > Nephropidae > Homarus > Homarus americanus. Next base: position 5,767,938 of record NW_024750852.1, read on the forward strand.
ATAGAAACAGCAGGAGAGACGTTCCAGCATTTTAGTACAGCCATTATCAGCCACAGCAGCTGCAGGGGGAGCAGCAACACATGAGAGCAACAGTTACAGCAACACATGAGAGCAACAGTTACAGCAACACATGAGAGCAACAGTTACAGCAACACATGAGAGCAACAGTTACAGCAACACATGAGAGCAACACATGAGAGCAACAGTTACAGCAACACATGAGAGCAACAGTTACAGCAACACATGAGAGCAACAGATATGATCAACAGTCCCAGGATTCAGGAGTACCTGCCTGCAGCAACAGTAGCACCTCAAGACAATAGCAACAGCAGTAACAGTACACAACAGTGGCGGCAGGAGGAACATTTGACATTAGCGCCAGCAAAAAAATATCTACAGCAGGAGCAGGTCATGACAGTACACAGGAGTATAAACAGTGTAAATTGAAGAAAATATCTACCGTGTCATTTTCTGAGCCACATTTGTGTTTGTTAACCTTTACGAATGCTTTATTTATCATGTGGTATAAGACCATAAGAATGGAAGAAACTGCAGCGGGCCTATTGGCTCATACTGGGCAGTCCCGTTTATACCCAACCCCTATCGCTCATATATCCATCCAACCTATGTTTGAAGCTACCCAGCGTGTTCGAATTAATGATGATATTTGGTAACTTGTTCCACTCATCCCCTACTCTATTTCCAAACCAATGTTCACCTATCTCGCACCTAAATCTAAATTTGTCTAATTTAAAACCATTACTACGAGTTCGCTCATCGTTGGATAGTTTGAAAACCTTTGTTATATCATCTTTGTTTAGTCGTGACTTCCATTTATACACCTCGATCATATCGCCCCCTCACTCTACGTCTCTCGAGGGAGTGCAAATTATGATGCTTTAACCTGTCTCTGTACTCTAGGTTCCTAATGTCCGGGATTAATCTCGTTATTCTCCTCTGAATTCTTTCTAGGGATCCTATATCCATTCTGTAGTACGGTGACCAGAACTGAACTGTGTAATCCAAGTGAGGTCTCACAAGCGCAAGATATAGTTTTAGGATAGCCTCGCTAGTCTTGTAACTAACTGTATGAGCCCAAGTACTTTGTGAGCCTTGTTTCCAGCAAATATACATTGTTGATTTAGTTTAAGATTTCCACTTATCATTACTCCTAAATTATTGATCATTTCTCCGTCGTTATCCGCTAGCTCGCTGGTATCTGACTGTAGTGATCCAAACTTGTATCGTGTTTTACTTTGATATCGGCCCCAGTAACACCTTGATAGAAGCAGGAACACTGACAAACTCTACGCCAGTATGCACTAAAAGACCAAACACTGACATACATTGTGGTTCTTTAGCAACGGGGAAGGAGAGACCCCTTAATATGGAGTCACAGTACTGATTTAATTATCGAACCGAATCTTATTGGAGCAGAATCACTTGCCATTTGTCATTAAGATCCTTAGTTGATCTTTGTGAAATTGGTAAAGATGTGTCGGATGTTACACCTGGCTGCTAATATGAAGGTATGACAGCATTAATGCCTTTAATTTGACTCACACTTTCTCAAGATTGTGCTCTTGGGGGGTTCAATACAATATTTAAACGTCGAGTTCATGAAAATTATAAACTTTTGAATTTAAAGTTAGTAAAAATCTATGCCATTTCATTACCAGCCGGCCATGTTTGTGTAGGGTTGAGGTGTGAAAATACAGCCGTGTGGTTGGAGCGACCATGAGGCGGGACAGACCAGGAGGGCGAGGAGCGCTGGGTGACGAGCATTGTGTCTCGTCGTGTACCCAGGTCGCCTCCTGAGTGTGTGTGCTGCTGACCAGCGGCGGCACAGCGGCGGCCGGTCCTTTCCCCCCGGACAGACGGTGCCGGTGTCGGGGGTTCAATACCCACGGGGTCCTGAGCCCCCACGCTCGATAACAACTGCTCCGGGTTTCCTCCCCAGCCTCTGCCGCCGCTTTACCCCCCCCCCTCCCCCTCCTCACCCCCTCCTCTTTTGCTTGCCTCTTTACAACCGATATCTACTCTTTACTCCGTCTCGACCCCGTGTTTGCTCTTCTTATGCTTCATTGTCCCCAAAAAACAGGTTAACGGCCGGGCTTAAAGAGCGGACAGGCACGTTCCCTCCGACGCATAAAATCTGACTTAAGTTCTCAGTGCTTTAAGGCTAATTTGGCCGAGCTTCTTAAGGCGAACACCAGGAATTAATTCCCTCAGTTTATGGCGGGTAATGGTAGTCTAGACCGGGAGGCAGGGAAGGTTTCCGGCGGCGCTGTGTGTTTGTAGAGAGAGTACACACACACTTTCAATAAAGTCAGTCTCATACTCACAGAAGTGTTCATGTTTAACTTGTTGCCACAGAGAAAGATTGAGGCTGGTGACCCCCCCCCCTCTCTCTCTCTCTCGTGGTATATTCTGGTTCTCTCCCTTTTCGTGCTAGTGAGGCGCAGCGGAAGGCGTCGTACTTATTTGTTCTTGTTCTTCCTCCCTCTTCTGGTCCCTTTTTTATTCTCCCTTAATTGTTTCCCTTTTCTTCTTACTCTCCCCTTTTTCTTGTATTCTTAGTGTTATCGTTAAATTTTTCTTTGTCTTATTCATTCTTCTTTTCATCTTCATAATTCTTGTTTCTTCTTCTTCTGTATTGTCTAGTTCTTAATCTTCCTTTTGTTTTATTCTTGCTGTTTACTATAAACTATCTCCACTAAGTGTCCGTTCCCCCGTCCGTCTCACTCTCCGTCCATCCACCCGTGTGTGTGTGTGTGTGTGTGTGTGTGTGTGTGTGTGTGTGTGTGTCCCCCACATACATCAGCCAAGATATCACGGCAACATGGTATCTTATCGAGCTGGGTTGGCGGCGTCGAGCACAAGTCTTGCCAAGGATGCAACACGTCAACTGATTCTCAAGTCTCGGGGAATCCCCTTCTTCGTCTGTCACACCGGGCTCATGGCGGTGTATCTATACTTCCTGTTAATGGTGGCTGTGTATGTTTGTGTGTGTACTTTCTGTGTATGCTATTGGTATGTGCCTTTGTGTATAACCAACTGTGTGTGTGTGTGTGTGTGTGTGTGTTTAACCAGTCACCAACCAGGTAAAGTGATTAAAAATTTCGCCCACCTAACTACCAAAAAATACATCAGCCTGGCTCATTTTAACAAGGCTTTATTTTTATCCGGTTCAACAATGATTTTATTCAAGAGCAATCATTATAAACGCCATTGTAATCTTTTTTGTGTGATAGATATTTTTATATAATTTCTATACACGGATAAAAGTTTATTTGTGTGTTTAAATGTTGCGTTTATTTACAACTGGTCAAGATTAGAATTTTTATCAATTTTTTACTTCTCTATTATTATTATTTTTTTTTCAAGGGTAATTAGGCAGTGGGGAGAATGTTAAGTTACTATCTCTATGTTAATATGTTAATACACCTGTGTTTATGGGAGTGACACAGGTATGCTGTTTGTGTACAGGTGTGACTGAGGCCACCTTTACTTGTAATGCTCTTTGTCCAATTTCCTCGCTGATAACAACACGAGAGAGAGAGAGAGAGAGGCAACATCTGGTATATACATGTGTGAGGGCTGGACTTAGTATACCCTTAGTTCCGAGTCATGAGCCAGTGCAATTAGATTATGTTATTTTCACTTCAATATAATATAAGGCTTCATTATATCAGCGGTGGTCGTCCTGGGGGGTAGATGAAACACCACGAGGGGGCGAGTTACGGTATGTTAACAGTAGTTCAAGTAACAAATAGTAAGATAATACCGTAACTAACTAACAACCCGGAATACTTTGATCACCAGGGCCGTTGTCTCCTCCATCAAGGGAATTATCTGGGTTTTTTTTAAAGTACGTGTGTTTTAATTCCTTTATCGTTTTAAAACAAGGTATTACTCAAACATGTTTTAGTATTTCGCTGGATGTTTGGATATTTTGCAGGAGAAAGTTTATGGTTGTCTTTTGAAATGATATACGGGGATTTAATTCACAGTGTGTTATGGAGTCACTGTATGTGTCTCTCTCTGTTCAGTCTCTTCCTAATGCCTTGTCTTTTTAACTATGTATTTTAACCTGTCTTTCTGTCTACGGTACCTGTCTGTGTTGTCCTCTCTTTGTCTGTCTGTCTACCAACCTGTCTGTGGCGGTCTCTCCTCCCTGTCTGGATGTTTGTCACCACGCCGGATCAATATTTCATAATGTCGGGAAATTCAAATTTAGTTCAGAGATTGATATTGACATGACTGTGTTTTGAATCTCGGAAGTTCACAGGTCAAGGTGAGGCCGCAATTAGTTATGATTGGACTTGGTGACAGCGAGTGACGAGTTATTTTGTTTTTTATATTAGGTTCCTGTCGAGGTTCCTGTTATTATCCTTCCTTCCCTCCCAGTTGATCCTGTCACGGGGGGGATATAGAGATGGTTGGCGTCTGTCTGTCTGAGAGAGAGAGAGAGAGAGAGAGAGAGAGTTATATTACATGGCTCCTTTGATGTTTACATGTGGCTCACCCGCGTTACATATTGCTCACCAGGGTTACATGTGGCACACCAGGGTTACATGTGGCTCAAAAGGGTTACATGTGGCTCACCAGGACTACATGTGGCTCACCAGGGCTACGTGTGGCTCACCAGGGCTACGTGTGGCTCACATAGGTAACATGTGGTTCACCAGGGCAACATGTGGTTCACCAGGGCAACATGTGGTTCACCAGGGCAACATGTGGCTCACCAGGGCAACATGTGGCTCACCAGGGCTACATGTGAAGATTTATTTAGTGAACCTATTTCTCTCCTATTTTTAGTCAACTAATTCTTTCCCAATTTTTACTCCGCTTAATTTTTCCCAATTTTTAGTTAACTCGATCTTCCTGTTATTATTATTAGCTTCTTGTCGTCGGGGGGTGAAATTTATGTATCAATTTGGCTCTTGGCTGGATGAGTGAGAATTATTGGGATTATTTTTAGCTTAGATAAAATTATTTAATATTCAGTACAAGAGATGTATTATTGTCACTTAAGAATGTCGAATTATTAGCGGATTATCGTGCTACTTAACTGCCCTGTATTATTATTAACCCGACGGCGAATTGTTATCCTAAGTCTTAATTAACCCGACAGCGAATTATACCCCAGAAAGTGAGACCGAGAAATTATCAAGATGAAAATAGTAAAAATAATAATAAAACTCACGTACGAAAAGCTCTATCAGTCAGGTCAGGCGAGACAGACATTGGGCGGGTAAGTGTAGGTCAGGACACATTACCGTGGTTAGGTTGCGGCAGACAAAGGTACGGTCAAGTGGTCGGCATATTTTTTGGGGGGATTTTATTTATTTATTTATTGTTTCTGTGGGAAATGTTAGTAAAAATGTTGGGTGTAACTTGAGCGTGTGATCATCGAATCATGAGGACCACTGCTGTAAACTACGTGACTGTAACAAATAACATGTTAGATGTGTTGTCTGCCACTTTATCGTTACCATGGTAATACAGCCACACTTTGCTTCGTTCCCTGCCTGTGTACAAGAGTGTGTTATTGTATATTTTCGCAGTATCAGGACTAGTCTTAATATTGTATAACAGCTGCAACATTTAACAGGACCCCACCCTCCTCCTTGACAGGCCAAGCAGCGTGTCAGTTTGGTGTCAGGTCATATGGATCGAGTTTTTCTACCCCGCCATTTGACCAGAAGTGTCGTGGGAATTTGCTGGGTGTTCCCGGGGAGGGAAGACGAGGCCGTAGAGCAGCACACTGACACGCTCACCACGACGCTGCTGTTGTTGTTATTACTGTCGTAGGTCATGTGCTGGGAGCTCATTGGATGGGTTGTGTAGACCGGGGCTGTTTGTGTTCTTGTCTCATACTTTGGGTGGTGTAGTTAGCTAAAACATGACCTCCACGGATGACTGTCACCCTGATTGACAGACAACAGCCCTGCCTGGGTGAGCCTAATTGTTTTACAAATCTACCTCCAGAGCAACGGAACCCACCGCCCACTTTCGCCGTCCCCCATTACCCTCTCTGGCCGCCCACCATTACCCTCTTCCACCGCCCACCATCACCCTCGCCCACCATCACCCTCCCCCATTACCCTCTTCCACCATTACCCTCTCCCACCATCACCCTCCCCCATTACCCTCTCCCACCATCACCCTCCCCCATTACCCTCTCCCACCATCACCCTCCCCACACCCTCCCACCATCACCCTCCCCCATTACCCTCTCACCGCCCACCATCACCCTCCCCATTACCTCTCCACCATTACCCCTCTCCCACCATCACCTCCCCCATTACCCTCTCCCACCATCACCCTCCCCCCACCCTCTCCCCACCATCACCCTCCCCATTACCCTCTCTCACCGCCCACCACACCCTCCCCCATTACCCTCCTTCCACCATTACCCTCTCCCACCATCACCCTCCCCATTACCCTCTCCCACCCATCACCCTCCCCCATTACCCCTCTCCCACCATCACCTCCCCATTACCTCCTCCCACCATCACCCTCCCCATTACCCTCTCCCACCCACCCTCCCCACCACACCTCCCCCATTACCCTCTCACCGCCCACCATCACCTCCCCATCCCCATTATCCCACCATTACCCTCTCCCACCATCACCCTCCCCCATTCCCTCCCACCATCACCCACCCTCCCACCATTCCCCATTACCCTCCCACCATCACCCTCCCCCATTACCTCTCCCACCATCACCCTCCACCATTACCCTCTCCCACCATCACCCTCCCCCATTACCCTCTCCCACCATCACCCTCCCCCATTACCCCTCCCACCATCACCTCCCTCTTATCCCCACCATCACCTCCCCCATTACCCTCTCCCCACCATCACCCTCCCCCACCCTCCCACCATCACCCTCCCCCTCCCCACCATCACCCTCCCCCATCACCATCACCCTCCCCCATCCCACCATCACCCTCCCACCATCACCCTCCCCCATTACCCTCTTCCACCATTACCCTCTCCCACCATCACCCTCCCCCATTACCCTCTCCCACCATCACCCTCCCCCATTACCCTCTCCCACCATCACCCTCTCCCACCATCACCCTCCTCCATTACCCTCTCTCACCGCCCACCATCACTCTCCGCCACTCAACACGGCTACAGGTGTATACACAGACCTCCTGTAACAGTTTTTCACACCCCGGCCTGCCTATGGTGCTCTGCTGACTCACAGGAGCAGCTCATCCTGTTGGAGTACCCTAGTTTAATTGTTCTAGACCATATTAGTGCTATATATTAAGTCAGTGGCGAGTTAGTATTTAAATGCCGATTAATTCATGGGTAAATATGAACTGAATGTAAGTTAACTCTACGGTGAAATGTTAACCGAGTGACGGTTAAGTGAGTGGGAGATTATATTAACCGAACGTCGATTAACTGGCTGGTGAATTATCAGGGCAGCGTTGAATTATTAACCTGCCCTGGGGAGTGGTGATGTTGGAGGGTAATTTTGTAAGTGGTGTAGTGCAAGCTGGCTGGCTGGCTGGCTGGCTGCAGGCTGGCTAGGTCAGAGGCCGCAAAATGAATATCTACCTCAAAATCAACACCTTTCCTCCCCACCACCAACATGGCCGCATCTGAGGACATTCACCTAAGGTTCCAGCAATATTTTAATCCATTTCATCCCCATAAACACTGCCTAGACCTATCACACGTTATGGTAGAAATATCACGTACAGACAAGGGTGATGGATCATGGAGGATGAATGTATTTCGTACGTGGGTGTGAAAGATACTCACGCCTCAAATTTTTGTGTAGGGTAACTTATAGGAAGCAACGAAGCGTTATATTCAATGTGTGTGTGTGTACATTATCAGTGGTTCATACAGTGTCTATTGGAAGAATGTCGTATTTTCATTTTATTTGTAATAATCTTTTAGAGTTTCTTCAAATATATGACTAATGATCCTAAATTTACTGCAAATTCTTAACAGTGTAATAGTATACGAGTCTTGGAAGTCAGCTCTTGATTGTCGACCAAACAGTCTCACTTTCGACTGTGTAGCTCTTGCCTGGGGACTTTTATTGCCCACGGCGACTAATCTCCCAATTTTAGGGTAGTTTCCGGAAAACGTTAAGGAGGATTGTATTAATAAAAATGGTTGTGTATAATGGTATTTAGTCTCAAGGTAAGATCTTGGTCTCCCCTTTGGCTGCCTGGTAGGAAACATAGCTAGAGACTTCATTGGGTGTAAATCTCTTGCTATGTGTCACAGGCCATTATGCCCGGTGTAATGTACGTGTGGTAGCCTCGGCCAACACCCTGTTTTATGGTCTTGATATTTTCACTGTGGGAGCATGTAGTGTTGCCATGTCTGTATGTTCAAGAGTCCGTAACTATATGTGGAGTTTTGGGTTCAGTACCATAACTGTTTCTTGCACGAATCTCTACTTAATACTGCATAGGGCTTATTCATACAAGCTATTTCACGTGTGATATTGACGATTTATCAGTTTTGAAATATAATGTGACGTGTTAAGTTAGCTTTAATGAGACTTTCCATTTAATTTTCTCCATCGTTGTTTGTTTGCCATAAAAGGTGAGCAAGAGGATGGATACAACTAAAATAGGTTACTGTATGTTACCTGTGTGTTGTGTGCCTCCACCGTGGTGTTTATAACCCCTGGGTGACTGTTGTACCAAAATACTCTTGACAAAAGCACTTGTAGTGGCAGATAATTCTATGGCTGGGGGCATTCAACGTCTCCTGGGGACTTTTTAGTTTACTTGTGTTAAATTTCGTAAGAAGTTTTGTTGTTTAATTTCATTGTGTTTCTATACGTTGCTTTATATTATCTTTTTAGTGAGGGAGGAAGATAGATTATATAGGTGAGAGAGAGTAAAGGAGTCTACGTGTATTTCTGTGAGTGGACTAGGGAGTAAAGTACGTGTGTGTGTGTGTGTGTGTGTGTGTGTGTGTGTGTGTGTGTGTGTGTGTGTGTGTGTGTGTGTGTGTGTGTGTGTGTGTGTGTGTGTGTGTGTGTGTGTGTGTGTGTGTGTGTGTGTGTGTGTGTGTGTGTGTGTGTGTGTGTGTGTGTGTGTGTGTGTGTGTGTGTGTGTGTGTGTGTGTGTGTGTGTGTGTGAGAAGTAAGTGAGAGTATGGAGGGAGGGGGAGGCGGAGGCGGTCTGCCACACACACACACACCCGGCTGACGGTCGACACTGGCTCCGGGCATCATCTCCTTTAACCTACCTTTCCTCTGACCTTTCAATCGCGACGTGCCGATGGTGGTGCTGGTGTTAACTAACCAGTCGTCGGTGTCCCCAGACCATCACCTGCCCTCACCTGTTTACTGGGGCCCACCTCCTGCCCTCACCTGCCACTTGGGAACCACCTCCTGCCATCACCTGCCACCTGGGGACCACCACCTGCCCTCACCTGCCGCCTGGAAACCACCTCCTGCCCTCACCTGCCACCTGGGGACCCACCTCCTGCCCTCACCTACCACCTGGAGATCACCACCTGCCCTCACTGCCTCCTGGGAACCATCGGCTTCGTATCCTCACGTGGATTTTGAAGGCTACTTCCTGCCCTCACCTGCCTCGTAGGGACAAATTCCTGCCTCCTCCCACTCTTCTCTCCCTTCGTAGTCGTCGTCCTCTCCCCTCCTCTTTCCCTTCCTCTCCTTTTTCCTCCTTTACTCTCTCCCCTCTTCCCCACCTCCTCCTCTGGTATCTTGGAGAGTCTGGGGGGGGGGGGGCCTTTGTTCCAGCGGTCAAATAGCCATGTCTGCTTCATCCTCGCCTGCCAGCTGCCTTCTTTACTGCCCCCATCCCCCTCACCCCCACCTTGCTCACCCCCATTCCCCTCACTCCCCATCCTCACACCCCAAACGGACTCTACAACTACCAGAGGAAGAGTTTGTGTGTGGGGGGTGGGGGTCCGTCTACCTCCGCCAAGGGATCGGTTTACTTCTATAAGGAGAGTTACAGTTGGAGTGTTGATATAATAGGAATAACTGTAAAAGTCTACGGTGTTTGTTACCCACATTAAACAACACAGTACTATACCTCGAGGTGATTCAGTCGACTGTAGTGTATTCTTTGTGTGTGTGTTTAACTGCTCATATACTGTAAGTGATTTGCTTCCCAGTTTAGTCTCGGGTTTTTTAACTTGATGATGATGCACGCGCACACACACACACACACACACACACACACACACACACACACACACACACACACACACACACACACACACACACCCCTCTCTCATCAGTGTTCCGTGTGATGGACCCAGTTAGCCACTACTGCTATATGGTCCACTTTTGTGTCGCTGTTGATGATGAAAGTGACTCATCCTTCCATCTATCCTCCTCTTCTATCCTACTGTTCTTCCTCTTCGTCCTCTCCTACTGGTCTTACTCCTCCCCTTCCTCCTCTCTCACTGTTTTTCCTTCTCACTTTCTCTCTTCCATTTTTCCTCCTCCTCCTCTCTTCCTCCTCTTCCTTCCTCCTCCTCTTCCTCCCCTTACCCTTCCTTCCATCTGCCCACCCCTCCTCCTCTTCCTCCTCCACTCCCTTACATTTATCCTCCCTCCCCCTCCCCCCTCTTCAGGCTCTGGACACCCGCCAGCTTGGACCTGCTCTTGTGCCTCATCTATCTCATATAGTCTGTCGTGGACGCCAAGGGTCTCTCTCGTCTTGTCTCGTAGTCTCGTCTTGTCTCGTCTGGTGTCTCGTCTATCTCCCCTTACGGTTTCAATTACTGGTTTCATTCTTTTTTGTCGTTCTCTAATAATCTCTGAATTGTATTAGTATTTTGTTTTTTAGTTGTTTTTGTCCCGGGATTTTATTGTTTTGTTTCTTTCCTGTTGGTTTAGTCTTTTGTTTTTGTCGTTTTTTGTTTATCTTTTTTCTCGTTTTCTGTAATTCTTCTGTATTCGTAACGTCTTTTAAGTTCCCCTTATTTCCCGAGATTATTCTGGTTCTTGTTTCTTTTTTTTCTTGTTTTAGCTGTCTTTTGTTTACAATCCCCCCCCCACCTCTCTCTCTCTCTCTCTCTCTCTCTCTCTCTCTCTCTCTCGATGATGATGATGATGATGGTTACCTACCTCTTTTATGTTCTCTCAGCCATAATTTATTCCAGCCGTAGAGAAGTGAAAGAGAGAGATAAATGTGACGGATGAAATGACAATAAAATACTACTACTACTAAATGAGGAAGTGGCCACGTATGATTTTTTTTCTTTGTCGTGAGTTACTATGAAGTAGTTAAATATATATATTTTTCTGTGGTCGTGTGTGTGTTTCTCCTTGTTCCATGGTTGTTGCTCATATCACTCCGCCGCCGCCGTACATTACCTCTGACCGATTTTATTCCCACTTCACGTACCATCAAACACAGATTTTACTACAGGTACTACATGTAAAAATCTTGCCCTGATATCACCCCAACTTTTTTTTTGTGGGGTGGAGGGGTTACATCTTTTATATGAACGTTGTAGCTTTTCACTAGTACATCTGAACCGGTTGTTGAAGATTGTTACACCGAGGTTTTGTTACATATTTCTATGTTTATTGTTGTTACAGCGTTGATTGACCACCCCCCCCCCCTTGCAGATGATGAACTTAGAGGGGTAATTTACCTTTACCTGATTAATTATATCAATCACGTTACAAGTGTAGTTTTCGCCAGGGCAACAATGGAGGAATAAGTAAAATAGGATGTTTATATATGTTGTCTGGGGCTGAGGTGTGATGAATGTTTCTGGGACTAACTGTGTGAGTAATGTTCCTTCTAGACGGTACAGCCGGAAGGTTAAATAAATCGTCTTTTCTTATGCGAGGAAGAGCGAGTATTGTCTTCACCGTTACTGGAGTGTGTGTGTGTATCATGAGTGTGTTTACGGTAAGTCGAGGGCTTTTATAGTCCGCTTCTCCTGTTTCCCCGGCCTCTCACTCCTTATTTGTAGGTAAACGACAGGATGATGTCTCCTGGTGTTGACCTTTTATATTTCCGCATCTGACAGCACATCAATCAAACCCCAATAAGCGGCTCCCTGCCATGAGGTCATACTGAAGCTATACATGGCAGACTCCGTCATGTGAGGAGTGGTCACGTACCAGACGGACTCGCTCTATCTCTCCTCCAGTATACCTTATATACCACTTGATAGCCTACCACAACACCGCCACTACACTACCTACACATCATACCCGACACAGGTCCCCAGCAACACTATAAACTAGCACACAATGCCCCCCAAACGTACGCCTGCTGCTGGGCGCCTCGCTCTCCACCCCTGAAAGCACATGTCTCGTCCCCGTTGTACAGTACCACTTTCTCTAAGTGCCTCGTTCTTGCTCGTTCGCTGCAACAACCAATCAACAACTAGTTTTCTCTTTTCTATTTTGTACATCGAGCTTTTTGGAAAGGGAGGGAGGAAAAGGAAGGTTAAAGAGGGCGCTGTGGAGAATATGGTAAGCACTTAGAAGTGAGATGAGGGTACACAGTAGAGGTGAGGAGTGTGGTAGCGGTGAGAGTAATGGGTAGAAGAGATGGTGTTTAATGGGAGGGAGGGAGAGAGATTTGGATGGAAAAGAGAGTGAGTAGGGAAGAGTGGGGAAGCTGGAGGGAGAGGTGTGGGGGTGTGGAAAGGAAACCAGTGTAGGGAGCGGGATCTGGGGTGGTGGGTGAGGGGCGGGTTGAGACGGGGAACCCCCTTGAGTGAACCATGAGTCACCAACGAAAAAACACCCCCTACCTCCTCGCCACCCCCTACCCTTTCCCCTCTATCGTCTCTGGCACGTCTTGTACCATCTCGTGTTATTGTTGTTGCTACCCGGGTGGTCTTGGCGCGTCTGATTCAGCCATACCCATCTGGCCTTATATATGGGTCGCTTATTATTATTATTATTATTATTATTATTATTATTATTATTATTATTTCTATTATTTATGTAATTATTGTTTTACCGTACTATTATTGTATTGTTATTTTTTATAATTATTTATATTCTTTTTATTATATTTTAGTTTTATTGTTATTGTTATTATTATTGTTGTAAATATTTTTGTGGATTGTGTTTCACATTATCGTTATGACCACCATTTTCATTTACTCCCAGTTCGTCACCATGAAGGATTAAACTTTGCCCACGTACCTTCCTTCCTTCCTCTCTCAGTCAGTCGGCCAGTCTCTAGATGTAAACGAAGTAAAAATAGTTAACTCTTTTGCCTTTTGGATGGGAGTTGATCATAACACACCTGATTACTTGACTGGGTCAGGTCAGGTTAGGTTGGTTAAGTTAGGTTAGGTGGTGCTGAGGTGAGACCTTAATTAGTGGTGCCCCGGGATGGCATTCTTTAAGGGATGTCACCTCGATATAACTCCGTAAAAAAAAAATAAAAAAGAAGAATGAAAATGAAGTTTGGAGAATAGGAATTAAATTTCGTTGAACCTAACCTAACCCTCACTTCTCCTCCCCCCTATAACCACCACCACCTCATTCCACTTCGCCTTCTGCCTCCTCTTGGCCTCTCATACCTCCGTCCCCCCCTACCTCCTTGCTTGCCTGCGGGGTGTCCTGGCGTGAGCGGTGTTGGTGGGGAAGTTTTTGTTGTTGGGGGAGTGTAGCCCGGTGTGTGTGTGTGCGCGCGCGCGCGTGTGTATGTATGTGTGCGTATGTGTGCGTGCGTGCGTGTGTGCTTCTACATCCTGCTCACCCACTTAAAGCTGACGCCCACCCCGGTGCCTGCTGGTGCCTGCTGCTACTGACCCACCTACTCTCTGCTAGTCGTCGTGGACAGGGGGTTGGGGAGGACGATTAATTTTTCTTCTGTAAGGGGGGTGGGTGTGGGGGGGGGCTGTAAGGGGGAAGGGGTGGAGGTGGGCCTGATAGTACGTGTGGATGGTGGGGTGGCTTGCTTTGTGTGTGTGAGAGAGGGTGAAGGTTTTAACTGTGTGTGGATGGAGGGAAGTTCTGCCTGTGTTTATTTGAGGTTGGGGATGTGTAGGCCTATAAGGTTATGATGGTCCTGAGTGAGGGTGTGTGATGATGATGATAAACCATCAGGATTATAATCACAATAATTATGACATATAATGATAATAGTAATGATAAACAATATTTACGGATAAAATGGCCAAGAATATGTGTGTGTGTGTGTGTGTTCCGCTAATCACTATCAACTTTCCTCTTTGACGTTTCTTTTATTTATTATTCCAACCTACAAAAAATAAGAGTATTAAAGACAAAAAAATAATAAATCGAAAAGATGACACAGAAGAGCATGATAAAGAGAAATATTAAATGTATTTGGTAAAGTGTAGATATGGGATTGTGTAAGCTCTATGGAAACACAAACTACACCTTGTAAAGTAGAGTGTGAGGTGTGGAGAGAGAGAGAGAGACGTGTTGTTGGAGTCCTTCCTTCCCTTGCCAGTGTCAGCAGTAACAGCAGGGAGTGACAGGCGGGGACCAGAGATACACCTTGACACTCCCTGACTCCCCCAGTTAACCCGACAAAGAAGAAGAAGGGGGGGGCGATACCTTACGCTGCCTGGTTTGTGTCCACTCCGGGCCACCTGACCCTTGTCTGGTGGATGTCCCCTCGAGTTAATTAGGCAGCGTGAGTCATTGATGTCAGTGGCTAGCGATTTGTCTCTTTATTTACCGAAACTATAAGTGAAAGGTTGGAGTTACTGTGGTTTTTAATTTAGCTTTAGTGTTAATTATTAATATCCAAGAGACGTTGTTGTTCTCTCTCTCATGATAATGGGCCGCTGAGTGAGGTCAATTTTAAGACAACAGGTCAAGGTCGAGTATCCAAGGACGTGTTTATTGTTTGTCTTCTTATTTTGGTCTCAATGTGTCGACGATGTTGGTTATGTTATGAAGGCCATATTATATTGTTTGTTATGAAGGTCACGTTATGTAGGTTGTTATGAAGGCCATGTCATGAAGGACATGTTATGAAGCCCATGTTATGAAGCCCATGTTATGTTGGTTATGAATATTTAATGTATGTAATGGTCAGTATTGAATGTCATGGCCAGTGACGTGTTTACACCCATAAGGAGTCAGGTACCTCACGATGACCCATAATACACGGTGTAATACTCTCGTTAATGTAGCCTAGGTAGGGGGTCCAGTCTGGTCACAGTCGTCACAACACCTTCATTTATACTCGTGTTTACCTCAGTCGATAGTCACAGTAGATACAGTTTCATTTTTATTGGGATATGATGAGCTATCTGGGAATTTTAGTACCTCGGTGTTATTAATAGAATGAAAGGTGTATGTTATGAAGTCTCTATCAGGTGAATCAGTGTTGAAATGACATGTACCAAGATGTGTGTTTGTGTGGAAGTTGGCTAATGTTTCGCGTCACTTGTAAAACGCAATGCCTCACTTCAAATAATTCTGACGTGCTCTTCATATTCTTGTTGACCTTAAAATATGATATATGTAAACTGATAGGGGGTGATTAATAGCTCGGGTACATAACTCTGTAATTATGGTCTTTATGTTATGATTTACTACGGGCGTCCTTGAGTATAGCAGATGATGATGATGATGATGGGGCGATAAGATAAGGGTAGTGGTGTGGGGTGTGGTGTTGTGAGAGCCTGCCACACTTTTAACACACACACACACACACCTGGCTTATCTGTGACTGTTTCTATGGTGTGTTGGTAGTGGTGTTCCTTGTGCTATGGTTAGTGTGTGTGTGTGGTCGATAAGTTTGTCTGTTGTCTCGTGTTTATGGTTTTCGTAAAAAAAATATAAACAATATATGTAGTATTATGTACCGTATATATAATTCCCCGTGTAAGTGTACCGTATATTATGTACCAACATAAAGTGGAATAGTTCATTATAGTCGAGCCTTAAAAGTGGAAGGAGGACTTTTTAAAGACTCGTGTACTTGAGATATAGAGGCACGGCTGAGGACCCACCCACACAGTACCTCGATAAAGGGAACTGGTCAAAGTTGGAGAAGTTACATAGTATATTGACCGGGGGGGAGGGAGGTGGTTAAAGTTCAAACTAAGAACATTACTGGGGTACACTGGGTTAATATAATGTTTACTTGTTGTTTTTATATCGGGTGAACATATTTTCTGTGTGTGTGTGTTCCTTTATGAGTTATAATATTATGTGTGTTGTCAGTGTTGGTGTGTGTTGTTTGTGTTGGTGTGTGTTGTTTGTGTTGGTGTGTGTTGTCAGGTGTTGGTGTGTGTTGTTTGTGTTGGTGTGTGTTGTTTGTGTTGGTGTGTGTTGTCAGGTGTAGGTGTGTGTTGTTTGTGTTGGTGTGTGTGTGTTGTTGTGTGTGTTGTCAGTGTTGGTGTGTGTTGTTTGTGTTGGTGTGTGTTGTTTGTGTTGGTGTGTGTTGTCAGTGTTGGTGTGTGTTGTTGTGTTGGTGTGTGTTGTCGGGTGTTGGTGTGTGTTGTCAGGTGTTGGTGTGTGTTGTTTGTGTTGTTTTGTGTTGGTGTGTGTGTCAGGTGTTGGTGTGTGTTGTTTGTGTAGGTGTGTGTTGTTTGTGTTGGTGTGTGTTGTCAGGTGTTGGTGTGTGTTGTTTGTGTTGGTGTGTGTGTCAGGTGTTGGTGTGTGTTGTCAGGTGTGGTGTGTAGGTGTGTGTTGTCAGGTGTTGGTGTGTGTTGTTTGTGTTGGTGTGTGTTGTCAGGTGTTGGTGTGTGTTGTGTAGGTGTGTGTTGTTTGTGTTGGTGTGTGTTGTTTGTGTTGGTGTGTGTTGTTTGTGTTGGTGTGTTGTGTGTGTTGTTTGTGTTGTGGTGTCAGGTGTGTTTGTGTTGTTTGTGTTGGTGGTGTGTTGTAGGTGTTGGTGTGTGTTGTCAGGTGTTGGTGTGTGTGTTGTGTAGGTGTGTGTTGTTTGTGTGGGTGTGTGTTGTTTGTGTTGGTGTGTGTTGTTTGTGTTGGTGTGTGTTGTTTGTGTTGGTGTTGTGTTGTCAGTGTTGGTGTGTGTTGTTTGTGTTGGTGTGTATTTGTCAGGTGGTGTGTGTTGTTGTGGTGTGTGTTGTGTGTTGTTTGTGTTGGTGTGTGTTGTCAGGTGTTGGTGTGTGTTGTTTGTGTTGTTTGTGTTGTTTGTGTTGGTGTGTGTGTCAGGTGTTGGTGTGTGTTGTTTGTGGGGTGTGTGTTGTTTGTGTTGGTGTGTGTTGTCAGGTGTTGGTGTTGTTGGTGTAGGTGTGTGTTGTTTGTGTTGGTGTGTGTTGTCAGGTGTTGGTGTGTGTTTGTGTTGTGTGTGTGTTGTCAGGTGTTGGTGTGTGTTGTTTGTGTAGGTGTGTTTTGTGTGGTGGTGTGTGTGTTTGTGTTGGGTGTGTGTGGTGTGTTGTTTGTGTTGGTGGTGAGGTGTTGGTGTGTGTTGTTTGTGTTGTTGTGTGTGTTTGTGTTGGTGTGTGTTGTGGGTGTGGTGTGTGTTGTTTGTGTTGTTTGTGTTGGTGTGTGTTGTGGTGTTGGTGTTGTTTGGTGTTGGTGTGTGTTGTTTGTGTTGTTTGTGTTGGTGGTGTGGTGTTGGTGTGTGTGTGTTTGTGTTGTTTGTGTTGTTTGTGTTGGTGTGTGAGGTGTTGGTGTGTGTGTTTGTGTAGGTGTGTGTTGTTTGTGTTGGTGTGTGTGTCAGGTGTTGGTGTGTGTTGTTTGTGTTGGTGTGTGTTGTGGTGTTGGTGTGTGTTGTCAGGTGTTGGTGTGTGTTGTTTGTGTTGGTGTGTGTTGTGGTGTTGGTGTGTGTTGTTTGTGTGGGTGTGTGTTGTTTGTGTTGGTGTGTGTTGTCAGGTGTGTGTGTGTTTGTGTAGGTGTGTGTTGTTTGTGTTGGTGTGTTGTCAGGTGTTGGTGTGTGTTGTTTGTGTTGGTGTGTGTGTCAGGTGTTGGTGTGTGGTTTGTGTGGTGTGTGTTGTTTGTGTAGGTGTGTGTTGTTTGTGTTGGTGTGTGTGTCAGGTGTTGGTGTGTGTTGTTTGTGTTGGTGTGTGTTGTTTGTGTAGGTGTGTGTTGTTTGTGTTGGTGTGTGTTGTTTGTGTTGGTGTGTTGTTTGTGTTGGTGTGTGTTGTCAGGTGTTGGTGTGTGTTGTTTGTGTAAGGTGTGTGTTGTTTGTGTTGGTGTGTGTTGTCAGGTGTTGGTGTGTGTTGTTTGTGTTGGTGTGTGTTGTTTGTGTAGGTGTGTGTTGTTTGTGTTGTTTGTGTAGGTTTGTGTTGTTTGTGTTGTTTGTGTGTTGTTTGTGTTGGTGTGTGTTGTTTGTATCATTGTATCCTGTTAATGAATCGATAATAGTATAAAGTATTCTGAGGTATTCACACTTATTTCCTTTTACAGGTGAGCGTGGATGAAGAATAAGGATGGTATGTACAGTACAGGACCAGCCACGTACAGTACAGGACCATCCATGTACAGTACAGGACCAGTCACGTACAGTACAGGACCAGTCACGTACAGTACAGGACCAGTCACGTACAGTACAGAACTAGCCATGTACAGTACAGGACCAGTCACGTACAGTACAGAACTAGCCATGTACAGTACAGGACCATCCTTGTACAGTACAGGACCAGCCATGTACAGTACAGGACCAGTCACGTACAGTACAAGATCAGCCATGTACAGTACAGGACCAGTCACGTACAGTACAGAACTAGCCATGTACAGTACAGGACCATCCATGTACAGTACAGGACCAGCCACGTACAGTACAGGACCAGCCACGTACAGTACAGCATCAGCCACGTACAAGATAAACCATGTACAAGGTTAGTCATGTAAGGGTTCATCTACGTAGTTGAACCACGTGAGGTGTTGGTGTGTTATCGACCAGGTAAGTGTAAGAGTGGGTTGAGTGGCAGCTGCTGGCACACACTCCCCCCCCCTCCCTCCCTCCCTGGCCAAGTAAAGCAACTTATTCTAGCCCATTCTAGTACGAGGATCACACACACACACACACACACACACACACACACACACTGCAGTTTACCCTCACGGGGCAGAGCTCCGAGTTAACTTGAGGTGTCGAGACAAATTTACAGATGTTTGTTTAATCGGTCAATCAAAATGCCGGGGGTTGTCGTTCCTGTATTAAATCATGACATTATGGTGACTTCTTAGACGGGGCGAGGGGGTTCTTCATCAGTGGAGGACTTTGTGTGTGTGTGTATCATGGCGGTGGCTGGTGTATTGCGGCCCCTTCTGTTTTATCTCCTGCAGGACGTAAAATATTCCTTAATGTGGATGGCTCAATGTCCTACTTGGAGTGTTAAAGGTTCTCTCTTGGTTGGCCTTCGCTCTAGGTGTGGTGAATCTGCCGGGCTCTCGTTCAGGCATCAACAGACGAGATCCCCCTGAACGATGACATAAGGCAGACGTCCAGTGTAGTAATCCTCACACATTGAGCGTGACCAATGTGGCCTCGTGTTGGGGGATGGTGTCCTTAAACGAGGGGTGACTCAGGTTGGACCCGCTGAGTGCATGACAAACTCCCTGCAGGTCTTGTTGGATGATGGGAGGTGTAGGGTGAAGATGGATGATGGGAGGTGTAGGGTGAAGACGGGTGATGGGAGGTGTAGGGTGAAGTTGGTTGATGAGAAATAAGAAAATCAAGACAAAAATTTTAAAAACGTTGTTGGCTCATAGACAAAGCTCAAGGTGACGCTGAAGGAGAAAATTATAGCGAGGGGCCCCAGGAGGGATAAAGGGCGTGGGAATGTTGTATAGAGAGGAGGTGGACAACTCTAGGGACGCCAGACGCTCGTTATGTTCGGAAAGAATTTCGTAGTCCGTAAAGAGAGAGAGATGGGGGTGGGGAGAGGAAGGTGAGGGATGCGGCCAACCAGACATTTTTATATCTAGCTGAGGAACCTTGTTGGCTTTGTTAGCGCGGCGTTGAGACGGATGGGGCAAGATTGGGCTCCAGTCTGGCCCTGGGAGAGATAGGAGTGGGGGGGCGCAACAGGGAGGAGCTTCTTGTAGGGGGGACTGGGGTAAGGGAGGTCGGTGTAGGGGTTGGTAATGGTAAAGGAGGCGGCTGAAAGATGTTTCGGTGTGCATATGCTAGTAGCGTTAAAGAGACTGAGTTTAGCAGGGAGGATGAGCCTTGTTCCTCACCTCCCCTCCTCTCATCCCCGCTATTCTTCCCTATATCCATATCATACAAAACACTGTTGTATCCACCCACACACCCACAATGCTGCCCATTCATTCGTACGCCACCCACCTATTCACCCTACCACCTAACCCCATTCACCAACCCATCCTCTACCCTCCTCCCCACCATGTCTCCTCGACCGTTTGGGAACCTGCCTTGATATTATCCTATTATCTTGCGTTCATCACTATTCAGTTTACCACATTGACCATTAATACTCACGGCGTCAGATTCCGCGTAAAGTAAAGAGAGCAGACTGAGTTTTTATTGGCAGTAAGGAAGTATTTATCGAGTTATGTCGTGTCAGAGAACTGCTACGAATACATTGTGTTTTCCTGGTTCAAGTACCGCACCCGATGAACTGGAGAGGGTAGCTGTGGATCGCGGGAACTGCTGACGGACCTGTGAGGATGGTGATGGATCACTGTGGGTGGTAGTGGATCATGAAGAAGGGAGATTGATCAATAGTGGGTGATGGTTCGTCTTTGACGATGGAAATGGATCGTGGTGGATAATGATGGATCACTGTGGTGGTGGTGGATCACAGCTGGTGCAGGATCACAGCTGATCGCGGTGGATGGGCGGGTGGAGGAGGGACGTAACACCCGCACACCGCTGTCGCCGCCTGGGAATCAATAGTGGAATACCGTACAAGCTGACTCACCCGTGCCTCCCCTGCCCTGCAGGCTGTGTGTCTCCTGCCCCAGGCTGTGTGTGTGTCTCTCCCTGCCCCAGGCTGTGTGTGTGTCTCCCTGCCCCAGGCTGTATGTGTGTGTGCCTGTGCCCCAGGCTGTATGTGCGTGCCCCTGCCCCAGGCTGTGTGTGCTCTCCTGCCCCAGGCTGTGTGTGTGTGTCCCCCGTGCCACAGGCTGTGTGTGTGTGTGTGTGTGTGTGTCCCCCCACAGGCTGTGTGTGTATGTGTGTCCCCCTGCCCCAGGCTGTGTGTCCCTCCCTGCCCCAGGCTCTAGTGTGGTCTCTGCCCCAGGCTGTCACTCTCGCTCTCCCCCGCCCCTGCTCGAGCCTGAGTGTACAGTAATCTTGCCTGCCTTGTGTCCATTCCTGTCATAACCTAAGCGCCTCACAGCCCCAAACTTTCTCCTAGTCAAGGCTTCGCATCCTTACTTACATCAGTGTATCATTATGTAAGCCTTGCTGTTATGTCTGTTTCACTTACCGTTATCTCGTCAAACCGTACCGTTATGTCTTGCTGTTAATCCAGGAAGACGCGCTTTATGTATTGACTACTGTTTATGGGTTACTAAAACTTCCTGCTGTTATATTTAAACCTTAATGTCGGCGTTGTTATATTCTCCAAACTTCCACTTTAGTAGTATTTGCATTCATGTCCCCAAGCCATATAGTGACGTGGCTTACTGTTATGCCTTCAGGGTGCTTCAAGAGGTCTAACTGTTGGGTGTGTTTTGCCTTGCTTTTATCTCTTGTCATCCACCTTAGTGTTAATTGTACATTATATTCTCACGCCAGGACAGACAGACAGACAGATAGATAGATATTCAGTAAAATAGCCATACAAGTTTTCAGTTGGTTGAGTATGGTAATAGACAGTGCAGGTATATAGTGTACATAGACAGTGCAGGTATACAAAAACAATGATAAACACCGAGACAATTTGACCAAAGATTACCCAAAAATCCATCAGATGGTTATTTCAGAGATTCAGGTTCACATTTCCTTACTGACACCAACACGCTTCCTCGGTGGTGTTGCTGCAGAGGTCACGAACTTATTGTGGCTCTCACTGCTATTATAAGACAGTGCCACTAATCCTCCATGATATTGTTCCTATATGATGAAGTGCCGTCGCTGGCTCTGTAACATAATACCTCTACTCATATAAGACAATGCCAGTGATGCCATAAGATAGTGCCACTGGTCCTATAAGACAGTGCCATTGGTGGTGTGGAGATTCCAGATGTAGGATCAGGGGAGGCCATTGTGGCAGTAATCTGGTTGTGTGTCTGGGTAACGGGCGAGCTGCCAGGTAAGGAAGCATGCCAAGTGACAGTGTCCCAGGCGTAGGTGAGAGTACCAGGAAGAGGAAGGAGGAGAGAGTGCCAGGGAGAGACAGGAGAGAGGGGAGGGAAGAAGGAGGGAGAGGAAGGAGAGAGGGGAGAGGAAGGAGAGGAAGGAGAGAGGAGCTAGGGAGAGGAAGGAGGGAGGGGTGCCAGGGGAGAGGGAAGGGAGGGAGGGGTGCCAGGGGAGACAGGGAGAGTGCAGGGAAGGAGGGAGTGCCAGGGAGGCAGGGAAGGAGAGTGCCAGGGAGAGAAGGAGGAGAGTGCCAGGGAGGGAAGGAGGAGGGAAGTGCTGGGGAGAGGAGGAGGGAGTGCCAGGGAGAGACAGGAGAGTGTGCCAGGGAGAGAAGGAAGGTGCCAGGGAGGAGGAGAGAGGTGCCAGGGAGAGGCAGGAGGGAAGTGCCAGGGAGAGGGAAGGAGGGGTGCCAGGGAGGGAGACAGGGAGGGGTGCCAGGGAGGCAGGGAGAGAGTGCCAGGAGAGAGGCAGGAGAGAGTGGCAGGGGAGAGGCAGGAGAGGTGCCAGGGAGGAAGGAGAGAGAGTGCCAGGGAGGAAAAGAGAGGAGAGGAAGTGCCAAGGAGAGAGCAGGAGAGTGGCAGGGGAGCCAGGGAGAGGAAGGGAGAGAAGGCTAGAGGAAGCCAGAGAGTACAGGGGAAGAGGAGAGTGCCAGGGGAGAGGGAAGGAGGAGAGAGTGCCAGGGAGAGAGAGTAAGGAGGGAGAGGCTGGGGAGAGGCAGGAGAGAGGCAGGAGAGGCAGGAGAGGGTGCCAAGGGAGGGAAGGAGGGGTGCCAGGGAAGAGGAAGGGGGAGAGGTGCCAGAGGAGACAGGGAGGGGTGCCCAGGGAGGCAGGGAGAGAGTGCCAGGGGGAGAGAGTGCCAGGGGAGGCAGAGAGTGCCAGGGAGAGGCAGGGGAGGGAGGAGAGTGCCAGGGGAGAGGCAGGAGAGGTGCCAGGGAAAGGAAGGAGAGTGCAGAAGAGGGAAGGGGAGGGGTGCCAGGGAGAGGCAGGAGAACGGGAGAGGCAGGAGAGAGTTACCAGGGAGAGAAGGAGAGAGAGTGCCAGGGAGGCAGGAGAGTGGCAGGAGAGAGGAGGTGGCAGGGAGGAGCAGGAGGGGGTGCCAGGAGAGGAGGGGGTGCCAGGGAGAGAGGAGGGGTGCCAGGGGGCAGGAGAGTGCCAGGGGAGAGGAAGGAGAGAGTGCCAGGAAGGGGAAGGAGGAGAGGGAGAGGCAGGAGAGAGGGGGGTGCCAGGGAGAGACCAGGGAGAGAGGAGGAGGAGGGGGTGCCAGGGAGAGGAGAGTGCCAGGAGAGGGAGGAGGAGAGTGCCAGGGAGAGGGCAGGGAGAGGGAAGGGAAGGAGGGGGTGCACCAGGGAGGCAGGAGAGAGAGTGCCAGGAGAGGGAGGGGTGCCAGGGAGGGAGCAGGGGAGGGAGTGGCAGGAGAGGAGAGGGGTGCCAGGGAGAGGAAGGGAGTGCCAGGAAGAGGGAAGGGAGGAGGGGTGCCAGGAAGAGGAGGAGGAGGGGGTGCCAGGGAGAGGCAGGAGAGAATGCCAGGAAGAGGAGGGAGGGGTGCCAGGGAGGAGGGTGCCAGGAGAGGAAGGAGGGGGGCCAGGAAGAGGGAAGGGGAGGGAGAGAGTGCCAGGGAGAGAGGAGAGGGGCTGAGGGAGAGACAGGGAGAGGGGTGCCAGGGGAGAGGCAGGAGAGGTGCCAGGGAGGGAAGGAGAGAGTGCAGGGAGAGGGAAGGGAGAGGCCAGGAAGAGGAAGGAGGAGAGAGTGCAGGAGAGAGGGAGGAAGGAGAGTGCCAGGAAGAGGAGGCAGGAGAGTGCCAGGGAGAGACAGGGGAGAGAGTGCTAGGGGAGAGGAGAGAGTGGCAGGGGAGAGCAGGGAGGAGAGTGCCAGGGGGAGAGACGGAGAGGTGCCAGGGAGGGCAGGGAGAGGTGCCAGGGAGGAGGGGAGAGAGTGCCAGGAAGAGGAAGGAGGAGAGAGGCTAGGGAAGAGGAAGGGAGGAGAGAGGCCAGGGGAGAGGCAGGAGAGAGTGGCAGGGGAGAGGGGCAGGAGAGAGGCCAGGGGAGAGGCAGGAGAGTGCCAGGGAGAGTGAAGGAGAGTGCCAGGGAAGAGGAAGGAGGGAGAGAGTGCTAGGGAGGGACAGGAGAGAGTGCCAGGGAGAGGCAGGAGAGAGGCAGAGACAGGAGAGAGTGCCAGGGAGAGGCAGGAGAGAGTGCCAGGGAGAGGTGAAGGAGAGAGTGCTAGGGAGAGGAAGGAGGAGAGAGTGCCAGGAGGAAGGAGAGAGTGCCAGGAAGAGTGAAGGAGGAGAGAGTGCCAGGGAGAGACAGGAGAGAGTGCCAGGGAGAGGCAGGAGAGTGGCAGTGTGTGGGAGAGGTGCAGGAGAGGAGTGCCAGGGAGAGACAGGAGAGTGCCAGGGAGAGGCAGGGGAGAGAGTGCCAGGGAGAGGCAGGAGAGAGTGCCAGGGAGAGGCAGGAGAGAGTGGCAGGGAGAGGCAGGAGAGAGTGGCAGGGAGAGGCAGGAGAGAGTGCCAGGGAGAGGCAGGAGAGAGTGCCAGGGAGAGGCAGGAGAGAGTGCCAGGGAGAGGCAGGAGAGTGCCTGGCGAGAGATAGAGGAAGTGTCAGGAGAAAGTACCAAAGAATGTCAAAGCCATTACCAGGAATTGGGTCGCGTGCTGTTACCCGTAAGCGCCTGTCACTGGTCTTGTGTGACGTGACTATCTCTTATCATGCCTGAGGTGACTGTCTCTCTCACTGTCACAATATCATTTATCATGTCATTCGTGACCCGTCTCACTTGCCGTGCTTGATGCGGCCATCATGTCTGTCTCTCCCTCCCACTGGCCTCCCCGTCATTCCTCGGTCAATTATAGACACCCGATAAGTCCCTGAAGTGATTATAGAGAACTGGGGTCAATTATCCTTCTATAATTATTGGCAACCGATATAATCACTTCTAATCCTGGCTGCTGCGACATGTGGCCCAGTTTTGTGGTGGTCTGACTGGGCTGTAGCCTGTTTGTTGGAGATAGTATGGCTACAGGTGTTGTATGAATGTACAGGTGTTGTATAATAGCTACAGGTGTTGTAATATGGCAACAGATGTTGTATAATAGCTACAAGTGTTGTAATATGGCAACAGGTGTTGTATAATAGCTACAGGTGTTGTATAATAGCTACAGGTGTTGTATAATAGCTACAGGTGTTGTATAATAGCTACAGGTGTTGTATAATAGCTACAGGTGTTGTATAATAGCTACAGGTGTTGTATAATAGCTACAGGTGTTGTATAATATCTACAGGTGTTGTATAATAGCTACAGGTGTTGGAACATAGCAACAGGTGTTGTAATATAGCAACAGGTGTTGTATAATAGTTACAGGTGTTGGAACATAGCTACAGGTGTTGTATAATAGCTATAGGTGTTGGAACATAGCTACAGGTGTTGTATAATAGCTACAGGTGTTGGAACATAGCAACAGGTGTTGTAATATAGCTACAGGTGTTGTATAATAGTTACAGGTGTTGGAACATAGCTACAGGTGTTGTATAATAGCTACAGGTGTTGGAACATAGCAACAGGTGTTGTAATATAGCAACAGGTGTTGTATAATAGCTACAGGTGTTGTATAATAGCTACAGGTGTTGTATAATAGCTGCAGGTGTTGTAATATAGCAACAGGTGTTGTATAACTGCTGCAGGTGTTGTAATATAGCTACAGGTGTTATAATATAGCAACAGGTTGTATAATAGCTACAGGTGTTGTAATATAGCAACAGGTGTTGTAATATAGCAACAGGTGTTGTAATATAGCAACAGGTGTTGTACAATAGCTACAGGTGTTGTAATATAGCAACAGGTGTTGTAATATAGCAACAGGTGTTGTATAATTGCTGCAGGTGTTGTAATATAGCAACAGGTGTTGTATAATAGCTACAGGTGTTGTAATATAGCAACAGGTGTTGTAATATAGCAACAGGTGTTGTATAATAGCTACAGGTGTTGTAATATAGCAACAGGTGTTGTATAATAGCTACAGGTGTTGTAATATAGCAACAGGTGTTGTATAATTGCTGCAGGTGTTGTAATATAGCAACAGGTGTTGTAATATAGCAACAGGTGTTGTATAATAGCTACAGGTGTTGTAATATAGCAACAGGTGTTGTATAATTGCTGCAGGTGTTGTAATATAGCAACAGGTGTTGTAATATAGCAGCAGGTGTTGTATAATAGCTACAGGTGTTGTAATATACCTACAAGTAATTCAACTTGTGAATTAATCAAGATAAGAGGAAGGAATACATATTTTAACTCTTATGGACAGTTGGATGGTCATCACAGCTGAGTGTCTCGACAGATGGCCAGCTGGTTTATAGACTTGTTCCATTGCTCACTCTTAGTACAGGACGTTGTGATGTTATAACTACACTTTATCCTCTATACCTGTATGTTAACTAAATAGTTCCTGTGTATATGTGTTTTTATTATTACTAGGTTTTGTATGTATGCTGCTTGCTGTACCACTCCCTGAATCAATGTCTGGAATAATAGAATGGGTCTTTTTAGTGAGGGGGAGGCAGGGAGAGGCGTCAGATCGCGGTGCACTCTTGACAAAATCTTTCCTGGCAGTTTCCCATTTTGGTAAAATCCCGCGACGAAAGTAATGCGGACAAAATTCCACCGGACAGGATTCTACCAGACGAATTCCAATTTTACAAAATCCCGTCCTCCAGAGTAATAAAGTGGACAAAATCCCGCCATCTCAAAGTTTTTTACCTCCAGGTCTCCCGTGGGCTTGAGGGCAGGTTTAGGCTTGGCGCTGGTGTGTTTACCCCCCACCTCCCACGAAGTAGAGAAAGAACTATTTCGCCACCTCTTGGATCTACCGCCACACCTTGATAAGCTTTACCTGCAAGATCATGATAAGAGGATTTTCACCAAACTTAGACGACTTAACAGCTTGTTATATATATGGGTGACGTTCATGTTTACCAATTTAACACTATTCTTGTCTGGGTAAATTCCTAAACACTGTATACTTTAGAATTTAAGTAACTGATCTTTCAAGAAACCCCACAACTTATTATCCTTTTGTTATTCTGCTTTGTCTGACTTACCATATTCAGCATGACCAATATGGAAGCCCTCTTGATTTTAAAGCACCGAGGTTAAAGTCAATATATGGACGAAAACATTAATTACGAAGGGATAATTTAGGAGTGAGATGCGTTGTTGTTGTTGTATGGGGCGTCAGCGTTCGTGTTTACTCCTTGGTTTGGCTGTACGTTCGACCAAGTTCTTCAGGCGACGAATACGGATTCATGAGTGTCGTTTATTACCTGTGTTTCCCTACCAGCGATTGTTGTGATGGAAAGTAACACAAGACAGGTGGTGCAGGGAGGAGACTATGCGTGATCGATGATTTCTCAGTAACATACATTATTCTTGGAGGACTTAAGATCTGGTTAACAAGACAACATTTTTATACAACAATCGCAACTGTATGTAACATAATTAGTGGAAGTGTTACAAATGGGGGGGTAGCAGTGTATGATGCAGTAATTCTTGCCTATCACACACACACACACACACTCTCTCACACACACACACACACACACACACACACACACACACACACACACACACTCTCTCTCACACACACACACACACACACACACACACACACTCCCACCATCACCCTCACACCACGCGCTTGACCACTTTCCTCGTTATTTTTACACCAATAGTAAAAAAAAAAAACTGTTTAATCAGTGGGGCCGTGTAGGGTGGAGGCTGTCTCACGGGGAAGTTTGTTATAGGGAACCAACTAAATCTGTTAACACCTCGGTAAGTAGATCCGCTATCTGGCTTCACGAATTTAATTCTATCCTCTGTGTGTGTGTGTGTGTGTGTGTGTGTGTGTTTTGGGAATAATAGAGTCAAGGTCAAAGGTCAGGGTCAGTCAGTCAATTTTTTTAGTCAGGACGTCGAGGGTGGCCGGGGGGGGGTGGTCCACTTGGCTCTACGCACCTGCTGTTAACGTAAATTACTATGAGAGTTAGTTAGGGAGTATAAATTATAGGTGTTGGTGTGTAAGGTGGTGCTAGATGGTGTGTATACCCCTCTACTTCACCCACTGGTTACCTGTAGTGACGCCTTGGTTTATGGCTGGAGAGGTGAGCTTACTGGGAGCATGAGGCGTCTACACTGGATAAATCACTAAGGGAAAAAATTCTCAAGCCGGAATAGTTAATAAATGCTGAGATTAATTAACCAATATTGTGCCAGGTCAGGTCAAATGACTCGATACATTTACACAGACGTAGAAGAAGGTTCGAGTCATTAGGGGTAATAATTTCACAGTACTGGATCATAGTGGATTTATGTCGTTTTTAACTGGACAAATTTATCAAGGGAGTGACGTTATAATTGGTCCCGCGCGCGTGCGTGTGTGTGTGTGTGTGTGTGTGTGTGTGTGTGTGTGTGTGTGTGTGTGTGTGTGTGTGTGGCCTCTCCCTCTCCTCCTCACTCCTCCCCCACTTGAACTGTGTCAAGCTGTCAGCGTGGGTCTCTCAGCCAGGTTGATTTACGTGTAGTAACTTGTGCATAAGTTGCGTAATGCCCTCTTGCCCTCACCCTCCTCCCTCCACCAATGTTGAAGGGGCAAGGGAGAGTGACGGGACGGGGTAGGGTCGGGTGACGGGGCAAGGGAGGGTGACGGAGAAAGAAGTGTGACGGGGTAGGGTGTGATGATCCCCTCTGACCCCCCCCTCCCACCTTAAAGAACAATGCCAACCCTCCCCCAACCCCGAGTACGATGATTCACCTTAACCCATTGAGTACAATGTTTAAACCCTTGAGTACGATAATTTAATCCCCTTGTATATATTGTTTAAACCCATTAAATACAATGAAAATCCCCTTGAATACAGTGACATGGTTCCGAGGGAGTTAAGCTATCGTACTCAATTGGTTAAGTTATCGTACTCAATGAATTAAGTTATCGTACTCAATGGGTTAAGTTAACGTACTCGATGGGTTATATTAAGTAAGGATTAATTTTACGTTTATATAGTTAAAAGGGAGAGAGAAGGCCAGAGTCTGAGGCGAAATCTGATACTCACGTGACCTATCATCATCATCATCATCAGACGAAAGCAAATTTAATCCTCGACCTTCCTGGGTAAAATAAAATTGTGCGTGGGAGGGTGTGTGGGTGTATGTGGGAAGGGGAGTGTGCGTGTGGAGTAGGGAGGGAAGTGTGGAGTGGAGTGGAGTGGGGAGGGGAGGGGAGTCTGTGTGTGTGGGAGGTTAAGTGTGTGTTGGGGAGAGGTCTTGTGGAGCTCTCCCTGTCACCGTCACCCTTCCCTCCCTCCCCCGTCACCCACCCTCCCTGCCCCGTCATCTGTGGTTGCTCTTGATCATCCCACTTTCCTCCTCCTCTTCCTCCTATTTGTCGTCGTCCATCTTTCCTCCACTTGGATCTTCCTGTCTTCACTTGGTCCTTCCTGTCTCCATTTTTCTCGCGCTTCCTGCCTCCATCCTTTTGGCCCTCCTTCCTCATCCTTCCCTCTCTCTCGCCTCTTCCTGACGTAGCCGGAGCTCGCGTGACTTGTTCCTCCCATTTGCCCTCACCCTACCTCGTCACGCCCCGCTCCGTCACGCCCCGACCTGTCTCGTCACGCCCCGCCCCGCCCGTTACAAACTTACTCCTTCAGAATGATAATTATCTACACAGCTCATCACACTACAGGTGTCTTGGAGGAGGAGCTCTTGTGTTGAACCTTGGAGGAGGAGCTCTTGTTGTGTTGAACCTTGGAGGAGGAGCTCTTGTTGTGTTGAACCATGGAGGAGGAGCTCTTGTTGTGTTGAACCTTGGAGGAGGAGCTCTTGTTGTGTTGAACCTTGGAGGAGGAGCTCTTGGAGGAGGAGCTCTTGTGTTAAACCTTGGAGGAGGGGCTCTTGTGTTGAACCTTGGAGGAGCTCTTGTGTTAAACCTTGGAGGAGGAGCTCTTGTGTTAAACCTTGGAGGAGGAGCTCTTGTGTTAAACCTTGGAGGAGCTCTTGTTGTGTTGAACCTGGAGGAGGAGCTCTTGTGTTGAACCTTGGAGGAGGAGCTCTTGTGTTGAACCTTGGAGGAGGAGCTCTTGTTGTGTTGAACCTTGGAGGAGGAGCTCTTGCGTTAAACCTTGGAGGAGCTCTTGCGTTAAACCTTGGAGGAGGTTAAACCTTGGAGGAGGAGCTCTTGTGTTAAACCTTGGAGGAGGAGCTGTTGCTGTTGTTGGAGGAGCTCTTGGAATCTTGGAGGAGGAGCTCTTGTTGAAGACGTTGAAGTTCTTTGACGTTGCGTTAGCTAGAGGAGTTAGGGGATCAGGGGTGGGCTTGGAGGCGGCGTGTGGGCTGACTGTTTAAGTTGGAGGCGAGATTAAGTGTTATCCGAGGCTTGTAGGGGAGGGGGGGGGTGATCGAGACGTAAGGCTGAGGAGAGGCGTGGAAGGGTCATAGAGGTGGCGTGGGAGAGACATCGAGGAGGGTTTAGTTAAGGCGTGGGCGTGTTGTTGTTGTTGGACCACGCCGTCAGTTATATAATGTTTATGGAGGTGTGTGTTGGCGTGGGGGGGAGGGTGTTAGTGGTCGTAACCCAGTGAGTTTAGTATTGGTCCTACAAAACACACACACACACACACAATAATAAGACGAAATTAACAAGAAAATAAAAGAACATGGTCTTTATTCTATATATATATATATCTAACTAACTATCTATCTTGTCTCCTCCCTCTAGCCCATCACCATCACCTGTCCTCATTTCCTCACCTTCGTACACTCCTCCTCCTATCCCTTCCCTCCTACCTTCGCCTTCACTTATCCCCACACCCACCCCTCCACACACCCCCTCACACACACTCACCCCTCCACACCCTCCACCCCCTTACGCCACTGGCTATACCAATCATCGTCAAACTTGATGATAATGAGGTGATCAGCGTTGGAAACATGGTGGGTTAGGAGGTAAGGGTGTGCCAAGCCTCAGCAGGAAGAGCAGGAACGTGACTTTTACTGTACTTAAGATATTTGAACTTAGTCTTTACAACACTCGAAGGGGATGGTAGCATTAACAAGATAATCCACAAACTAAATGATTTAATATTTCAAATGACAAACTGGATACAAATACAAGTAAATAACAGCCGTGCGCAGTAACATGTTAAACTTAGGGGGGTAAGAGCGTGTTAATCCACAGTCTCAGGGAAGGGGCGGGGGAGATGGTGCCAAACAACCTCAAGACCGAATCAAGTTAAGGTTTGGTGGGAAACGTATTTAGTTACGGAAGGGAAAGAGGCAGGTGTGTGTGTGTAGCTGAGGTTGGGGAGATGGGAGCGTAACGAGTTAATTGGGAGGAAGGTGTTACGTATAGCGGAAGGATGATGGAGGGGATATCTGTGTGAGCCGTTGGGGGGGTGGGTGAGGGGTGACAGGTACTGTGGTGGTCACGCACACTATACTGTACGAGGAGCGGGAGGGTCACAGCTACTTAATTAGTGTTTGACTCGGGTGAGGGCGGCCTTCGATACTGTCGACAATACCATCCTCCTTTTAAAGCTTGAAGATTACGGCGTTAGGGGCCTGTCCCACAATTGGTTTACCTCATATCTGTCCAACAGGATGCAGTATGTCTGCTATAATAATCACCAATCTGACTCCTCGCCAATCTTGTATGGCGTTACCCAAGGTTCCATTCTTGGTCTTGTACTGTTTTTGTTGTGCATAAATGACATAATCCACGCCAGCACACTCATAAAATACAACTTTTTTTAGACGATAGTAATCTCTATGCCAGCAACTCAGACCTCCATTCCTTCATGAGAACTATGAACACTGAATTGACTAAAGTCAGGACCTGGGTAATACCTAATAAACTGACCTTAAACCTTGAGAAAACCCACTACACGATCTTTCACAGAAGGAAAAACTTACCCCCAGACTTGGACCCCCTGTACCTTGGTAATACAGTCCTCAAACGCGAACAAAATACAAAATTCCTCGGAGGTATTGTTGATGAGAAACTTAACTGGAGAAACCACATGCAAGTCCTTCACAGTAAAGTCAATAAACAGTGCGGTATCATGTATGACACTCGACAGTCACTCACTCTCACAGCAATGAAAGAAATCTATCATGATCTTGTTTACCAACACCTGATACACTGTCACGCACTATGGGGGGCCTCTGGCTCAACAAATCACAATCCCTGGTTACTGCACAAAAGAGAGTTGTACGGACAATGATCTACTTGAAAAAAAACAGATCACACAAACGAAAAATTTGCTATATTGAAATTATTAAAATTCGAAGATATTAACACCTACTGCTGTGCCCTCTTTGTTTACAAATCTACCAATCATTTGCTTGACAATAATTATTTCCAGTTCCGGAATAATCAGAGATACAATTTAGGCACCCAAAGCTACTAAGACCACCCCCCATGCGCTCCTCTCAGTCCCAGACCTCCATAAAATATCATGGTGTGAAGATGTGGAACAACTTACTCCCACCCATCCGAGCAAAGACTACGCTCCCTTCCTTTAAATCATCTCTTAAAAAAATGTCTAAGTATTAATATTTCTTGTAACACCTTCTATATTTACAGTACCTGCTTTTATTGTACCATCAAAACCGTTTTATCGAAAATTATCATGTACTGTAAATAGATAAGTAATTACCATTGCAATAAACATAATTGCCAACTAGACATAATCCTGACAGCTCTGTCCTTTTGTTTAACCTTATTACTGTACAACCCATGTTGTACTGCTCCCCCATTATACTTATGTTTTTCAATTCCACTGTAATTTATGTATATATAAAAAAAAATAATAAATATTGAAGTGATAACCGTGGTAACATTATGAGATGTTCTAATTACCACCATGCTATTGTACTATTCCAGATGATACTAAATGTTACATAATACTTCCTGGAGATAAATGTATAGTATATATCAGGTGCCTAAAGGAGAGCTCAGGTTCTCAACTGGCTCAGCCATGTTAATATTGTTATTATTATCCACTCTGTATCTGTGTTTCTCTGACTAAATAAACTTTCAATTCAATTCAAAGTGTCCGTGGAGGAGGGAGGGAGGGGGAGGCTACGTGCTAAATGGGCCTGGTCCCCTAAAACTCGTAATTCCATTTCTTCTTCATAGTTCCGACGCCATTTAGCCAACTACCTTTGCGTATAACTTAATTGGGGTAATTAAAAGTCATTCTCACTTATCCAGTTGGGGGTCAACTTTATCATAATGAATCAGTGGATTTTACCTCTGGTGTCTAATAATTCTCCTGTCATCATTTTCCCCTGTTGAGTCTCTTGATAACTCGAACAATATATATATTTTTTTAATAAACTGAACAATGTAGGTGCGAGATTTCCTCTACTTTACGATACAAACGGGTGTAGGTGCTTTAGGAGGTGGGGGGGGGGGTGAGTCTCCTGCTGTGTTGTTCTGTAGCAGTAACGCCTCTCGTCATCTACCAGGGACTCTCACTTCCTGCCGGGGAGTAACCGTCTTCTTACATGATGAGTGTCAGGAGGAGGAAGATGAAGGTAACAACTCGCGACGGTCTTTTCAAAGTGGAGAATGCAAATTCGATGGCCAGGCAATTAAGACAGTAGCCAGTCAGACAGCCAACTAATTAAACACCGAGCTAATTAAGAGAGGCAGTCAGACTGTCACCCAACAAGACGGCGAGATAGCCAGTCTATCAGATGGCTTTATAGTTTCGACAGTCAATCACACAGTTAATTAATTAGACAGCCATTAAAGATATAATCAGTAAAACAACCTGATTGTTCTCAGTGATACAAGCAGGTGGCAAGATAGGCAGACAGACAGACGCACAGATAATCCTACAAATAGACGTGTGGGTGTAAGTCTTCCAAGAGGGTCCCAGGAGTCGCTCTCAGATTGTCTCTCAGGAGGAAACACTCGACTGTGTATGTGTGTAGTGTGTGTGCGGGGGGGGTGGTGTGTGTAGTTGGGGGGTAGAATGTGTGTGTGTGTGTGATATGTGGATAGTGTGTAGTATGTGCGTGTAGTGAGTGTGTGGTGGTAGCGGTGTGGTTGGCTCCCTCCCTCCCTCACCTTTAACAGCAGCCAGCTAATTGATTCACCACTACAAAGCTCTCACTTACAATTGGATATTTACCCCATGGGATAAAAAATAATAATAACTAAATGTCAGCAGAGTGTCAGGGTCGTCAGATGAGGTACTTAAGTCAGCTGTCGCCTATATGAACACAGTGCGGACACCCCCCCATCCCTCACCTCCCTTCTCCCCCCTCAAGTAATTGGTTGGGTCCTATCACCTATATTTCTGTCTTATCTGTCTGATGATATCTGTCTATCCTCTATTCCTTATCTGTTTTTTTCTTCTATCCGTTATCATCTAGGTGTCTTCTATCCTCAGCTGACAAGAGAGCAAGTGGTGAACATAATCCACTCACCCACAACCTAACTTACATTTTATTTAAAGCACACGATATCAAGGGTTGAACTAACACTCATTGCTTGAATAATTTGTGTACATATTTACGGATTTTTTTTTTATTTTGTAACCAACGTAGTATCTGGTGTGTGTGTTGACAACGAGGTACATTTCTCACTCACTCACTCATTCATTCACTCAATCAGTCATTCACTCTCTCTTTCTCAGGGTCCAAGTCCAGGGTTACCACAATGTGAATATAATCTCTCTCCCTCTCTCTTAGTTGTGTGTCAGAGGGAGAGAGAGAGTGAGACCATTGGCTTTGGGTGACTACAGCAGTCCTGCATAACTTGAAGTACCTCCACTATTGGTCCTTAGCTGCCCCACCCCTCCCTCCCTCCCTCCCTCCGTCCCTCCCATCCTCCCCCTCACCCACCCACCCTCCCTCCCCACCCACCCACCCACCTCACCCACCCACCCACCCACCCACCCACCCCTCCCTCACCCACCCACCTCCTCCCCCCCACCACCCCCCTCCCTCCCTCCCCTCCCTCCCTCCCCCTCCCTCCCTCCTCCTCCCTCACCCCTTCCTTCTGCACTCCTCACGGTGCCTTGTAGAAAGTGTGTGTGTGTCCCCTAGTGGCCATGTAGAGCGTCTGTCACAGTAACACGCACACACACATCATTGGCATTCCAGTCTTACAGGGATCAGGGGTTGAGATTATTCCAGGGAGATGGGGGAGGGCAACGGGGGCAGCATCGTCCCTACTGTGTTGTTATTCCATATCCTTCTACTCTCTCTCTGCCTCCTGCCCCTCCCTCCCCCTCTTCTTCCCTAATACCTGACACTCCTTATATACCAGTCCCCGACCACCCGCCTATATACTGTTATCGTCTGGAAACAACGCCGTCGACGCCTTCAGGTAGTTTAACTCTTATGGTTAGACACACACACACACACACACACACACACACACACACACACACACACGAATAATTCAACGACGCCACATTTATATATCCAAATATAACCACGCACCGCTTTCGGACACTTACCAAAATAAGTTATATTTACTCACCAAATATAGTTCTGGTGGTGGGCAGGTTATATTCACCACACAGACACAAATATGGTGACGTCAAGTTGCTGGAGACGTCACACACACATCCCAAACAGTCACCAGTAGTATAGTGAGGGGGCTTACAGATAGTTCTCTAGCGTGTTAACAGGTCACCTCGCGCCACCTACTATAACACCTGCAATAGTTATCATTAGTCTGTCCTTGTGTAATAGTTGGTGTGATTGAGGTCATATTTGGGTGTATTATTTTCCCAAGGCGCGACGTGACCATAATCCAACAGGTAAATAAAGCGTTTGAAGTCTGTTTTGGTTTCTCCTCACTTTAACCTCAGTTGATGATGTGTTTATATAATAGTCTATGGAATTTTGGATCAATTTTCAAAGAACTATTTGTTTTTAGTTTCAGTATGTTAATTAATTTCTTATAGTCATCACGGAGCAGTAGGGGGGGGGGGTGTCCGTGCTCACCTGTCCACCCCTGTGTGTGTGTGTGTGTGTGTGTGTGTGTGTCATAGTTGGAGAAGTATTTTATGGTGATTTAGTCCTCTAGAAGTTGTATTGGTAGTTCCGGGAAACTTTGTGTAAGAGAAATTAACGATCAACTTTTTAGTGTGGAAGTATCAGTAGTCGTAGTAGTGATTGTAGTAGTAGTTGTAGTATTTGTGGTTGTAGTAGTAGTGATTGGTAATTTTGTCAGGGTGTATAGGAGAGGTAGATTCATTAGCAGGTATATACATCAGTCTGGGTTGATGTCGCTGTCCTCATCGGTTGTTTACCTTAGCACGCAGCTGCCCGAGAAGTTGTTTACATCATGGTGACATTGACTCTCTCTCTCTCTCTCTCTCTCTCTCTCTCTCTCTCTCTGTCTTGAATATTGTTGTTTTGTGAGAATGTTCTTGGTGTTCATGTATATAAAATCACTATTATTTTTTGGAGGGGGAGGAATTTCGTTATTTTTGGAGGTATTATAATAGACAAGTAAAGTTTAGTTGATCTGAGACATGTTGGCGAGTTCATTGTAGCCTGAGAGAGGGAAGTAGGGGGGACATGGGGATGGGTGGGGAGGGGGGAGTTAGGTTCAGGCGTCTCACACTCACTCAATGTTTACTATAGAATCGCCTTGTGTGTCGTGGTCTTAGTCGACAAAATGTGCAGGTTAATCTAAACAGAAATATGTGCTGCTTGAATGACTGTGTTTGAACCCCCTGAGTACGATGTTGACACCCTGATTACGATGCTGACACCCTGAGTACGATGCTGACACCCTGAGTACGATGCTGACACCCTGAGTACGATGTTGACACCCTGAGTACGATGGTAGGGGAAGATGGCTGGGTGTGAGGAGGAAGATGGCTGGGTGTGAGGAGGAAGATGGCTGGGTGTGAGGAGGAAGGTGGCTGGGTGTGAGGAGGAAGGTGGCTGGGTGTGAAGAGAGGTGGCTGGGTGTGAGGAAGGTGGCTGGGTGTGAGGAGGAAGATGGCTGGGTGTGAGAGGAGAGGTGGCTGGGTGGGGAGGAAGGTGGCTGGGTGTGGGGAGGACGATGGCTGGGTGTGAGGAAGATGGCTGGGTGTGAGGAGGAAGATGGCTGGGTGTGAGGAGGAAGATGACTGGGTGTGAGGGAGGTGGCTGGGTGTGAGGAGGAAGATGACTGGGTGAGGAGGGAAGGTGGCTGGGTGTGGGGAGGAGGTGGCTGGGTGTGAGGAGGAAGATGGCTGGGTGTGAGGACGATGGCTGGGTGTGAGGGAGGAAGATGGCTGGGTGTGAGGAAGATGGCTGGGTGTGAGGGAAGATGGCTGGGTGTGAGGAGAGGTGGCTGGGTGTGAGGAAGATGGCTGGGTGTGGGAGGTGACTGGATGTGAGGAGGAAGATGGCTGGGTGTGAGGAGGAAGGTGGCTGGGTGTGAGAGAATGGCTGGGTGTGGGGACGATGGCTGGGTGTGGGGAGGACGATGGCTGGGTGTGAGGACGATGGCTGGGTGTGAGGGAGGAAGATGGCTGGGGTGAGGGGAAGATGGCTGGGTGTGAGGGAGAAGATGGCTGGGTGTGAGGAGGAAGATGGCTGGATGTGAGGAGGGAAGATGGCTGGGTGTGAGGAGGAGGTGGCTGGGTGGTGAGGAGGAAGGTGGCTGGGTGTGGGGAGGAAGGTGGCTGGGTGTGAGGAGGAAGATGGCTGGGTGTGAGGAGGAAGATGAGCAGAAACAACACAATATATCAGCAGACGGATTAAGTGAGTGCATTTATCTTATTTCCCCAGTGAATTCAACAGCCAGGCGCCGCTGCTGTTGCTGTAGGTAGCATTGCTGGAACTGTTCCGGTTGTTGCGGCTGCTAATGATGATGATTTTGTTGGTGATAATGATCAATGAAGAGGTTATTCCTGATACCACTGCCTTGAGTTACTTCAATTGTTGATATGTTCCCGCTGCTGTTGACTCTTAGACTAGCTGAGGGCACTATTGACTTCACTCGTTACGTGGGGGAGAGGTGACCATACCATCGACTATTGACTTCCTCGTTACGTGGGGAGAGTGACCATACCATCGACTATTGACTTCGTTACGTGGGGAGAGAGGTGACCATACCATCGACTATTGACTTCACTCGTTACGTGGGGAGAGAGGTGACCATACCATCGACTATTGACTTCACTCGTTACGTGGGGAGAGAGGTGACCATACCATCGACTATTGACTTCACTCGTTACGTGGGGAGAGAGGTGACCATACCATCGACTATTGACTTCACTCGTTACGTGGGGGAGAGGTGACCATACCATCGACTATTGACTTCACTCGTTACGTGGGGGAGAGAGGTGACCATACCATCGACTATTGACTTCACTCGTTACGTGGGGAGAGGTGACCATACCATCGACTATTGACTTCCTCGTTACGTGGGGAGAGGTGACCATACCATCGACTATTGGCTTCACTCGTTACGTGGGGGTAGCCATACCATCGACTATTGACTTCCTCGTTACGTGGGGAGAGAGGTGACCATACCATCGACTATTGACTTCACTCGTTCGTGGGGAGAGGTGACCATACCATCGACTATTGACTTCCTCGTTACGTGGGGGGAGGTGACCATACCATCGACTATTGACTTCACTCGTTACGTGGGGGAGAGAGGTGACCATACCATCGACTATTGACTTCACTCGTTGCGTGGGGGAGAGAGGTGACCATACCATCGACTAATGCTTCACTCGTTACGTGGGGAGAGAGTTGACCATACCATCGACTATTGACTTCACTCGTTACGTGGGGAAGGTGACCATACCATCGACTATTGACTTCACTCGTTACGTGGGGGTGACCATACCATCGACTATTGACTTCACTCGTTACGTGGGGAGAGGTGACCATACCATCGACTATTGACTTCACTCGTTACGTGGGGAGAGGGTGACCATACCATCGCCGTCGTTACTTACTCGAGACTAACATTTATTTTCGGGGAGTTTATCGATTCCTGTTTAAGATCGTTTCAGGGGCGTCAAAACCCCCCCCTCTAATCTGATATTCGAATCCCCCCTCCTCACCCTCTGAATCCCTCCTCATCCTCTGAATCCCTCCTCATCCTCTGAATCCCCTCCTCACCCTCTAATCCCTCCTCACCCTCTGAATCCCCTCCTCACCCTCTGAATCCCCTCCTCACCCTCTGAATCCCTCCTCACCCTCTGAATCCCCTCCTCACCCTCTGAATCCCTCCTCACCCTCTGATCCCCTCCTCACCCTCTGAATCCCTCCTCACCCTCTGAATCCTCCTCCCTCCTGAATCCCCTCCTCACCCTCTGAATCCTCCTCACCTCTGAATCCCTCCTCATCCTCTGAATCCCCTCCTCATCCTCTGAATCCCTCCTCACCCTCTGAATCCCCTCCTCATCCTCTGAATCCCCTCCTCACCCTCCTGAATCCCTCCCTCCTCACCCTCTAGATCCCCTCCTCACCCTCTGAATCCCCTCCTCACCCCCTCTGAATCCCCTCCCTCATCCTCTGAATCCCGTCGTACCCTCTGAATCCCTCCTCACCTCTGAATCCCTCTCCACCCTCTCTGAATCCTCCTCACCCTCTGAATCCCCTCGTCACCCTCTGAATCCCCCTCCTCACCCCTCTGAATCCCCTCCTCACCCTCTGAATCCCCTCCTCACCTCTGATCCCTCTCCACCCTCTGAATCCCTCTGATCCTCTGGATCCCTCCTCACCCTCGTCCCCTCCTCATCCTCTGAATCCCCTCCTCATCCTCTGAATCCCTCCTCATCCTCCGGATCCCCTCCTCATCCTC
This sequence comes from Homarus americanus, assembly GCF_018991925.1. Lineage (NCBI taxonomy): Eukaryota > Metazoa > Arthropoda > Malacostraca > Decapoda > Nephropidae > Homarus > Homarus americanus. The sequence goes on from NW_024750852.1 coordinate 5,807,951, forward strand.
TGAACTCCTTCACCCTCTGAACTCCCCTGTCACCCTCCTGAACTCCCTCCTCACCCCTGAACTCTCCTCACCCTCTGAATCCCCTCCTCACCTCTGAATCCCCTCCTCACCCTCTGAACCTCCCCATCCTCCTGAACTCCCCATCCTCTGAACTCTCCATCCCCTGAATCCCCCATCTCTGAACCTCCTCATCCTCTGAACCCTCCCATCCTCTGAACCTCCTCATCCTCTGAACCCTCCTCATCCTCTGAACCTCCTCACCTCCTGAACTCCTCCTCACCTCCTGAACCCTCCCACCTCTGAATCCTCCTCACCTCCTTGAATCCTCCTCACCTCTGAACTCTCACCCCTCTGAATCCCCTCCTCACCCTCTGAATCCTCCTCACCCTCTAACTCTCATCCTCTGAATCCTCCACCCTCTGAACTCTCCCTCATCCTGAACTCCCTCCTCACCCTCTGAACCCTCCCCACCCCTCTAACTCTCCTCATCCTCCTCTGAACCCTCCTCATCCCTCTGAACCCCTCCTCATCCTCTGAACCCTCCTCACTATCTGAATCCTCCTCACCCTCTGAACCCTCCTCACCCTCCTGAATCCCTCTCATCCTCTGAACCCTCCTCATCCTCTGAACCCTCCCACCTGAACTCCTCATCCTCTGAATCCCCTTCCTCACCCTCTGAACTCCCTCCTCACCTCCTGAATCCCTCCTCACCCTCTGAACTCTCCTCACCTCTCTGAATCCCCTCCTCATCCTCTGAATCCCTCCTCATCCTCTGAATCCCCTCCTCACCCTCTGAATCCCTCTACTCACCGTCTACGAGTTTAAGGCTGACCGGAAGCATGAGGGACCATCTGTAATTGAGACCGTCCAGGAAGGGAGGAAAGGGGTGGGGGGGAGAGCAGTGGATGGAGTGGAAGAAGGGAAGACAGCTGGTGAGAAATTACCACAACTTTTGCTCGGTCATCATCTCCAGCGTGGTTGGGGGGGGGTAGGCACCGCCGTTCAAGATGCTGCCTGTATTGTGTAAATAAGCTGGAATTTACTGTTGGTTTTTGAAGTAAAAAAAGAACAGGTTATTTTTATTATGCCTTAAAGGGAAAAAATAGGGTTGGTGATAAAAAGTGGAAATGTGTCTTCACCACCTAACCTAACTGGCTGACTGAAGCTGCGACCCAGAATGGCGATGAAATTGTATTGAGGATTTACTGTAACTAGATACCTTCCCCGGGTGTACAGTTACTGGAATAAGGTTTCATGAGGGAATCGTTGAGAATGGTGGACCAGGTGGGTAAATATTGTGAGTGGGCCCTGATGGTGCTGTTATGAGCGGTGGGTGGGGTACACACACACACACACACACACACACACACTCCTACACATGTACGTAAGGTGATGATAGCTGGGAACTGTCATCATCTGAATTGGCATTTTCAAGAGCCCTCGTAATAGTAATGTAAAGATATTACCAACTGACTCTATGAAACAAACACCAACAATAACGGTGAGACGACGAAATTCTGCCGAGACCATAATTTTATTTAAGTTACAGATAAGATTTGGGTTGTAAAATAACTAATGAGTGACCTTGACAAGCTCAGTCAGTATTAAAAGGTCAAAAGAGTTGACTTCAGCCACCTGGGTGTTAGACACGGTGGAGGTGTTCTGATAGTGAGGTGTTATTTATAGCCGTCGTTGATGGTAAACACTATTGAAGCGTTTGACGTAAACACCTCCCCCCCCGCACCTGTGATCCTCCTCCACTGTCCTGCCTCGTGTTCACCTGCCCTCTCCCACACACTTGCCTGAAACGTATCTCTCTCTCTTTCTCTCCCTTTCTCTTTTTCTTGCGCGAATTTTTAAACTTCTCGCCCTTAATAGGTCACCCTCTTCCTGGAACTAACCACCCACTGCCACCCACGCAGTCTTCTTCCCCCATTTGTCAGCCAACACTGAGTGCCACCCACACCGTACCCCACGGGAATGCCATTCACTTGTGGAGTGCCATCCAGGACTCCTACGCCGCTCCTCCTGTCATTTGTCAACCAGGGTTGGAGTGGCACCCACGCCTGGAGGACTCCCACACACTGTCAACACACCACCACTGTTTGGCTCCCTCCCTCCAACATCCTTTATAATATTTTCTTTGTGGCCCACCTTGGCAACTTTCTGAGAGAGAAAGAGAGAGTTACGCTCTCTGGAGGCAGGTGGAGCTCTTGAATTGCCTGCAGTTCTCCCTTTGTGGCACTACCATGTATGAGCTTGGTGGGCACCTTGATATGTGGCTTTACCACTCATAGATAAAGTGCGTGGTCCACTAGTCGCAGAACAGTGCTGCTCACGGTTTAGCTCACGTTCCTCACACCACCACTATTCCGTATCGTTTTAGTATTCAATTATGTGAGTCTGTTGTCTTGTATCACCAGTTGACTTCCGGGGTCTTTTTCCTGTTAGGTGTGTGTGTGTGTGTGTGTGTGTGTGTGTGTGTGTGTGTGTGTGTGTGTGTGTGTGTGTGTGTGTGTGTGTGTGTGTGTGTGTGTGTGTGTGTGTTACAAAGCACCTCGTAACACAGGCTGGTGCAGGTAGTCAGTCAACAGTCACCTGGGATGTTGCCCAAAGTTTGCCTTCAGGAAATTTTGTGACGCCATTGTAACTCCCCACTAGTCACTGATCGTACTCCACCTCACCAGGTCACTGATCGTAACTCCACCCTCACCAGGTCACTGATCGTAACTCAACCCTCACTAGGTCACTGATCGTAACTCCTCCTCACTAGGTCACTGATCGTAACTCAACCTCACTAGATCACTGATCGTAACTCCACCTCACTAGGTCACTGATCGTAACTCCACCTCATCACCGCTGATCGTACTCCACCTCACCAGGTCACTGATCGTAACTCCACCTCACCAGGTCACTGATCGTAACTCAACCCTCACTAGGTCACTGATCGTAACTCCACCTCACTAGGTCACTGATCGTAACTCAACCTCACTAGATCACTGATCGTAACTCCACCCCTCACTAGGTCACTGATCGTAACTCCATCCCTCACTAGGTCACTGATCGTAACTCCATCCCTCACTAGGTCACTGATCGTAACTCAACTCTCACTAGATCACTGATCGTAACTTCAACAAATAATAATTTCAAATGTGAAAATTAAACATACATTTTTTCCGTCTAATTAAGTAAGTATACTGTACTGTGTTAATCTCTTATGTTTCCTTTCTCAATAATCAAAACATTCCCGCTGACCAAACGACAAATGGCTGATAGTTGGCATTATGAAGTCAGGAGTCACCGGGGAGACTTAGCGTTGGCCGTGCACTGGTAGAACAAGGAGGAGTGGACGAGTGAGGAGGAGAAAAACGCGTATGAACATTACTAAAGCATCCTCATAATGAAGGGTTAGGAGGTGGTATCAGTGTCATTGTGCACAAATAGAGAGACAAGGTTATGCGATTAGCACCTCCTGACGAGGAAGAGCAGCGTCTTACTGCTCCCTTCAACGTCCAAAACAATACTATGAAATTCGACTTACCTATATAACACCTATTTGGTTATATTCGCTGGCCTTTATCCTAGTAACACCTGTGGGATATACCTGACAGTTTAAGGAAAGGTTCGAATAATATTTTAACGTAGATAAGAACGTATTGTGTTCATAAAGATTTAGCCAAAGGTTTCAATGACTCCTCTCTTCCGACTTGTATGTTTATCTCGTTCACATTGCTTATTTTCTCTCTCTTTGGAGCAAGTATGGGAGGTGTCTGAGTGTGTGGATAAATTCTTTCTGCCTGAGATGTGAAAGACATGAGCTGACGTGTGCTCCCATGAGAGGGATCTTGTTGATAAAACTTGGGTAAAAATACGGACGCGGTACAAAACACCTGTCTGAAGTCTTGAGTTTAAGAGGTTAAAGGTGGCGGTGAAGGTCGAAGGTGACAGTTGAAGATCAAGAGGTCACAGCGGTTCTTTCAGTCGATTGGATCATCGTCCTGACCTGACCTGACCTAACCTGACTTCACCTAATTTAACCCACGCATCTGTCGGCTTCATATATATATATATATATATATATATATATATATATATATATATATATATATATATATATATATATATATATATATAATTTTGCCGTGTCTTAAGAGATATTCTTGGTTATCTCATTAGCTGTATATGCCTTTATGCAAGTTAACACTGTCTGCACCTATCACTCACAAGTCAGTTTTGTCTGTAACTTTTGTCTAAATATCTGTTATTTAATGATAATTTGCCTACAACTACATCACTTCCACCATCCACACGCGCCAACCACACCATAACCACCATCCACACCACCACCATCCACACACACCAACTACACCATAACCACCACCCACACCACCACCATCCACACGTGCCAACCACCACATAGCCACCACCCACACGCGCCAACCACACCAGCCACCACCCACGCCACCACCACCCAACACGCCCTCCCTTCCCTGGGGCAGACAGCAATATAGCGCTACCGAGCTAATCCCTTGCTGCATGCCCGGACTCCTCCTCTCCCTCTGCCACCCATTGCTACCAGGGGTGCATCAGTGTCACCCACCCACCCTCTCTCCCACCCAGCGCCAATCAGTAGGTGTCCATCCTCCCACACCGCCCACCTGCCTGTGTCTGTCGAGGCGCTGCACGGTGGTGGGAGCCCCGCTGTCTGCCCGGCCGCTGAATGAGCATGTGAATCAATAGTGGACCCTCCTCCCTCTCCTTCCTCTCTCGCCGCCCTCCTCTTCTCTTCCGTCGCCGCCCCACGCTACTACTCTTTCTCTCTCTCTCTCTCTCCACACACCACTACGCCTGTTGCTGGAGGAGAGAGCCGTGGTGGTGGCACCTCCCTCCTCCCTCTCTCCTCTCTTCTTCACCTCCCTGCCTGCTTTCCCCCCACTCGCTCTCCCCTAACCCTTGCTGGCTTTTGTTCCTGTTCTCTACTGTGTTCTCTCTTGCTCTCTTTTAGTATAATACCTGAGTACGACTGCCTGATACTCGGTGTACGATATTTGACCCCATCAGTACGATAATTGACCCCTTCAGTACGATAATTGACCCCTACAATGCGATAATTGACCCCTTCAGTACGATAATTGACCCATACACTACGATAATTTACCCCTACAGTACGATATTTGACCCCATCAGTACGATAATTGACCCCTACACTACGATAGTTGACCCTGGCAAACATGACCACTTGCGTACGATAACTTGACCACTTAAAATCACATGTTCATAATTAATACATACTCCATGAAACGTTTACGATTATACTCAAGGACACGTGGTCATACTCAAAGACACGTGGTCATACTTTACATACTCAAGGACACGTGGTCATACTCATACTCAAGGACACGTGGTCATACTCAAGGACACGGTCATACTCATCATACTCAAGGACACGTGGTCATACTCATACTCAAGGACACGTGGTCATACTCATACTCAAGGACACGTGGTCATACTCATCATACTCATGACACGTGGTCATACTCATCATACTCAAGGACACGTGGTCATATCATCATACAATATACTGAAGGAGACGTTTATGTAACTAACATATATTTAACTCGTGTTTATTGTTAATTTCTTCTTATAAGTTAATACATTTTGTTTTTATTTTCATCTATATTAACATCATGCAAATTAGCTTCCTGTTAATTAGGTAGCTCTATTTGAATTATAATCCCCGTGTTTAAAATAACCCTCGTATACATTAACATAATAGACTAATTAACTACCTTCAATTTTTTTTAAGTTAGATTATTCTATTAATGATCCTCGGTCGTTCATATTATCATCAAGTGTTTATTAACAGATTTGAATTAAGTTTTAACGTTGTATCAGCGGTGATGACTGAGAGGGGAGGGCTGTACACCCTCACTCACATAGAAGGAGTCAGTGTAGTTATTGACGTACAGGTGTGAGAGCTGTAGTCCCCACAGGTAAGTCAGTCTGGGGGTGTTTTGGGCCCGGCCGGTCATGGCACTCGGTGACTCGGTCATTGGCAGCGGTCCCAGCCAGTGACAATATCTCCCATGGTAGTCACTCGAGGATGTGATTGGCGGAGATTAGACGCCCCTGAGTTATCTGCGAGGACTACAGGCAGCGTCTCGGTATGGTGTTATCCCCGGGCATTCTAAAGCAGCTCAGAGGTTTTCCTTGCACGCCCTTGCAACCTTCTGCGTTGCTATTTGCAGTAATTTCTTGAGATGAAAATAGCAGTCAAATAGCCAGTTTTGGTCGGATCTTGCTTACTGTCCAAATCCTCCGAGGTCCTGGGTAGGGGGGCACATCAGTTCCCCAGATGACCCTCCAGACAATGTGTAAACACCCTCATGAGTTTGGACGTTCTCACTAAGAAAGGACGATGTTGTTCACCTGCCCGCGACTCCATAATGTCCTGTTAATTTATTCTCTGGATTTGATGATGATGATGATGATAATAAAAATAGTGATAATAATTGAGCGCTAAGAGTAAAAATAATCAGATAAATCGTATTAGTGATAACAGGTAAGACATACACACACCTGCCAGCTCCTGTGTGATGGGGGGTGCTAGGGGTGTGACCAGCAGAAGGGGGTGTGACTAGCAGAAGGGGGTCTGACCAGCAGAAGGGGGACCAGCAGAAGGGGGGTGATCAGCAGAAGGGGGTGACCAGCAGAAGGTGTGACCAGCAGAAGGGGGAGCAAGCAGTGAAGCAGAAGTAGCAGGGCGGTGCTGGCGGCCATCTGATCTTTGCTGCCTCACCAACCATGATCATCACGATAAGTCATGACTCTCCACACACCTTTCACCTCCACCACACACCCCCCTGTTCCACCACACACCCCCCGTCCCCACCACACACCCCCCCTCCTCACCCACACCCCCCTCTGTCTCCACCACACACCCCCCTCGTCTCCACCACACACCCCCTGTCCCACCACACCTCGTCCCACCACACACCCCACGTCCCACCACACACCCCCTGTCCCACCACACACCCCTGTCCCCACCACACACCCCCCTGTCCCACCACACCCCCTGTCTCCCACCACACACCCCCTGTCTCCACCACACACCCCTGTCCCCACCACACACCCCCCTCGTCTCCACCACACACCCCGTCTCCACCACACACCCCCCCTGTCCCACCACACACCCCCTGTCCCACACACCCCCTGTCTCTCCCCACACACCCCCCCTGTCCCACCACACACCCCCTGTCCCACCACACACCCCCCTGTCCCACCCACACCCCCCTGTCCCACCACACACCCCCTCGTCCCACCACACACCCCGTCCCCACCACACACCCCCTGTCCCACCACACACCCCCTGTCTCCACACACACCCCCCTGTCTCCACCACACACCCCCTGTCTCCACCACACCCCTGTCCCACCCACACCCCCCCTGTCTCCACCACACACCCCCTGTCCCACCACACACCCCCTGTCTCCACCACACACCCCCTCGTCTCCCACCACACACCCCTCGTCCCCACCACACACACCCCTGTCTCCACCACACACCCCCCTGTCCCACCACACCCCCTGGCCCCACCATACACCACCACACACCCCAAGTCCCACCACACACCCCAGTCCCACCACACACCCCAAGTCTCCCAACCCCTGTCCAACACACCACCACACCCCTCCACCACACACCACCCCAAGTCCCCACCACACACCCCTGTCCCACCACACACCCCGTCTCACCACACACCCCCTGTTCCCACCACACACCCCCTGTCTCCACCACACACCCCCCGTCCCACCACACATACCCCTGCCCCACCCCCCACCTCCACCACACACCCCTGTCTCCCCACCACACACCCCTGTCTCCCACCACACTGGAGAGTCACCACCCCCACCTCCACCACACACCCACCTCCACCCCCCCACCCACCCACACACCCCCCACCTCCACCACACACCCCCCGTCTCCACCACACCCCTTCGTCTCCACCACACACCCCACCCACCACACACACCCCACCCACCACCACACACCCCCGCCCACCACCACACCTTTCGCCTCCACCACACACACCCCTCACCTCCACCACACACACCCCTCACCTCCACCACACACACCCCTCACCTCCACCACACACACCCCTCACCTCCACCACCACACACCCCTCCACCACACCCTTCGTCTCCACCTCCTTTGCTGATCCTGTTCTCATCATACCCACGATTAATGGTTGGGTTAGGTTAAAGGCCATTCTTAGTAAAGATGGGTAATAGGTCAGGTCAAGTCAGGTCCATTCATAATAAAAAGGGACAATAGGTTGTACAGTAGTGACCTTCATAAAACTCGGGAATACGGTTCACGTCATTATTCCTAAAATGGGAATACTGTGTAGCGAGTCGTTCGTAAAATTGTGATCAGGGTTTACCAAGTGATACATAAAAAGTGGTGAATATGGAGGGTTGTGTTTACCCTGTCAATATTTTACTGTTTACGTTGTATTTAACAAAGGTACAATGACGGTGTGTGGCTTTAGGGAGGGAGGGGCGGCGTAGGAGAGTTCATAGTGCTTGTTCCGATTACTAACAGGTAAATGTGTAGTGTTTATTATATGTAACACACACATATAATCACACACAAGTATATATTTAAAATTTAAGGAATTGTATTGCATGTTTTGCTGTAGAGGTGGTGGTGGAGTGGGCGGTGTGGTGGTGGAGTGGGCGGTGTGGTGGTGGAGTGGGCGGTGTGGTGGGAGTGGGCGGTGTGGTGGTAGTGGTGGAGTGGAAAAAGTGGTGGTCTAGTGGGGGGTGTGGTGGTGGAGTGAGGGGTATGGTGGAGGACTGGGCGGTGTGGTGGTAGTGGAGGAGTGGTGGTGATGGAATGGTGGGTGGGGTAGTAGTTATCGTCACCTCTAAAAATACAACACATGCGTAACTACAACACCTGCTTGACTACAACACATGCGTAACTACAACACCTGCTTGACTACAACACATGCGTAACTACAACACCTGCTTGACTACAACACATGCGTAACTACAACACATGCGTAACTACAAAACCTGCTTCACTACAACACATGCGTAACTACAACACATGCTTCACTACAACACATGCGTAACTACAACACATGCGTAACTACAACACATGCGTAACTACAACACATGCGTAACTACAACACCTGCTTCACTACAACACATGCGTAACTACAACACCTGCTTGACTACAACACATGCGTAACTACAACACCTGCTTCACTACAACACCTGCTTGACTACAACACCTGCTTGACTACAACACATGCGTAACTACAACACATGCGTAACTACAACACCTGCTTCACTACAACACATGCGTAACTACAACACCTGCTTCACTACAACACATGCGTAACTACAACACCTGCTTCACAACAACACATGCGTAACTACAACACCTGCTTGACTACAACGTATATAATTAACACATGTATAATTGTACCACATGCAGGACTAAAATACTCTTATGTCTGTACCATGTATGTCTGGAAACCTATTTGATTACTACGTGTATAATGGTCATGCGTAAGACCTCCTTCGGTGCTTTGGGAGGGAATAATGTACACTACAGCCTCTTCCACCTAATTACTGGCGTGTTACCTGTGAGTGGTGCTCCTGCTGTTACTGAGAAGCTCTTCCAGTGACCAAGTGGTGGGTGGCGTGTCCTAGCCTCGGCAGCGTTACCCTAACAAACTGAGCTGAGTCTTTAACGGATGGCTGTGACGCTGACGACCTGGTGTGACATACTCTACATGTATTAACACACTAGAAGGAGCAGTGCTTAATGATTGTGAAGTGAATATGTTAGTGTACGATGATGACGTGGATGTGTTGGCAGATGATCTTGAGGCAAAGATCAGAATAATGGTAATGTCGAGAAGAGAGAGGATTGGAGGACTTGTGGCGTTTAGGACATAAGGTTGGAGAGTGCTGGTGAATTCTAGTACAGTTTCTAGAGACTATGGTTACGTGTGAAAACCGACTGGACGGAGAGCTGAGGGAGAGAAGACCTGCTGGAACCCGATGTATGTATGTATGTATGCGCTGTCCTCGGTTATGGACAGCAGGACCATCACAAGGAGAACTAAGCTAAGCATATCGAATGTAGTAATAAGACCAACAGTTCTATGTGGATGTGAGGTGTAGACACTTAATAGGAGAGGAAGAGAAGGTCGGAAATGTTTAAAAGGGGAGTTATGAGACGGCCTTTGGTGCTGTGTGGAGGTGACGGGGTGTGCTCAGGAGACTATAGGATGGGCTGGCCACTGCGCGAATATGGGAATAACGGACCCGTAAGAAATTATGAATGGTGGAGTGGATGGTTCAGCTACTGGGTAGACCCCTCTACACATGGAACGACAAGACATCCAGGATTTGGCTGCAAACTTGCAAAATTAGCAGGAAATAGCCAGACAGACAGACGTGTAGAGGCTTGGTGAAGGCGATGGTAGGACATAAGGCCCGTGAGCCGCTGGAATAAGAGTAAGTAATGTACCTGATTGATTTACTCTTGTGTGCTCTCAACACCAGTATGAGACGCCTCCGGTAGCCGCCATGTGAGGGAGGGAGTCATACCTGTAGAGCACAACACGGGTGGTATGTTCTCACTGCCGGGAGGTGACAACACCAGCTCGACCTTCTGCTACTATGAGCTAAGCAGTTTGTATAAGCTCCACTCGTCGGTTAAGTGAATACTATACCAGCTATGAACGACTGGCTGACTGAGAGAAGTTTTTGGCATCGAATCTCTCTCTTTGAAGTTTCGGCTTAGTTGCTGCCTAGTGAGAGAGAGAGAGTAGGTAGAAGATGGGGGTGGGGTAGGAAGATAAGTGGTAGAGCTATAAGAGGGAGTAGAGGGGGGGGCACCTGGTAGAGTTGTGAGTGGTGGAGGAGGTGGAAGGGTGGAAGAGCACCAGGCCAATGTTCAACACGCGCGGGTCTTGACAATGTTGCCTGTGTCTGGAGGAACTTAGCAAAGCAGCCATTGATTCCCGCACCTACTGCAGGTGGCTGGTCTGTCTTATCTCTCAAAACATCCCACTCCGTTTTGCACCGTACACTCGCTACCAATACTAATGTTTAGACTGAGAGTGAATGAATGAATGTCTACCTTGCAGCAAAAGACATACAGTACCTTTAATATAATAATGATTGGAATACGAATGTTTTTTGTGTTACTTTTTGTATATTAATTCCAAGATCTTCCTATAATGGCCGCAGTTCAGGTATAAGTTATAGTGAAATGTTGTTAATGTCGCTTTATCCTCAGTTTATGTTAGGTTAGGTTAATTTAGGTCAGGTTAATGTAAGATATCATAATGCGTAACGTTATTAAAATTTTAGGGGGGGGGGGTACTTTGCGAGCTGTGATCCATAACATATGTGTTAGTGTGGTGTGTGTTGCCAGGTTGTGAGTGGGAGGTGTGTGTTGTCAGGTTGTGAGTGGGAGGTGAGTGTTGTCAGGTTGTGAGTGGGAGGTGAGTGTTGTCAGGTTGTGAGTGGGAGGTGAGTGTTGTCAGGTTGTGAGTGGGAGGTGAGTGTTGTCAGGCTGTGAGTGGGAGGTGAGTGTTGTCAGGTTGTGAGTGGGAGGTGAGTGTTGTCAGGTTGTGAGTGGGAGGTGAGTATTGTTGTCAGTGTGTGTGTGGACAGTTTCCAGAGTGTGACGTCGATCAGGGGTGTGGTAATGGAATCTGGGTGGTGGTGACCGTAGAGTATCATGCCGTGTAAGTATATATATTGTCTATTTATTATCATTATAGTGGTATTGCTGTTGTATGATGTGTTATTGTCATTTGTAATATTATTTCGCTTGTGATTAGCGATGTATTTAATGTTATTACTATAATTTGATATTGATATATCACCATATTGTATATGTTATCAGTTGTAGGCTTACCAACATGTTGGCTAGTAAGTTTTGTTGTTGGCCATTGTTATATATTAATCTTAGGCCTACCAGTTGTAGCCTTGCCAGTGGCGGGCTTGTTATTCTGATGTACTGTATGTAACACGTGACTGTCTTACCCTACAGGTGGAGGAGATACGAGAGATGATAGAGAAGATTCAAAACAATGTAGAAGAGGTGAAAAAGAAGCACAGCGAGATCCTCTCGGCGCCACAGACCGACGAAAGTGAGTATCAAGTGGATGTGAGGTGTGTTGTGGACCCCCCCCTCTCCCCCACGAGGTCCTGGCTCAAGTTGACGCACTGTCTGGACGGCTCTTACTCTCCTTATAGATTTTTTTTTTTATTTTGTGCTTTGCTTATTTCAGGACCGCGACGGTAGATGGTGGTATCAGGGGCTCCTCTACCTCCAGTTATTTTACTCGTGGTCGAAGCGCGAGAAGTCTCAAGAGTCAAGTTTTATTTATTTTTTGTCACTGCATCGTGGCAATACATAGCTTTCAGAAGGACAGCTGATTGCATTTCTAACGCTGATGATAAGTTGGACCCTAATATTTTGGACAGATTTCTTGTTCATGTTTTAATTAAAATAGGGACACATCAAGGCCTCACGCCACGCTGCTCTAAACACCTTATACTGACGGTGTTGAACAAAATGTGGGCATTTATATTACTAGATTTTCTTTGAAGTTAACGAAACGTATGGTGCTGGGGCCCGTCTAGGACAGTCAAGTGTCCTAATATGAAGAGTCATAAACAGATTATGAGTATGGTAACACATAGATGGACATCAGTTTGTAAATAAGTATAACAGAGCACAGCTGAATAACTTGGCGACAGAATCAAGAGTACTCACTCAGCTAATCACTCAGTGTGCGTTAATTAGAAATATTACTTTTTTCTGTATGAGTCTTGTAATAAAGTGTAAGAACTCGGGTGCTCTTAGTTGTCGCTCGACACATTTAATGATAACTCTTATAAGTAGCAACACATCTGCCACACCGTAATAAGTAACGTGTATGAGCCGTGGTCTGGGAACTCGTCCATATATCTTTTAAAGTCTCCACTAGAGGTGTTTTAAGGTGACATGACACTGGCTAATACCCCCGCCCCCGTGACTGTGGTTAGGATTGTCTTGCTTAGTACCAGGGAAAAGCCTTTTTTGTAGTAATATTCAGTGATATTACTTATTTGAAAATAACGTCATGGTAGATGCTTTGTAAATAGTAACAGCGAAAATCCTTCACGTGACAGTGGACCCCCGTTCAGGATTTACGCCTTTGATCCTGTTCTCCCGTGCGTCTAAAAAAAATCTTACTGGAAGCCGTATTACTTAAAAAGATTTGCTCCCATTTTAGTCTTCAGAGATGAGGACTACCAGTGGTTCCTAAACTTTCTCACATGACGCCGCTTTTGCTTCTGAACAAACACTCAACCCCCCCCCATTTTTTTAATTAATTTAATCAACTTTTAATCAATTTTACACCCTGTAATCTTATTTATATCACTTTCAAGATTAACTAACTCATAATTATTTTACCCAATTCATGTACCTCGTCCATATGGAGAGCATCTAAATACAGTACTAAGAAAACAGATTAATGTACCGTAGTTATATTGACAACTTCGTATTTAAAAATTCAATATATATGTTTTTCACATGGCCTCATGCCTCCACCCCCTCCCCCCCCGTACCGACCTTGCACCCCCAAGGGAGGCACGCCCCCCAGTTTGGTATCCCCTGTAATCTGTTCCCTTCAGAAATAAAGTCTCCCTGCATTTGAAACAATGAGAATGACGAGAATGTGTCCGGCACCAAGTTAATGTGTGTAGGTGTTTTGAGAGATGAATCTTACAGGTACGTCTATTTTGTCGTCAGCTTTGGTGACAGTTGTTCCGAGTGCTCTTTTGGGTAAGATCTTGGATGGTGAGAGAGAGATCACAAGTTATGTTATGGGTGGATGGTCACTTTCACACATACAACATCTGTTCTTAATACATCTTTTCGTACAGTATTATTACTTGGGCAGATTGAAGAAAAAGAAAAAATGCGTTGATAAAACACTTCCTTTCGCCAGTGTCTTGTGTTGTACACGCTTCACTTTCTAATCTTGGCCATCGCTCTTATCTACAGTATATCATCAGACGCTTCTATTTCAAGTGGACATGGCTTCATGAGAAGATAAAAATCACTTCCAGTTATTTAAGAGACTTCCCTTCCTCCTCACCCACTACGAGTATTTATAGAACAAAGAGAAAAAAAAATAACGATGTACATATTTTTTTTCTTTAACGCATATCATACGATTCCCGGGTATTCTCTCCATTTTTGTTATTACCGTTAATTAATTTACATTGAAGCTATACCAAATTGATATTTTTAAGGACAAATTGTTGAATATTCTAAATGCGCAACATTACATAACTTCAGCGGGTACTGGTTTTTCTCGACCCGACCCTGTTGTGTGGCAACTGGAGGTAAAAAAATAAGTCATAAACTTTAGGGAGGGTCGCTTTACACCCATGAGCCATGCTGGCATTCGGGAGCGTACCATGTATTGACCACATACATGTTAGTGTATTTCTGGATAACCTTAAGATTAAGCCCCCCAGCTTATTTCACCTGACGGTTAAACACCATCTAGTTTTGGGGGATGAGGTTAGGTTATACTCGTTTATTTGGTTAGCGTTAGAATGACTAATTTCGAAGTGAAATAAGCCGAGGGACAATCTTCAGGTGATCCATGTTTTTCTGTGTCCATGTTGTACTGGTATTACCTCGATTGAATTATTTATTCGTACACCTTCACTGCTGTTTCACGATGATTAATATGAAATTTGAGAGGGATGCGCAGCCCAGCCTGGTTTTTACTACGCATTTATGAGAAATCTCATTCTGGTAGGAAATTTGATCGTGGCGTGGCATGGAACATTTTTTACTTTGTAGGTGTTGTCGGTTGGAGCGCCACGCTGCCCTCACCAACACTGTTTGTTTTCATCAGTTCATCCACAGTACAAAGTTATACATGTAAATACAAATAAAAGGGTACGTAGTAAATAAAAAAAGGTGAATTCTCCTCAACTAGGACCATTGCTGTCGCAATTGTCAGCAGAATCATTATAATTGTGTATTGATATTTACAGCCGTCGACATCTCTCAAATAGGAGTGATTCTTCTCACGGGGGTGTTGGTCCGCCCTTGACAGTCGCTCACCCGGTGATAGAAAAACTCTGCTTGACTCTTGATTGTTGAAGAAAAATTCTATTCGTTATTTTCTGATCTAAGCATAAGGTAAAAACAAAATTGGGGAGATGAATAGATAAATAAGAGATATCTTTAGAGTAGAACCAAAGGTTGATTGTGTTAAGGTCTTGGCTCCTCGTGGCGGTGATGCTCTGACCACTTGTTGATGTCTTGTATTTTACCAAACATGAGCTATTTTAGGATATGAACGGGTTCCCCTTTGAGGAGGAGATACAACTATGAATTACCTGTCATATCTGTACAAACTAATCAAGTTTGAAGGAAGTATGAGTGATGGTGATGGACTTGCCGACATTGGTTTGGATCACTTGTCAACTCTGGAGCATATGGCGTCTCATAAGTGTCTCAGGTTGTGCTCTGTTACCGTGAATCACTACTTTGAGTGGAGATGTGAGGTGCGCCGGGAATGTCGTTCACCGTGGGGGCATGTCTGGAATATTTTAGTGTGAGATTGAAAGTGGACTGTTGAATTCGCTAGATGACCAGGCAGCTGTGCTTATGTTTTTAAACCTTATATATATATATATATATATATATATATATATATATATATATATATATATATATATATATATATATATATATATATATATATATATATATATATATATATATATATATTTATATATATATATATATATATATATATATATATATATATATATATATATATATATATATATATATATATATATATATATATATATATATATATATATATATATATATATATATATATATATATATATATATATATATATATATATATATATATATACATATATATATATATATATATATACTCTGTATTTATATGATAAAGGTATGGAGAAAGATGACACTTTGTGCAGTCCTTTCAAGGTGTTGATAAAGTTTGTTATATTCTGTGCGTGTATTTTGAAGGTGCGACCTGCAGCTTTGTCTCCCTCTGGTCACTCGTGGTCAGCTGTGTGTAGGTTATTTTCTTGAATGGATAACAGTGAAGAATGTAGCCACCGCCGCAATGAACTTAAGGTCTTATTACATGTACTTCTCGTATATCTGACTGAAAAAGTGTTTATGGGTGAAGTTTATGTAAACACAGGAGACCAGCCTCTAGTGGTGTCGTAGTTAATGAAACCTCCACTTTATCTGTACTGATGGATGTACACCCACTGGAGAGTCATTTCTTGTAACACCTTAAGTTATCCCCGCCGCCAGCAGAGTGTAAAGTACAGTGCGTCCAGACCATTATCTTGTGATCAGCTTTTCCAATTTACTAGAAATTTAAGGTACAGACTCACGAATCGTCATATGGTTCCTCGGAACTCATTAGCATAAAACAGGGTCCAGGGATTCTCTGCGTTTTCCTGGCCTATGATTGGTCGAGAGGCTTCCGACCATTGTTAACGGCGGGGAACATGGCGGTCTCTTAACATCAAGGTTATTTCCTTTTGAATTTCACGTCTCATCGCATTATGTTTTTGTTCTCTGCTCAGAGTATTCAAGAGTCCTTTTGTTATGCTTCTGCTGAGACTCGTGTGATCTGACGGAACGCTTATCGCTACACTATTTCCAACAAAAAGTGTTGGTCAAGAATAGCCATAGCCAGTCTAGTGGCCCGCTTGACTGAGCTAAGGACAAGAATACACTCTATGTTGAGTTATGATGACCCCGAGGAGTAGCAATAGAAAAGAGGTGCAACTCTATAGTTCTACCCGTGTCCTGCGAGTTTAAATTGTTTCTTGCAACACGATGGATGGCAATGACCTGCACTTTGATGGTTACCAGATCATACGTGGGTGCCCCCCACCACCACCACCACCACACACCGCTTATAACATTACTCGCCAACCTAAAATCTCCTTCATGTGAGTGTTAACAACGAGAGGAAGAGAGAGAGAGAGAGTGAGGAAGGAGCGGGGGATATAATCCACGTCCTGGGTGTTGAGTGGTTTCTAGGTTCTAGGTGGCTATCTCCTCCCTCGTCACCGTACCAGCCCACTACTACAGGTTCTTCTCTTATCCCCGGTCTTGGTAGCCGCCGAAGTTGTAAAGTAACTAAGAAAATTTACTAGTGTACTGTACGCAAGTAACATTTTGGATATTTACTTTTTAAAAAGTATTCAAATTATTGAGTACTTTTACTTAAGTATGGTTTTCTAATACTTTTACTCCAATACAATTGAAAAGATAATCGTTAATTGTTACATGCCCCAAACAATAGAGTTTTAAATATCCAATTACAGGACAAACTTGGACGCAATCACAAGCGTTTCTTCACGTCCGGACCAATCACATGCGTTCTTTCATATCATTTCACCTATGTACCCAAGCTGCGAACACAGAGTATAAGTGCCTACGCCACCATTTCCTTGTTCGGTGCTACGGAGGCACCAATCATCCACAAACTCCTCAACTGAAGGAGCTTGATAGCTACTTGGCATGCCCAGGGGATGGAATGGACCTACTGGGGTCTTTCCCGACATTGAGACTTATCTTTCAAGTTTAACACCCCACTACCTGCATCAGCTTCTTGTGAGCATCTGTTTAGTCATGCTGGACTTAAATTTAGGCCTAAAAGATCGAAATTGGATAGCCATAATTTTGAGAATTCGTTACAGATTAATCTCAATAGAAAGATTTGCAAATAAACATGTAATGCTTTATTTCTTTATTTTATCTTAATTTTATTACTTTACTTTCAGTACTTGAGTACTTTATGAATGAAATTCTCTTTTACTTCTACTTGAGTAACATTTTGCCAATGAAACAATACTTTTACTTAAGTAACAAAGTCCGGTACTTTACAGCTCTGGTAGCCGCCACATTTGGTCTCATGCTAATCTACTGTTTTCTCGTTCAGTTTTTATTATGAAAGAGTTTACCGTGTGGCAACGTGGCTTTTCATAACAAAAGTTTATATATTTGTTATTATAGTTAATTGTGTTTTAATGAATTAATTTACATGTTTATTAAATTTGTATTAATAAATTTAAAGATACTTTTCATTATAGCGTACATGAAGTCTTTGTGTTGTGTTGTGAGAGAGAGAATGTCTTATACCTGCTTCTTTCGTCCCTTGATGTGACCATTATATTTCTACTGCCCGTTTCAAGGTCATCCTCGAGCTATATCGGGATATTAGTGGTGTGCTGTGAGCCTCAAGGTTATCCTCGAGATATACGAGTGGTATTGTGCTCGTTTAACAATTGTTGTGTAGAAGTGGGTGGTGGTGCGAGGGACGAGGATAGTCAGAACACAAACATATTGACAATATATACCAGAATCTTCACCTCCAACACTATTCTGTTAACCTTACCAACATGATGTATTTTTCCTACCCTTCTGTGAATCGCCTTATGTTTCCTTCTACCGGTTGTGACCGCCATTGTCTTACACCTGCTGCAGTCTTCAAAAGGGGCGAATTATTATAAGTCAGCTCGACGGTCAGGGTGTTCCTAAGTACAGTATATACCTGTCTGGAATACATTATAACTTACATATCGATACATGGATTTGACGAGACCAGTTGAAGAGACAGAGTGTGCGTGTGTGTGTGTGTGGTCGAAGTCACACAGTTTGCCAGCTAGTGTAATTAGTCTAAGAGATAGAGGGCTTTAATCAGAATTTTAGGTAAGTATGGTTTGACAAGCTTACTCTGTACAAAAAGGTCCTGGTTAAAAAAAAGTCTTACTAACCCCCTGTAAGACAAAACAGCTATTTTGGGCACTTTTTGGCCAAATTTGGCCAAAATCAGATGTTTTGAAAAGGGTGGAATAGTGTTATGATATTGTATCTAATGAACTCCTGAATATTTTGCACTACAGTTTTGTGGCCAAGGAATAATAACCTAGCGCTTGATCCACAGGTTGTCTGACAAAGGAACTGGATGACAGTCTCACAGATAAACCAACTCGTTCAAGTTGTTGCCTAATGCCAGGATGGGTGGTATCCATGTTCATGAGTGTCAGATAGTACAAGCACATGTAGTGTGAATAATTGTGGCAATTTGCAGAAAAATTTTTTTTTATCATTTTCCTAAGCATGAAGATGAAAAGGTCCACATCATTTGTTCGTACAGCTCTACTGAAGTAAATGTAGTTCATCCAGAACTGTGCATTAACACCATGTTTGCCAACTCTGGTATCATGGCATAAACTTGCATAGGTCATCATGAATGTTATGTACTCATCTGCTTCTTCTAAATCTTTCACCCTCTCAATGGATGGTGATGCTTGGACAGTCTTCAGGGCTTCAACCAAATGTTCATAGCTATCATATGCCTCTTCCAGTTGCAAAAACAAGTCCACATGCGCGCTCCTCATTGCAGTTGCTAGGAGCATATGCAATCTTCTTGGCTGATTATAGTGTTTTCCTTGCAGAAAGGTAATGAGGGAACCCCTGGTGAGGGCACCACTTTCTATTAAAATGTGTGCTGCACCAGAAACATTTACAAGGTACCCTACTGCTGGTAGATAGCTTAACATAATATGGAAAGCCCCGAAACAAATAAAGACATTGTCATACATAGGTTGCAAAGTGTGCTGCAACTGGGAAGCTGGCTTGGCTATAGCCAGGTCATAGGTTGTTGCAATGCAATCTTACACTCTTCAACAAGAGCCACGTTTCGTTTCATTGTTTCATTAACGACATCATGCAGTGTAGGAGGGGCTTCGATGTTTGCCAAATACCCTATCCTCTAAGCTGGTAAATTATCTTTGGTTATTGTGGAGTTCCAGCCAGACCACATTGGTGTTTGTTTGTTTGTTTTGCAAGATATTGTCCATGCTACATCACTGGCAAGATATGCTTTGTAGTTTACAGGCTTGTCCATTGTTTGTATATCAAAGGAAAATCTTTATTTCATTGTCCATGACATCTTTTGCAATAGATAGATAGGTACCTCATAATCTAGAAGTATTCTCTTGATTGTCTAGAACCTTGAAATGTTCAGGTCTTTGAAATATATGAAGTATTGTGAAAGTATCTTGAGGAATCTGAAATGTTAATTGGTACGGGGAAGTGTGCAGTGGTAATCAGAAATATGCGCTGGTACTTAGAAATATTCAATGGTACTTTGATTTATGCCTTACCACTTCAAAAAGTACAGTGATACCTGGAAATTTGCATTGGTGCCTGAAGATGTACAGGGGTGCCTGAGAAAGTGCACTGATACCAATTGATGTTCGTAAATAACCTGGAAGTGTAGAGTAGTACAGTACACATTTGGAAATGTGTCCAGGAACGTGACAGAACTCATGATACAGTAATCTGAAAATGACATAGAAATGCCCTTACACACACACCTATGTAACATAACCGATGTAATATAGTTATCTATTTATGTAAACTGTATAACACTACTGAATGTGATAATTGCTCTGGTGTGTTGCTGTTTTGTTGCCCTTCCACCCACCCACCACTGTAGGAAGGGGCATTGAGTATATGATCTGCTCATTCATCGTTTCCTCCCTACTAAGGTGGTATACGTTATGTGAATCAACTTGTATTGTACAGTCTACCATGAAAGAATCTCTGATTTGGTTTTATCTTGGCCAAGAAATATTCATGATGGAACCTGAAAAAACCATGACAAGACATTCGACAAATCAGATATCATACAATCAAAACATGTAACTTATCCCATTCCAATCAAACAAACAAACAAACAAACCAAATCTAAACAACCAGACACAAATAACAATGTAACACAACATAATCAGATTTTTAATTGTGTTGTATTTCAGAGGTGAAGCAGGAGCTAGATGACATGATGACAGACATCAAAAAGACGGCCAACAGAGTCAGAGCTAAACTTAAAGGTATGTTTAACTTTCTTTGTATTAATGCCACTCACTTACAGTCTCTATTTACATCTAAGTCATATCTACTCTATTGATTTATATAACTCACGAACATCAGTCTACACTCAAGCACATACTGTACAGTACTGTTTACGTCCCTGTGGTGTATCTAAACACGATACAATCTTGTACATATTATACTGTACGCATACACACACTCCCCCCCCTCACTTATTTGTTTACTAATTCATTCTTCTGTACAAGCTGGCATTCATAGTGAGAGATAGTAGAGATAGATAGTGGGGTAATGGAGAGATTAACAAATAGAAGGTATTGTAGATGGAGTGATTTGAGATATATTTAATTGCATAGATACTGTAGTTACATAGAGTGAAACGAAACCTCTATTTAACAGACTACAGTATATAGAGAGGAAAGTCCATTATATCGAGGGTCAGTTAAATATGAAACCCCCATCCAACGGATTATATGAAGAAATACGTCCTTTATGTGGAGGTTTCTCTGTACTGTACAGATAAGGATAGTTGTATATTATGGATTACATTAATACAAATACAGTACTGTGCAGTACAATATAAAATTGAAATTATTGAGTTGACGTTGATAATGCAGACAGATGGAGGTAGGGAGACGGAAATAGATTGATTAATGATTCAGCCTTTGACTGCTGAATGCACTTTTCCAGTGTTGATGGTCCACACGACACCTTTCTGCCTCCACCATTCTTACTCCTATTTCATAGCTCTAGTTAAGATGGATACATATAACTATACATTAGTTATATGAGTAAATTGAGAAAGATAAAGTTATGCATCAGATTTCTTGGTAGAGATAGTTTAAAAGTGAAGGAGGGAGAGCACGTACAGTATAGGTAAAGAAAGGGGAAATGATAAGGGTCTAGTTTCAGTGGGGAGTCAACAACTAATTTATTAATTGGGGTCAGTCTCCATTGTCTCGGGGCTCCGGGTTTTATCCCCACAGACTTAGTGGGATAATACATGAGTCACATGGTTATGAAATAGGAATTCACATTCAGTTTTCCACAGAGCAACTCCATAGGAGATATGTCATTATGACTGAAAATATGCAACTCTGACCTATATTTCCAGGGGTGGATCCAGGAATATCAAAAGGGGGGGTGGATCCATGAAGCTGTGGGTGGGGGAACATGGCAAGCACAGTGAGCCACCCAGCTGGGGGAGGGTGCTGTAAGCTCCACCCCCCCAAGAAAATTTTCCAAATCTAACCAATATTATGGGCATTTTGAGGCCATGTGCACTTGATATTAGGAGATATTCTGGGGTTAATAATAATTACTTTTTTCTAAGCAAAACCGCCTGAATGCAATACTGCATTAAAGAAATAATATTGGAATTTTCTGATGAAAAGGGGGGGGGGTCTGGACCCCCCAGGAACCCCTCTCTCCCTGGATCCACCCATGATTTCGAGTTTAACACTAATGCACAACATGTTGCAGTTATCAGACTTCATGGCTATGGTCATCTAATAATACCTGGTTACCTTTTCTCACCATTTTATAGGAAATATAGGTCATTTAATATTTTACTTGTAAGGTTCTACAGCAATGTGACATACTAGCACAACCAATTTATTTATTTTTTGTAAACAATCGGCTATTAATGCCTATTTACCTCCTTGAAGGAAAGTACGGTACAGGTATGTGTCGCTACATACACCATGACACAAAATTAATGTACCTGGTGGTGAGCTTTATTTTTGTCTGACAATTCTTGCTATTAGATTAATGAGATATTTCATTCTTCATGTTGCTAGGTTTCAGATTATATTTACTTTATTATATTTTCTTGTGCATTGTGTTCTTTTTTTTGCATGTATTGGCAGCATTGTTTCTCTTTTGTATTATTCTATGCCTATAGAGTGGGACATTGTCCATCTGTTTTATTTTCTGTGACTTTTAACAGTTCGTTAATTTTCAGACCTTTTGCACTTTTCATTGATGTTCCTCTTCCTTTTTAAGTGGCATGACATTTATAAAAAAAATTATATACTGTACACTGCAGTATTGCTATTTGAATTGTTTTTATCCTCTCATCCAACTGGTTCATTGAAAGCTCACTTGATATCACTGCCTAAAGGGCCAAACTTAATAACATTCAATTCTTCATATCTGTCAGGATTTCACATTCCCCCCTTATCGTTATAACAAAATGCTACTTGTGAAGGAATCCTTATTGATCTTTTTTTTATACAATAAGGAAACGGTGCTATTTTCATTATTGCAAGATTGTTTATTACTGTATTTATATAACTCTCTGTTGCCTTTTACAGTAATTGAGCAAAATATTGAGTCCGAAGAACATGTGAGTAAGGCGAGTGCGGACTTAAGGATAAAGAAGACTCAACACTCTACACTGAGTCGCAAGTTTGTGGAGGTGATGACCGAGTACAACCGCACTCAAACCGACTACCGTGAACGTTGCAAGGGCAGGATACAGAGGCAGCTTGAAATTAGTAAGTGCTTTACCCTGAGATTTTGAAAGAGGGGATACTCTATTGCATTATGTATTAACTAATATTATACGGTACTTAAGATCCTGCCATCAACTTGATGATTAGGCAACTCGTATCATCTGCTGCTGGTGGTAAGTAGTTGGTTGTTGTGTCAGTGATGCATACATTACTATGAGCATCTAAAATGTAAAACTCATGAGGATTAAATAACAATATTTTAATTATCTGTTTAGGGATAATGACACTAATCTTGAGTAGTGCAGAGTTACCTGTTGTTGACAAGATTCTCAATTGACCTGGTATATATCTTGAGTATTGACATAAAAACAGGTACTTTATTACCAGCTAACCATTCATATTTTTAAAACATACCGGTAGCTTACTCAGTTTTTTATATCTAGTATGAAATCTTAAATGTACATTTTTTCATCTTTGTAGCTACTGTATTCTTTTAATAAACTCTTATTTGAAGTTCTCTTCCTCATTCTACTTGCTCCATCTCTCATTCACCACTCTGTTGTCTACAGCCGGGCGCAATACTACTAGTGACGAGTTGGAAGATATGTTAGAGCAGGGCAACCCAGCTGTCTTCACACAAGGGGTAAACATTTTTAGATCATTAGCCTTTCTTTAGTACTGAATAATGTTACTGGTGTGCATGCATATTATTTTACAATACAGTACATATATGCATAAATGTATCTATTAGACCAGCAGTTTTATATACGGTACAAGTGATCATCCACTTATATTACATTTTAACTTTATGCTAGCCATCAGTTTTCTCATCACTTGTAGGTTCAAATAGTTTCCAATCTTAAGGCATGACTAACGAGTGGCACCTTGTTGGACACTCTGGGGTCACAAGCTGATTTAGCCTCACCCAAATTTTGAGTTAAAGAGTGGGTGAAAATGAGTTTTTGTGCCATTGACTTGGTGCCCTGTCCAGGTACATCAGCACCCAACTTTATGGCTAGTGTTCAGTCTCAGAGGACACTGGGCAGTTAGTTATCATAGCAGCCTGAGTCAACAGCAGGGTACTGTAGTATTAAACCATGTGAGTGAATGGATCATGGTATTAGCAGTATCGGAATTTAGTCTCCATTTTTTCATGTTGGCACCATTTCAACATTTTCCTCCTGTTTTTATTTAATGGACATAAGTAATGTCATGGAATGACAGTATTTTCTATATTTTTTTTAGTTAAGCTCCTTTATAGGACCTAAAACAAATTTGTTGGCAGATCATCATGGAGACCCAGCAAGCAAAACAGACTTTGGCAGACATCGAGGCTCGACATGCAGACATCGTCAAGTTGGAGACTTCCATCAGAGAGTTGCATGATATGTTCATGGATATGGCCATGTTGGTGGAGAGTCAGGTGAGCACAAAACTGATTTTATTTCTTCTTTGCAAAGCTCGAGGGAATTATAATTTTATTGACATTAATGAATTGGGATGCACCAGAACCTAGTTCCAGCTGGTGACTTCCAGTCGGAACCTCAATATTTATAAAGTTCCGGTTTCGGCCAAAACTTCGGTAAAATAACCGGCCAGAACCGGAACTTTTTATAGTGGTACTAGTTATTGTTTCATATATTAAAATATAATTCTCTGTTAATGCTTATTTGTGAAGGATAATGCAGCATAAAAAGGTACTGAATGGTTAGTGAATATTGATGTATGTATAGCCAAAAATTTATTACTGTCCATCTTAAATCATATTTATTGTACTGTATTGTACATGACATCTGATGTATTTGATAAAAAGAGAATCAAAATCAAACTATAATGATATACTGTACCTTTATAATGAAGATAAATTTTCTGTTATCCACGGTGAAAAAGGGCAAAAAACGCTTAACCTGAGAATCAGATACATTTTATCTTCAATAAACTATATCAGCCTTAGTTTTGGTTCTGCCAGAACATTTTAAAAGTTTAGGTTCAAGCCAGAACTTGATATTACGGTTCCAGTGCATCCCTATTAATGAACATATGAGGCTATAATGAATTAAATATGCAGCTATAATGAATTAAATATGAGGCTATAATAAATTAAATACTGCTAAGTTTCTTAATGAAGTTTTGCTTCATGATAATATGAATTAATCATTTACTGGACTTCTGCGGTCTGTGAGGGAATACTTTTGTTATATACACATTGTTCTTATAAGCACCATAAGGCCTTGGAATATAGTGAGGAAAGATTGTTTCCAAATTTATATTTATTTTGTAGACCTGCAAATGCTTTTAAGTTTTATTTACTCAAGTAATAGATCAGTTGACTTTAATTTCCAAACAGTTTACTTGATAGTACATCTTGTTTGTACTTTTTAATAGTTTAAATGTTTTCTCTTAGAGCATTGTTACTTGTATTATTGTACTGCTACATTAATATTTATTAGAAAGTATGATACATATATAAAATATAATAATATTTTAAGTACTTTTCTATACACTTACAAATTTGCTGGATAATACTAAAGCTCTTCTTTAACATTAGAATATTTCAGCTCCACAAACAATTGACTCATAACTATTTCATATGTCTACTAAATTTATTTTCAGAATTGGATGACAGTGATAGTAAATTATCTAAATTATAACTGAAATAAAGCTGTGTATGTTATGACTGCGTAGATGCTTTGTGATGAGCTAGATGGGACAATACATGAAATTAATGAATGACAATGGAGTACTGTACATGTACTAACATGGAATATTGCATTGCTTTTAGAGTCATTTGAGAATTATCACCTTCAAAGATAATATATCGGTACAGGCAGTCCCTGACTTACGACAGGGATATGTTCCTGGACCCTGATCGTAAGTCAGAACAGTGTTAATTCCATAGTTTAGGTTAGGGCACAACCCTGCCCATACAAAACAACAATAGTGTCCAATACATAGCAAATAATATAAATACTGTAAATAAAGTGATGTTAAACAATAATAGAATAATGAAAATGTTGTTAAAGAAAGTGGATATTGGTTACAAATTCTTGCGATGAATGTACAGTATTGAAATCCCATTCATAAGTGCGGATGATTGTAAGTCGGATGGCCGTAACTCGGGGACTGCCTGTACAGTATAAACTTAATTAAATACTGAATGGGTATGGTCAAATAATAAGCAGCAAATGCCCTATAAATAAGATGAACTTCTTTCTGTATGACATTATATTCAACCTCAACAAAAGTGTTCTATCGAGTTAAATAGCAATTTTGTTATTTAAAATGGCTACCGTACATCAAGTGACAAAGAAAACAGCAACATAGGATTTTAGCAGCGAATCATATTGTTGCTGTTAAAATAGAGGGCTTTATGATCTACCAGATATTGAGGGAAGCGTCGTGCTGAAAATATGATGAAAATCAGAAAATTACAAGAATATTCAGAAAAATTACTGAAAAAAAGCTGTTGCCTATGGCTATCTGCTGACATAGTTTGATTGTGTAATTCGTATTATTTATGTAGCTATGCATGATTGTTCTAACCCCCCTTCATTTAGAGGGCCTTTCTGTTTATGTAACAAAATCTGTAGAAAAGTATTTATAATAATATTTTGATGTAAAGTAATGCCAATCACTTGGTAAAAATCAGTATCTGGCACCTTTATCAGCTAGCTTGCAGCAAGGTGAGAGTCTGAGGCCTCAGTTATCCATGAATGAAGCGGGAGTGAGGTTCGACTGTTTGTTGCTCTCGCACCACCGTTATTGGCCCGTATCTTGAAATAAGTTTTTCTCGCCTTCAAATCCCTAAGGCTCGACCATTTAAAGGCCGATTCTAATAAAACAAAACGAAGTAGTAGAATAACATATTGTGCATGGCTGAACATATAGATTTTCTTTATATTTGGCTTGGTTTATTATTTGCTGATTTATCTTTATAAGTATTTGGAGGATAAAATGGTAAGTTAGGAAAAAATTTCATGCACCCAAAACGAAAGCGATAATCAGAAATATCTATATGTCAGGTTCAAGGGGAATAGATTACCTTTACTCCACATGCATTTCAATGTAATCTAGTGAGAAGATATGGAGAAGTAGGATTTTGAAAATTGATAAGAATTTAAGAGGAAAATCAGACATCAGGGATTAGGCAGAACCAATTCAGGGGTATAGCAACAATGTATCTGGTGTCTTTAATTGCTGACAGGAAATTGGTTAATCAATTATTAGTGAATTTCGTGCTTCAGCCGTACGCTCCCCTTTACCTTTATGCCCTGGGAGATGTAAGACCCACAATACTCCCTAAGTGGGCATATTTCGGCTTGAGTGTGGTGGAGCGAGGCTGATCACGAGACATCAAAAGACGTGCATCCATCATGATAGCTGGACTATGAGGCTTGAGACAAAGATTACGTACGAGTTGAGTTGCCAAGTAAATATATATTCTATACAAAGCACTTCGTCCTGCCTGGACATTCAAACCATGCCCCAAAAATTTACGACGTTGAGGAATGTCACCCGGGGTCATTATGGCGAACATACATGAACATCACCCGGGCTTTAAGGGTTAAAGAGCTGAATGATATGTGACCATAATTTTGCATGCCAGCCAAAGCATAAAAGTTGTATCCAAGTGAACTAAAGATGAACTCGCCCATCCAGTAGCTGTTCAGTTGAGAGAGTAACCTTCACTGAAGACATAAAGGCTGGCTGCTTTGATTTACAAACAGAGTCTAACCAGTTCTGTACACTTAAGTGTCATACAGATTTTATGAGGGTTTTTTTAAGAAAAGAGTATTAAATATCCATGAATTTATTGTCATTACATAGTAAGTATATATTTATGGGGCAAATTCTGCTGAAATGGGTCCTTAACTTGCTTCCTCTCCACAAACTGAATCTTAACTTAAATTTGCTTAAGACATTTGTCAAATTACACACTAATTAAAAGTCTAAATCCAACTTGCACTACTCCATTGTAGTACTATGTTAGTTTATTCTAGTTTGAGTATGTAGGAGAATATAATAACCTTAGGAATGCATCAATTTATTATTGCAGAACTGAGTGTCCTCAGCTACTTTGTAATATAGTATGAATATGATATTCAAATTACAAATCAATTGATTAGAAGGGTTATAGGGAGAAGAGTCTGCATGTAATTGGCTTGAACCAGAGGAGAAAATTTTTTGAGCCAGTTACATATAATGTCTGCCGAGTTCCGACTTTACCAGTTAAGCAATGCGGCTGTTATTTCCTGCAGTGCCAGAGAATTAGCAGGTTGATAAGCATCTTTCCCCCTAGTGAATCTCTGATCGGCCTCTTGCTGCTTTGTTTCACACTCAGCTGAGTTGTCTTCAGTCCTGTGTGTTGTTGTCTTTGGTGTCTGAAAAAAAATTATTCTTTAATATAAGATTCATCTCAACAGATTACACAACTCTTTTGTCATTTAGAGTAACTGGGGTATTGAGTCACTCTCGAAGTTCATTATCAAAAGATGATGATTACCAAGACATTTAAAAATTTTAAAAGTAATTTTTTTAACACTTAAACGTGAGTTTTGAATTAACAAATACAGTAATAAGTTGAGCTGAATCTTAGAATTTGGCTGCTTGTGTAAAAGGAAAACTAACAATAGATTCATTGTTGATTGACCGCTTACCATTTATGTAATAATAAAACTTTTTTATGATCAGTCTGATAAATTAAAAAAAATTCTCTTCTGTGTGTCTATCTCTTATTTATTCTATCTATAAATCTATCTGTCTGTCAGTAC
The DNA here is from genome assembly GCF_018991925.1 of Homarus americanus. NCBI lineage: Eukaryota > Metazoa > Arthropoda > Malacostraca > Decapoda > Nephropidae > Homarus > Homarus americanus. The sequence goes on from NW_024750852.1 coordinate 5,837,205, forward strand.
CTGTTTATCAATTCCTATCCAAATAAAACTCATTTCATATCATTGACTCAATGGAAGATGAATGTTAACTGGTATCAAATTGCACATCAGTCAGTCAGCAGTGAATGAAATGTTTTTATTTTATTGTTTTTTTATTGTTTTTAATTATTATTTTTGAATGTCCTTTTTTATCAGTGTTGAAATGCTATGTGAGTGTGTCTAGGCAGTTGATACTGAAGCCCAGCCCCCTGTCAGCACCTTGAGGCTGCCAACTGTTACAACTTGTTAGTTCATTTGACTCGGCATCTATCTTCTCCCCTCATAAATGCTCCCCCCTTTTATATAAAGAACAAAATTATGTGTACTAAAATTTCCAAATAATTAAAAAAAAAACAAAAAAAAAAAAAAAATATATATATATATATATATATATATATATATATATATATATATATATATATATATATATATATATATATATATATATATATATATATATATATATATATATATATATATATATATATATATATATATACACACATATATATATACGTATAGGATTATTTTGTGTGAATGTTTTTTTTTTTTACACACATACAGTACAGTAGTTCCCTCCCAATCAGCAAATTTTCAGTCTGAGAAATGCCATTCCTCGGCCCATTGAATTGTAGCCCAAAATATTCATGATCTGTGCGTGCACCTTCCATTGTACAATGCACTGGATAGTACCCAAAATACTCAATAAAGTTAGTGTTTTTTAACATGAGAATTGTAAAATCAATAGGTTGAGAGGTATTCGGGGTTCAAGTGAAAAGAGGAAATAGGTCCCTTGTGCCTGATAGCCAGTTAGAGGCAGTGCGGTTACAGCACATTTCAGCACACAAGTAGACACTGTGGCTGATAGTGCTACTCTTCTGGTTTCATTCCCCGACTGTAAAGTCAGGCACCCATTCACAGCTGGGTGGGCTGAGGGTTCCCTGGGCATGAGTCAGGAACCCTTAGGACAGGATGTGAGCACTGTATCCACTCAACTGCCATGCTCCAAGTAAACATTGTATATTGCATAAAATATAGTACTGTAATATGTTTTAAAACTTTGAATAAATCATGAAAGTTTAAGAAAATACAGCACTTTTTGCAATCTCCAGATGTAAAGCTTTTAACACTTGCATGCTTTATTTGGGCTAGTCTTTCTTTAAACCTCACATTGTACAGTATTGTAGTTATATGATGTCTACAACTTTTTTCCGTATACTGTACTAATTTTTATTTGTAAATTAATTATGCGATTTAGATGTAATGAAGATGAGTGAAATGAAGAGTGAATAATAACTTGTGTGACAGCATCTGAACAGATTGTTTTAGAACAAGAAAGGTGACTGTAGCTTATCAAAATATTTTTATCCAATTTTTTCTATACAGTACTTGACATACAGTACATTATTTGATATAAAGAAGTAGTTAGAAAGAAAAAAATAAGAGAAAGTTAAATATATTATTGCACAATGGTTACCTAAGGTTGGTTTGCCTCAGGAAATGAACAGCCTAGGCCTGCAGAACAGTAAGCCTTTTTGTCAAAAGCTGAAGGGTGTGTGTTTGGTAGCCACCACTGCTGGTGATGCCACAAAAATTACAAAGCTCTCTTGAGCCTCCCCTCTCATCATTTTATTGTGAAGTGTTCAATTCTGAAAGCCAATGCTGCACATAGAATGATACTTCATCACATTATATATCATTAATATACTGATATATTAGTTTAGAGAGAACAACAGTATAGGAAGTATTGTATAGGTATATAAAACCATAATATCCATTACTAGTCCCCATCAATCTTCCCTGACCCCGAGGGAGTTCCCAGACGCCACCACTATAACTATAGTATGTCTTTTTCCCAGCTGAGAAGAGATGCCCCTCCCCCTCCTCAAGAGTTATAGCTGATAGGCTATTACAAATCTGTCCAATTTCGTCCTAGGGTAATGATGTAGTACAGGTGGCCTATCAAAAATCCGGCAACCTCGGGACCTGAGGAGTGCCGGATTTTCGAAAATGCCGGAAAACTGATGGTTATATTTGCTGTATAAGTTTAACAGAAAATGACTACCTGTACAGTCCTTTAAACAAAGAAAATTAAACACTTAAGTTAGGATAATATAATTGACATTGCTGGATTCCTTGTAAGACCAGGAATATTTTGAATATAAATGCACAAAAGATAACATATTTACTCAGAGTAAACACTACATCTAAAATTTGTATGTCTAATGCAAAATCTATGATGTTTATATTCAAAATGATCATCAAATTGTAAGAATTCCAGCAATGTAAATTATATTCTGGCCGGGTAATTTGTATGAATTTTATGAGCTAAAACAAATATCTTCAGTTAATAAAAAAAAAAATATTCTTCACGACACTATCTGTCAATCAAAGTACCCCAACTTGCCTCTCCCCCTCTTCCAACCACGCCAGATGGTCGGTCGGTCCCAACCCTCCCCCCACCCCCCACCTTCCATCCCTACCAGAGAAATGTTCGGTGAAAAAACTAATTTTAACTTTTAGTAATAAATAATACCTCAAACTAAAGTTAGGATAATGTAATTGACATTGCTGGATTCCTTGTAAGACCAGGAATATTTTGAATATAAATGTCATATATTTTGCACAAAAGATAACAAATTTATTCAGAGTAAACATTATATCTAAAATTTGTATGTCTAATGCAAAATCTATGATGTTTATATTCAAAATGATCATCAAATTGTAAGAATTCCAGCAATGTAAATTATATTCTGGCCGGGTAATTTGTATGAATTTTATGAGCTAAAACATATATCTTCATTAAATAAACAAAGAAATATTTGAAAATGCACTCTGAAATCCATGCCGGAAAACTGAAGGTTCCGGTTTATCGGTTGCCGGATTTTTGATAGGCCACCTGTATTTGTAAATGAGTTAATTCATAATTGTTGGGATGACCGTTTCTGATGGGGAAGATATTTAGTTAAATTATATAAAGATACATGCATTCGTTATTTCAAACCTGAGCACGTAGTAAGTTTATCAGAAATATTATACATGAAATAACTGTTAAACTCTGATAGCAAATTCATGCTTTCAGAGGATGCATTTAATATATACTTATTTTTACCTACAATAAGGCATACAGTACTAAAACAAATTACATATCAGTAATACTGTACTACAATATGCAAAAACTAAAATTTTAAAACATCAGAATCACATTGAAATATTGCTGAAATATAATTTGTCTTAGTGTGTCTTATTGTGGGTAAAAATAAGTATACTGTACTGCATATTAAATGAGTCCTCCGAAAGCATGAATTTGCTATCAGAGTTTAACAGTTATTTCATGAATATTAAATTTCTGATAAACTTACTACGTGCTCAGGATTGAAATAATGAATGTATGTATCTTTATATAATTTAACTAAATATCTTTCCCATCAGAAACGGTCATCCCAACAATTATGAATTAACTCATTTACAAATACATCATTACATCAGGACGAAATTGGGCAGATTTGCAACAGCCTATCAGCTATAACTCTTGAGGAGGGGGAGGGGCATCTTCTCAGCTGGGAAAAAATACACAATAGCCACCACACACTTCTAGTGTTATGATGGTGGCTAAGTGTACAGGATAGGAGGGAGAATTTAGTGTGATGGTGCTGTTGGAGTATTTAAGTATATAATAGCCTTCATTACCTTCACACCGCCCCCACCCCCACACACATTTCCCACCACCCACACAGCATGTTTCCCCACCACACCCATACCACATGTTTCCCCACCACACCCATACCACATACTTTCACACCACAACCACAGAACCATACCCACAACAAGGGCAGATCCAAGGGGGTTCTGGGGATCTGGATGCCCCCTCCTTTTCATCAGAAAATTCAAATACTTTTTCTTTAATACAGTATTGTACTCAGGCATTTTTTGTATAGTACAATTTAATGTATTTACTATTGACCTCAGAATATCTCCTAATATCAAGTGCACATGGCTTCAAAGTGGCCTAAACACCTCCCTCCAGCTGAGTGAGCTCGCTTTGCTTGCCATGTTCCCCCACCTAAAACTTCTTGGACCCCCCATCTCCTTTGATATTCCTGGACCTCTTTTTTTTATGTTCATGGATTCCTGGTTCTGCCCCTACACACAACCCATCTCATATTCTGTTGTACCATACACCAGCACTACTCTGATGTCACCCTCACACCACTCCTCTCTCTGGAATATTTTCCAAACCTAACCTATCTTGCAATATCCTCCTCACACCCACCATGACATTGCCTCCCCCACACTATACTTCCCTATTTTTAATGTATATAATGTTCATTGTCTAAAAGAAAAAAAATATAAGAGGGTTCAAGGAGGGGGTGGGATGGGGAACTTACCCACCCAAAAAAAATTCCAAAAATTTTTTATTTTATTTTTTGTTGGATTATTTTCCAAGGTTATTTAACATTAAGTGATTACATTTATTTTTTAGATTTATGCAAGTTTTAGACTAATATTTTGGACCTGGAATGTCATCATATCTTCCCTAAAGGCATCATTGATTTACAATTCACAATATTTACAATCCACACAGTGTTGGAACCTAGCCCTGCAGATTAGGCAGGAAATACTGTATGTATTAGAAAGAATGGAAGGATGAAAGGGTGGAAGTATTGTTTAGGGAGAAGAGAAGGACATATGAACACCAACTGCAAGTATGGAGTGATTGAAAGAAGGAGGAGTACATAGAGATTAGAAGGAATGCAGAAGAGAGGGACATATATAAAATGAGGAAAGTTTGTAATAGGTCTTAAAGAGAACACAAAACTGTTTTAGAAGGAACTGGATATGGTGAGAAAACTTGGTGAACCGATTGATTTGGCATTTAAAATGAAGGAGGATATAAAATGAACAAGAAAATAATTGAGATGGATTGAATAGTTTTATAAATTGGTCTATCTTGGTATGCTGATGACTTTTGGTGATAGCAAATACCGGTAGTATTGAAGAGGCAGCAGAGAAATTTAAGAGATGGAATGAAGGAATATAATCAAAGAATTTGAGAGGGATTGTGGCAAAAACAAAAATTTTAATAAGTGGTGTGGATGAGAGACCTGTGGTGGAAAGTGGAAAATGACCAAGTACACTCTCTAAGAAAGGCGTTGGCAGCAGCTCAATAATGTGCAGTGAGTGTGGAAGGGTTGGTACACAAGAGTTGCAGCAGAGTGGATGATAGACTACAGGTAACCATGTGGCCTTAGCAAGGCTGGAGAAACTCAACATTGGATATACAGTATATCTCTTGGCTGTGTCAATTAGTTCTTATAGTTGGGTGACATTATCAGTGCCGGAAGGTGTGTTGAAGCCAGCTTAGTTGCAAGAGCCAGAAGTGGCTGGAGAAACTTTTGAGAGTTGCTGCATTTATTAATGGCAAGAAGACCTTCCCTCTGCATGAAAGGAAAGATGTATGCAACTGGCATGAGAAACGTGAAGTTGTATGGCAATAAAACATGGGCAGTTAAAGTGTATTGAAAGAGCTGATATGAGAATAGTGAGGTGGATGTGTAATGTGGCATCGAAAGACAGGAAACCCCGTTTATAGTTAAGAGGGTGGCTGGGTATCGAGGGAATTGGCATAGTTTTACATAAAGGTAGGCTGAGATGGTTTGGGAAAGTGGAGAGAATAAATGAAGCCATCTGTGTCGAGAGATGCACGAGCCTAAATTTGGTGGGGAGGAGAGCCAGGTACAGGCCAAGGATTACATGGGGAGAGGTTGTAAGAAATATCATTAGGGTTAAGAACCTGACAAGGGAGAGTGCAGCTTGGAGAGCTGTCATCAAGTAACCACAGCTAACCCACATAAGCATGGAATACTGTTGTAAAATATTGATAAGGATGATGAAGATGCGCCAAGTCCATAGACTTGCATGGTTAGAGTGCACCAAGTCCGTAGACTTGCATCGTTTTCCATTGTAAATAAAAATTTGAATTAATTCCTTCCTAAAGAAACCATCGACATGGGATCAGGTTTGTTCCACTCTACGAATTTTCCACCAAGTTTGATGAAAAATGACTGTGCTGTTTTGGCTGCCCAGAACAGACAGACAGCTAGTCCTACAGTATATTAGATGTGTGTGTGTGTGTGTGTGTGGGTGATATTAATAAAGGAAATCAATGGTTTAGAATAGTAATATAAAAGAAAGTTTACATAAAATATTTAAATTGTAAATTTAGTGTTTTTGCTTTGTAAATATTTTAATGCATGTTGTTGTTTTTATTTTTCATAGTTTTGGCAGTCATTCCCCTGAACCTTTAAAACTATGTTACCTTAATGGCACTGTGATATGTATGTACTTAAAGACCTTCTTTTACATAGTTATTGCTATATTTATTATTTATTTAAACTATGGTTGTCTTAAGATGAGCAATGTTCAGACAATTAGATGATTTTTTTTGTTTTACTTATTGCATGTTTTGATAAACCACAATATTTATTGGCAGGAAGGAACAGCTTCCACTTATTTTGACTATTTCCAAAACAAGATACATACAGTATACTTAGTAGATAACATAAATTATTATGAAATTATGAATATTTTATCTTATACACTTCACACGTTTTATCTGCATAGGTGTGTAGTTTAGGTTAATGAAGAGATAGTGACTGTCCACAAAGAAAGATCTTAATGTTCATAGAAGAAAGTGATATTTTATTTGAACTTCATTCTGTAAATATTTATAGTGGGGCCTTAACCTACATGTTCTGGATAAAAGCACCTAAGTACTCTGAGCATTATTATTACGTATTATGTTTTTTTTTTTTTAGGAATTCAGTGATTCATTATACAATTTTGTAATATTATCACACCCAGTACAGTATTATGATGATCTCTGTCAAGGCTGATGAGAGAGGGATGAATAAGGATGAAACACAAGGGACTGGACCCTGGAGGATGGCCTGGGCAGGAGTCAATGTTTCCACACAGGCAATCCCAACAAAGCCTCCTTTTCAGTCACAAAATTAGGACTGTATCACTTAATAAACAAGCACAATGATTCATTTGTTGCCAGAAAAGTTAGTCTTTTTCCTTATCGGTGAAAGAAAGATCAGTGATATATTACTCGATAAAAATATTTCTTCAAACTATCAATTCCATAATAAAATCTGCAATGAAATTAGATCTTTCTTGGGCTAGAATGAAGTGATTTTTTTGGCTATTAATATATACAGTATATGGAATTCTATAAGTATATGAGAATTTATCCAAATATATGTCTAAATTCCTTCTGTGTGAGGGATATAGTTGCAGTGCTAATAACATCCTGCTTTCTGTTGGTCATTTTTACTTTATTTACCTAATGGCCACCCACTAGAGGTGGCCAGCCAAAGGAAGGAGGCCAGTGGCCTGTGTAGAATCCCTCCATTGTTCTTGATAATTTTGTCTAGGGTTGTTTTGAAGCCCAGTATAGTTTGTGATTCCACTGTTTGGGCTGGTAGACGGTTCCATAGGTCTACCACCCTGGTTTAAAATTATGAATATTAGAAAATAGCATTAGAGAGATTTAAAATAAATGAAAGGATTTTTAATGATCTTATACTGCCAAAGTAAAAGTCTAAAAAAATTAAATAGGCCACAGTATTAGCCAATCATAGCTCACGAGCAATCTGAGTCTACCCACCCACATGCTTGGCACGTGTTGGCGCATGATGCAATCTCTTGGAAACTCATTCAAATGCCCGGAACGGAGAGATTTTTCTTGGAATGATACAAAAAATTTCTGGGTAATAGGAAGTTCTGAGGATCAAAGATTCCAGCTAATGGGGAGATTACTGTACTAGGACACGGTCAGCCAAGAATACAGTGTTAAAGCAGTGTTAAGATGTAAAAAGTGATTACAGTTACGTATACTGTACTGTACCGTACATTCAGTATAGTGGACAGTGTATGCCTACTGTAGACTCGAGACGACACCATCTGCTGGTGAGTACAGTATATACAGTACATTAATATTATACATTGTTTTATTTATAATATATTGTACCTGTACTTAGGTGTTTTCATAAATAAACACAGCTCTGTGTCTGTCCATGCAAGATGTGTAGTTTAAACTCTCAGGAAACTTTCCACCAGTACAGAGTCGATAATTCCAGTCTTGGCTGCGACACACAGCTCCATTCATGCCTCGCACTTCCGTATCATATAGATTTTTTGTTTTTATACTGTATATTTATTTGAACAAAATTTTTGATAAACTATTAGGTATTATTTTAGTAAAAAAAAAAAGAAAAAATGTTTCTTACTCTTTAGAACTTGTTTTATAGATTGGTATAAACATTTATTATGTTTCTCATAAAATAATTGAGTCCCCATCATCATATTGTCAAAATATATTTGTAAGGATCTTTTATTGATATAATATTGAAAAGAGTGTATTCAGGATCTTTATGGTACCAAATTAATCTCTCTAACACAATTACAACAATTGCTGTAAAAATATTTGCTCACAGCCTCGCACCCCAAAAATACCTTCATTTGACGATGCGTATCATATAGATATTTTTTTTTAATATATTTTTTTAACCAAACTTTTAGCTAACCTATTCAGGATTATTATTTTTTTAAAAGGGGGGGGGGGGGGCATTTCTAACAAGACTATAACTGATTTTTATAGAATGTAGTACAAAAATTTCTTATATTTTTTCATAAAAGAATTGAATTCCCATCATTATATTGTGTAGATATATTTTGTTAAAGGATCTTTTATTGAAACAGTCTTATAGAGAATTTATTCAGGATCATTATGGTACAACACCAAATTCATCTCTCGAATACAATTAGAACATGCTGAGAATAAAAGTTTATTCACTTTCATTAGCCATAAATATTTTCTGTCATGACCGCAGCCTAAATGTAATGGAAGAGTGTTTTTCCATGCGAGATGCATAGTTTAGATGTTTAGGCTCTCGGAAAACTTTCCCCAGCACCTGGAAACATTCCATGTGAGATGCGTAATTTAGACAATCAGAAATTTTCCCTTGGAAAAATTCTTGGGATGTCCAATTTTTTCCGGGATGAGAAAATCCTCTCGGTACCCAAACATCTTTAATTCCCGGAAGAGCTCTCCATCAATTATTCCAGCTAACGCGGATATCACTATTCCTTTTCAAATTAGAATATCTACATTAAGAATATGTATGCCCACTACTAACCTGGTTGACTCTTTCAAACCCCTCCAAGACATAATATACAGTACAGTATATTAAGGATACAAAATGAGGAAAGCTACCATTTTAGATCATTGGGCTCTTCCCTTCATCATAATACAATATTTCAAGGAACTATAAACTCTCAGTGTTCACACGATTTTTATACACAAGAATAATTAATTTTAGATAGTGAGGTTGAACATAGAATAAGTCACAATAATCTGAGATTATTATTAAGAGATTCTATCAACATCAATCAAGGTCTGATCCATTGCAGCTTCTGTAGTTTTGTAAATTCTCTTCCAGCCTCACTGAATCCACTAGGTTAGTAGGAACTAGCAGCAGTGCCATGAGACAGGCAAGGCAATTCAAATTGGTAGGACCATACAAACACACATGCTCCTCCTGTAAATCAATATTGAATAGCATTTGGATGTGATTTTGGCAATGGTTAATACAAATTAATATGTACTGGCCCGCATCGTGGTAACTCATGTTATTAACCTGACCCCTTCCATCATGTTCCTGCTTGACATTGTGATGCTGGTTAGGTCCTTGATAGGCATTCTGCTTACCCACTCCCCAACTATGACTAGTTCATCTGGCTGCTGACACTGTTATAACATCTTTTGGTCTCTAACCAACAGATGTATAATGTTTTATCGGAGTGAAGCTAGGGATATTTTGTTGGCTTTTGTTTTTACTCCTCAAATAGTACAATATAACTTACTGCATGTATCTGATGCTTAATTGATACTCAAAATATTCACAGGGAGAATGCCAGTTACAATAGGTGCAGACTTCTTTTGAGTTTTTCCCATAGATAAATCTGCGCTGAGTTTTGTTTATATTCACTACTACTGTTACTACTCAAAATCTTAATACTTCGTGAATCCCGTGATATCCTTTATAGAATTTAAGAAAATTTCTTATCCATGTTTCTTTGAAGTGAGTTTTATTGTGAAGCTGCAGTAGGGTTGTTAACATATGGAGAAATATGATTATTTCTTCACAGATATGAGCAGGTTATTTTGTAGTTTCATACTCTCAAAGTCCATTGCTGTACTCAGAATGACCTTTGTTGTTTGTGTTGTCATTTTTATTGTGGTATTTGGTTATTCAGGGCAGGTAGTATAAAACATTCAACATACCACCTTGATAGACCTCTGGTTATGGTTGTACTACCTTTGCCTAGGTCAGTATATTACTGTATCAGTATAAGTGAAGCATAATAATTTATGTGATATATAAGCTTTTGATCTTTAAAAAAAAAAATGGAGAGTAGTGTGCAAGAATTTTTTACAGTCAAGGAACTCGTCAATATTTTTTCTTTAAAGAAGTCTTACAGAGAATGATTTGAAGAAAAAAAATCCTACAGTACTTATATTTACTTTCTTATGGGGCATCATACTGTAGGGTAGTGGATAGAATATAAAGTAAGAGCAAAAGTAATGGAAAAGGATAGAAATTAAATGCCTGTACTGTAAAGTTCTAAAATGGGAAGAAAATAAAAGGGCAAGTTGTTTCTTTGCAGATGGCATTGCAATACTTGACAATTCAGAAGAAAAGTAGCAAATGTTAATGAAGTTAAAAAGTGTATACAGAGAGTTAGTAGTAAATATAAACAAACTTAAAATAAGGATAAGAAGAGAAAGGAGATGAGGAAATAGATATTACCATAATTTAACTTGAGTTAGACGGGGGAAGTTGCTATGTTTTAGATATTATCTAGGATGGGTGTGTTGGCAAATGACAAATTAAATTAGAGGAAAGAAAGAAAGGACAGTAAAAATACATTGAGATATGTATGGAGAGAGAGAACTGTAACAGAAGAGGCAAAGATGGGTATGCTTAGATGAATTGTTCAGCTGCCATTGCTATATGGGTTTGTAAAGCATTGACTTTCGAGTGCAAGAGAAAAAAGCAACGGAAATAACATGGTTTTGAGCAGTGTGTGTGGAGGGAATAGCTTACAGAAAATAAGATGAAGGAACTATGAAAGGCTGTAGAAGTGGAAAAAATTGTTGGACATATTGAAAATTAGGGTATGCTTTGATGATTTGACCATATTGAGAGAATGGGAAATAAAAGATTGGTAAAAAGAATGTATCCAGTAAAAACCCTGAGTACCGGGCTAATTAAGCCACAGTGATGTAAAAATTGCTGTAATAGACAATGAAAGAACATAGCTCTTCATAAAATACAATAGCACATATTTTATGTACAAAAAAATAGCTACTTGAACCATCCTATGGGAGATGCAGAGAGTGGATGAGTTTAGCGATTCAACCAGCCAGACACCAGCTGACTTAAAAGGTGTATGCCATAACATAACATTGGGGAGAGTGTGATGCATCCATACATACATTCACCTCCCACATAGAATACTGTTCACACTCATGCTCTTCATTTATGGTTTTCTTTTTTAATAGTTTTATATTTTATTTTCTTTATTTCTAAGTCACATTAGAGTACTGAAATGATTTTTCCACAACATTTACAGTTTCATTACATGAATCAATGGCAATGTAGCCATCTCAAGGCCACAGCTGCCTGGTGATGTGTTATGTAGTGAAGATTATGCAGACCTGTATGGGACCCACTTTCAGTGGAGATGAAGTGGATTACTCTTACGATATGCTTTCAATATACTGTACCGTACATTCATTTCCAAATTTCTGCATTATCTCAGGAACAGAGTGTTTATTATCAACCGTGGTTAGCACTTCAAGTTTACCTTTCATGGTAAGGCGCTTTCTGTTCTTTTAGGCCCTAACTGAACATAACTGCTTGGGCATATTTTCACAATGTGTTATTTATATGTCATGAGAGAACAGGCCTGCACTGAGTAATAGCTATGTGTAGACTGAGTACAATGTGGCTGTGTTTTGATTTGGACACTGCACAACAATAACAAGGATATATTTTTTCGAATTTAAAAAATAAAAATAAAAATTGTGTCGTTATTCAGATGTGTCGTTACTCAGGTGGTCTGGTACTCAAGGTTTTTACTGTAGTATAATTCAGTGATGGATGGTTGGTGGAGAGTAAGGTAAAAATAAAAGGATTTGGTAAAGTTTGCACTAGAAAGGAGAGGGATACACATGCAGGAAGAAGCAATGACAGTGAATGAGCCTAGAGCATGGAGTCAAAGAATTTTATGAGAAGAATGCTTTGCAGGTGGGTGACGATAGCTTGTGTGAAGTGATGATTAAATATGGTTTTGGGCCTTGCGGAAAGAGTGTACCGTAGCGGAACACATCTTTAACAGCAGTAAGAATGGATAAATAATGGTAAATGAAAAAAAAATACATATACAGTACAGTACCGGTATGTGGTTGTACATGCACATGCCTGCATCTATGTGTGGGCTCAAAAAACCATTTACCCTGCCAGAGAAACTACAATCAAGACCACACATACATTCACTCGTTCTATCCATACTCCATCTGCTGTTATTCATTCAATCATTCTTGCTTCAATAAGTGACAAGTTTTTGTGATTGAATTGAGTGACAGTAGATATTGGAAGACGAATAAAGACTGCAGTGAAAGTATATGATTGTACAGTACTAGATGTATTTCTTGTTTGCTGAGCAGAGATGAAAGATTAGTTGGTTTGAAAATTTGTTATAAGAGACACAGTACAGTACAAGAATATGAGTACCAAGGGTAAATACAAAGTTTTATAACATGAGGTTTGGATTTAATACAGACTGCTATACAACTAATGATAAGTTAGGCTAAGAGCTAAAGCTGTACAATACTGTCTTTCGTCACTTTCTGTTAATCTTTCGAAGACTGAACAAATTTGTAACATAACACTTGGGGTGAGCCACATTCTTATTACCAATCTAGTCTAAGTATTGAAAATCCAGAGACTAAATATTAATAGCTGAAAAATTACATAAATTAATCATATCCAGGTGCACTTTATGATAAGAAACCTTTGGATAAGAAGGTTACCTCTCAAGGCTGAAGGTGACAAGTCTTACTGTCATGCCAGCAGGTGCACTCCATTTTGTATCTGACTTCAGTTAAAAATGTCATTTCTCTGTTCAAACTGAGCCATTACCTCCCTGCTTCCTTCTGTCTCATATCAGGAGTTAGGTGTTGTCCAAAATGAAATCTCAGGATGGTTCATTTCGAAATTGGGATGGGGTTCAATGGGTATCTAACCTCAGGAAAAGTCAGACCTTCCTATGATATTCACTTTCAAGAGATTATTTTGTGCCCCTTCAGGACATCTGACTGCTGGGTGATACTGAATTGGACAGTTCAGTAAGAACAGTCAGGTAGTTGGCCCATTTCCCAATTAAGTCTGAGTTACCCCATTCACTGATAGCATTATCCTGGTGAGAGATATACAGTACATAGTGGGTTTGCTCCAAGGCTTCTTAACCCAGGTAATGCAGCCTGGAGGGGATCACCATGGCTATATTTCTTGTTTTTCATTAATTACCCTCTTGGGTTACAGTGAGAATTTGCTTGTTTTCTCTTGCAACATAGCCTTAAGAAATGGCTTGCAAAATCCTAATGAACTTTTTGAGCATGATTGTGGTCAAGTAAGAATTGACTGGATATATCATTACATTGTATACAATACTAATTATAAATGAATTGGTAGCCACAAACTTGCTCTGAAAGGACATTATGACAGGTTGAAGCATAAAGTACTTCTCAACTCAAGTAAAATATTTTTATTTTTTACTATTTCTTTTGTTCAATACTTGACTAATTTTTGTGTTTCTACATCATTATTTTTTATCTCATTTTGTTGGAACCGTACAATCCATTACATTTTTGGGTAAACACAACTGCTTGGATCATAAGTGAATTAAGTCATAATGCAAACATTTGGTCAGCAAACTTATTGCATTTTACTGTACATGGCAGTTTCTTGTCAACTGTTGCAGTTTTACAGAATTCTTGGATACAGTTTCTGAGTAGTGTCTTTTCCATTAAGTAAAATAACATTTTAGCCAGTTTCCTAATGGGACTCTGAAAGATTCCACAAATAGGCAGTTGGTGTTGACTTAGTCATTTTAAACATAAACTGTACTGCATTAGGCTGGTTTAGCTGGAGTCCATTGTCACTCTCATTGGGAGTAGATTTAAAAAAACAAAACACAGGTATGTGTGTTAACACATGAGAAAGTTAAAGGTATTAATTAGCTAAACCTTTGAAAAAGGCTTTTTTTATTGACAATTCTTGTCAAACATCTTAAAACCTTCCAAAGTTCATTTTCCTTTAAACAACTTTTGCTATGATATCAGGTACAGTCCCCCCCAAAAAAGTATCGTTAGCCATGGGATCGATGTGATTCAAGGTTATCAGAGCAATGTTACCCAACCTGTTTCTGAACGGTTGGTAGCTCTACATCCGCGACCTTTGAGCATGAATGAGTACTCTGTACGTGTATATATTCTCGATTGATGTGAATCTTCTGAGGCTTCAGATTATACTGTATATTACATGACTCGGAGTGGATGTTGTAAATGAACACCAATGCCATGCCAATCATGAATGGGATCTTACATCGAATGGAGCGAGTAATTATCAAGGAGACTTAAGATGTGAGAGGTGCTCTCATTGCCCTTTACAATGATGGTATACGTATCGCTGAGATTACATGGCAAACTGGAGTAAGCGAACCCACAGTATCACGATGGGTTAGGCGCCATGAAACAACTGATGCCACACTGAAGCCTACAACCACAAATGTCTTACTATTGGTGGAAGGAGGTTCTGTTGCCGGCAAGTCCCTTGAGTTGAAACCTTAATTTGGTGTTAAACCAATGTAATTTACATATCGGTAACATAGCAGATCCCTTGTAGACTGATATATTGTATACTGTATTGCTGTAGTTGTTTACTCTAATATCAAGTCCTATTTGCTTAGTCACTTCATAAATCAGACATATTGTGAATAACATGAGTTAGCATATTGTGAAACTCAGTATGAATGAAACTCTGTTAGTACAACAACATAATGGTGAAATATATGTTTTGAAGTTTGTGTATGTCTCGGTTATGATGTTCCAAAACTCTTCCATTTAATATATATTTCAGTGTTATTGTATCCATCAGTCAGTAGCTTGTTTACATTTGCCTTTCTTCTATCCAGCACGGTACACACATTAATATAGCTTAATGGATTTCTTGTTATATTGAAGTCTTTAGTATGCCATACAAGGATGACTCCCTCCCCAAATCCTACCCCCCATCTCTAGCTCTTGCTGACATGGCAAGCAGGTATACCAACTTATGATGATGCACTGGGGATCATATCAAAGCATTTTGTCTAGCGTTTCAAATTGTAGTGACGGAAAATCTAACGATACTTTTTATGGGGACCGTACATTGGGTCATGGAACCAGCTTTTGAGATTCATAGGTTCTGCAGGACATTTTGTCTTGTAGGAGTTGGAATTGGCTGTGATCCTTTACCTCCTCCAACCTTGCTTCATGAAAAAGATTTTGGTACTTCATGCTCAAAGGAAAGAAAATAGTTTCATCTCCTTAGACCCATCCCTTGAGTGGGCTAATCCCAAAGATAGGGTCTGAAATCCTTGTCTAAGAATGAATCTTCTATTTCTTTTGGTCTGAAATTCATTTCTATGCTTTGAAAACTGGCTGCGATTGGTTCTTGCTATGTCTTCCTTTGGTGTTGGCAGTTAATTTTTAATTTAACGTACATATAATTTTATTCTGATCAAAATGTGCAGCAGTTGGAAATTATATCTCAAACATGATTTTAAAAATAATTGAACTTGTACAACTTAGCTGCATTCCTCAGATGTATGACCTGAGGAGTATCAAGTCTTATTTGGCCTTCTTGTAGGGTAGGTCCTTGGAGCGGGACATACATTAAGGATCTGTTCATCTACCGAGGCCAATATTCAATAATTATGCTTCCACATTGTTTGGTGGTGGGGAGTATTATTGGTGTTTTAGTAGGATTTCTCCCTTCCTGGAGTACAATACTTATTGCATTAGTATTTGGAGCATATCTTTACCTCCATCCCCCCTCTGACTTCATACATTGTATGTGACTTGCCTGAGCAAGGTAGAAGGTTTTAAATGAAGGATTAATCCTGAAATATCATCTTAAACCAAGGCTGGATCAGTCAGTTTAATTACTCTCCCTATCTCTCTCCTGAGGTGGTCTGGACCCTGAGGATAAACCTGGGAAATAACTTGTTTTTTACCTAAACTACATGAGGGAAGCAGAGCATACAGGTTAATGTGGTGGTAGAACTTGTTTCCTTCAGTTTTTATTAGTAAACTTCGTATTTAAAGGTCTCTTTTTGGATACATAGATATAATAAGAAGGTATAAACTAATTAATGAATTAGTAGCAGCCACCAGTCTCAAGGGTTCCTGGCTGTTCAACCAATAGACTTAATTGGTAGTACTGTACAGTATGTGGGTCACTCAGTTTAGGTTTGGATATAAAATGAGATTCCAGGGTCAATCCATGATCTTTCTCTATATCAAATAGTGTTTTAGTAATGTACTGTAAGTGGAGAGAATGACTTTTTATACGCATAATTTGCATATGTAGGTTTATATGTAGGTAAAAGTCATACAATGTATAAATTTATTGTTGTACAAGATTTTAAGGTTGTTTACCATGTATGGGTTTTTGTTGTTTGTTTAACCAAGGAAAGTTCCTCCCTGGCTAATATATACATCTGAATTTTATGTTAATGAACAGAGAAACAAAGTGATCTGGTATATAATGAGTTTAGATAATTATTTTTTCTTGTTCACATTGAGTTGACTGACCTTTGGTTCTCAGTGTTCACTGTTAAAAGCCATTAATTTGAATCAGCTTCTTAAAGTTTTATATTATTAAATATGTATAGCATTATTTGCAAAACTTTTTTCTAGTAATGTAAAAAAATAACAATGAAACACAGTACAGATAAAGTACTGTACTGTACAGTACATGAAAAGAAATGTGACTCTTGAAGCTGGTTGGAAAATGTGGCCTTTTATCTTGTTAAGGAGATTCCAGTTATTATGTGTGCATGGTACCTAAATCAAGTTGTTGTTATATATATACAGTATATATATATATATATATATATATATATACAAGTAAATCACTATAGGTGCGCGTGATCCAGGTATATGCTGATAACCACAAGGAAAAGAAAACACGAAGTTCCCAAGCGCTTTCGTGTAATTCACATCTTCAGGGGTGAGTACAGACTAAGAGAAGTACAAAACAGGGTACAGTATATATATACAGGAGGGTGAGATCAGGGTATATATACCCTGTGCCCTGTTACTCTCTTCTTATATTTTTTTTAAGGGAAATCTATGAAATTAGGTTGATTAACAATTAATCAAAGGGTTTTGTGTGCATGGCATTCTTTTGCATGCCTTCCCAAGTTTAAGTTGTAGAACAAAATGGTAGGGACAGCTGTTTCAAGGCAGGTGATTACTTATGCTGTAACACTGAAACCACATCACCCTCTTTATGGAACTGTGTTTGTAATCAAACTATATAAATGTTTATCCATGAATTTAACTGGAGTCTTCAATTTTATATTTTCGTCCAGTGACCCTTTTTTGACTTACCTCACTAGGGGGAGATGATAGATCGAATAGAGTACCATGTTGAGCATGCAGTGGATTATGTCCAGACTGCTACCATTGATACAAAAAAAGCAGTGAAATATCAAAGTAGAGCGCGGCGGGTAAGTTTTTTCTTTATTTTGTTTTATAATTTTTTCGTCGGGAGCACAGGAAGAAGAGCAACGGTGTCGTAGGTTGGTGTATGTGCGCTGCCAGGAGTCTGCGCTTGGGTTATAGGTAGACTTGTACATAGTTTACCCTGTGTATGATGGCATGACAGGAGAGTAGTTCACCACCAGGGTTTTTTATGTGATGTTTTGTTAACTAGATGAATGAACAGATATAGACCGTCTATGACTTACTAATCGTCAATGTGGTTACTAATTTTGACCCAATGAAGAGATGAGAGACTGAAAAATCTCCGAGGATCAAAATGGTTTCTCACATTTTATTAGGTGCTTTTAGATAAGACAGTTTGATTTTCAAGTCTTGAAAAGACAATATGATTCAAGAAGCTGTCTGCAGTATATTTTTTTCTGCTGTTCAAATAGTGGTTTTTTATTGTTTTGAATGCCAATTTTGTGCATTTCATGTCCTTACCTATAACCCAATGTAGGCCTTGCACATCACACACGAAAGTATGTACACAACAGTAGCCACAGAAAGTTTATATCTGTATTGGTGTCTAGTAGCCACCACCATAAGGATTTTTTTTTTCACAAGCTGTGATTGTTGCTGAATGTGTCATCATTAATTGTTTTTTGTGTCTCTTTGCCTCTCTCCTCTATGCCTGCTTCCCTCACCAACCCACGATTGATCGATCAACCACCAACCACTAGGGGGAGATGATTGATAGGATTGAATATCACGTAGATCAGTCCGTCGAATATGTCGGCAAAGCTATGGAGGACACTAAAAAGGCACTTAAGTATCAAAGCAAAGCACGTAAGGTGAGTAACCTGCTGAATTTTCACTTTTTTATATCATCATTGCAGCTAGATGCTAATGTATTTTTTCTTTCTCTTTTTTCACCCTTATTTCCTACATATATATTTGACCCATCCTTATTATCCCTCATGCAATATTTCTTACTGATAATCTGCATGGCTCCTCTCTGCATGTAATCCTCTTGCAACACAAATATCCATGGGATGTCTCTCTTACTTTCTGATCTTTTTTATGATGGGCTTGGTAACTTGTCTTATATATATGTTCTGCTTTCACTTGATGTTATGCACGTTCACTGCACTCTTGCATCTGGCATGGACCAACTGATACTTCATTATGCTCTGTATACATTTAACCCCTCTATGTTGACTGTATGTAATGATTTCTATGATTAATTAATTGTGATTATGTTTCCTGTTACTAATGCCTTATTAATATTCTGCAACTGTTTCCCCTCTGATGTTTATTCATCTTGCAACTTTTAAAACCAAACACCTTTAACAATTGAAACTATTAAATGATCTTTACCACTGAACAACAACAATGTGTGATGACTGTCTCCCGGTGCTTGTTTCTCTGTTACCTGGGTATTAATGGCTTCCAAACACATGACTGCCGCCTCTCCCCTATATAACCTCTTGTTATCTCCTACAAACACTTGACTGCCGTGTTTCTCCCTGTATATCCTCTTGGTACCTCTTACAAAATGATTTCTTTGGTACCTCCATCCTGTTTTTCAATGATTTGTTCTGGTAATAATATTCTGTTTCCCCTGTCCGTTCCACAATCTTTGTGTGATCCCTCCATGGATTTTTTATTGTCCACTACTTGTATCCCTCATCAACCTATTTCCTTATTCCTGCAAATAACATCTGTCCATCGTGGTCAACATTTTGTAAAGTCCTCTTTTAACATGTCTTGGGTTTATTTGGTTCTTATTCTACACTGCCAACTGTCTCCTCAACCTTGCCTTGTTTCCTCAACCTTTTGTTATCTTTGTGTTCTGCCTCTCTGTTGTCTTGACTCCCTACCCAACCTGTCCCAACCTTCATATCCTGTGATCCTTAATCCTATCCTGCATCCTGCACAATCCTCACCCCCAAACATCCCGTCCCCTGGCCACAACTACAGGGTGAACTGATGAATAGGATTGAGAATCACGTACAGGAAGCACAGGACTATGTCGACACTGCCAAACAGGATACTAAGAAAGCCATCAGATACGAAAGCAAAGCACGGCGGGTAAGTAGCAAAACAGAAGTAATGATAACATGGGTGTGGACAGCTGCTGTGGCTGGGTTGCTTGGTGATTGTTATCGCTTGATCTCTTCGTTTTCTCATTTCATTTGGGTGTCTTAAAAATTGGTGTTGTTCTTCTGTTCATATCATTCTATATTTTCTGAGGGCCCCCTTTAGTTATAGATGTGACTTGATCAGTGATTGTGGTATGGGAAATAATTCGGTATATCCGGTGTTCATAAAGCTGATCATGTATGGATTTGGACTGATCTTGGCACAAGCTTAGATTTAAGTCAGAGTAGTGTGTCCATTATATTTTTCATTGAAAAACCCCTTTCCTGATATTTTCTGTATAGATGAACAAGACGCATCTTTTTCTAATTTTCTCTTTTTAGTCCCCTCATGGAAAGTGCTTTTTGCTCTTTTTTCCAGTTGATTACTGGTATTGGGTTAATGGAAGTGGTATCGCAAGTACTGAATGGTGTGTGGCCCTCTTGTGAAGCTATGTGGGAGATGGTTGTTGTATAGTTCTGCTTAGCTTTCCAATAGCTATAGTTTTGTCACTGTGGACAGAATGCTGTACATGGCTATTTTATTTTAAGTTACTTATTTTCTTTGATATTATTTTTTGTTTAGATACATTTTTTTTTTTTTTGCCTTTATACAGTTCATAGTTAATAGTGCTGTCATAGCTCTTGTAGTTGATGTTTTCATGAACTTGGTATTAAATCAAGTAACTTACAGTCATCTTACTGACATAAAATTTTTAGAATTTATATATTTATATACAGTATTACATAGATATAAAAGTAAAATTTAAGTAATTTTTGGTTTCTTCTATTATTGAGAGTAAACAGATCCTAGTACTGTATTTGTGAATGTATATTAAAAATCTCTATTTTTTATCGATAGTTATTGTATACGAGTAGCTTTTCTGTTACTTATGATAGTTCATAGAAACTTTTGCATCACACCCATTATTATTTATTTTGTAATTCCCTTTTTTCTTTTCTCTCCACAGAAGAAAATTATGATCATCATATGTATTATAGTTTTGTTGTTAGTTGTTTTTATTATCTTAGGAATAAGTTTTTCATAGAGCAGGTAGTTTGGTAGTGGGTGTTGAGAGACTGTCCAGGTAGCACTGGCCATTTAGGTACTTTTCCATGGTTGTACTGTGCTCATTGGGGGAACTAGTGTTTTGGCTTTTGTTTACTTCAGGAGACTTCTTGTTCAGAACCTTGTTTAGAGTGTTTTGATTTCAATCAAAAGTCATAATAAGGATTAGAATTTTGTAAAATTGTAAATTTAGGATTTTAAAGTCTCAGGAGATTAGAGGTGATTAGACTATCCTTATAATTTGCAAGACTTTGAAAAAGAAGCAAAGAACTTTTAAACAAGTACAGTATCATCATTATCACCATATCATTCACAATTTTGTTCACCGATGGAGTAACTTGGTTGTTCTGCATATCAGGTTTAATTTTATACAGTATGTAGGAATAAACATTAGTAAAATTGTGTGCCTAGATAAATGCATAAATTATAAAAGCAATATATTTGATGTGAACCATATGGGTTCAGGCTGCCCAGTAATTAAGAGTAGTTTCACAACCTGATGCTTTCCTAGCGATAGGTGGCACATGTAGCAGATAAAGGCCTCTTGCCGTAAGCTAATGCTATTAAATATATAAATTGTCAGTCAGAAGAATTCATCAAATATTTTTTTTCTGTATACACTGGTATTGGCAAATTAGAAACTATTTTCTTTAAGTGTTTGCAAGTACTATTTGAATGGAAGTATGCAGTCATTATATGTAAAATAACCATGGTGTTAAGATGTTTGTATGGAAGTTGCTACAGAACATACAATATGTGCCAAATAAAAGTCATAATTTTTAGACTTTGGTGATTCTTCACTGTTCAGCAATTTTGAGGTGGTAACTACTGATGAGGGCCAGTATGCAAGACAAATTTGGCTGGTCTTCGTTATGAAAAGTTGGTATGAGTGTTGTCTAGTCCACTTAGAGGGTTATCAACTTGGTTGCTGGATTTCACAATTCAGTAATGGATTGGGTGTTTAAATACCTGACTGCAAGTAGTCTTTTTCGATGCCCATATTGGGAGGTCGTTGTGAAGGACTCAGAATATCCAATGTGCTGTTTAGCTGCACACTTTGCTTTAGTCATCAATTCCATCATGACGGGTAAACTGAAGTGTTTCATGCAATTAGCATCAAGACTTCCAAGTCTTTCATTTTTGTCATCCTATTTTATGGTATTTAATTGATTAATGTAAAAAAAGATATTTTATCCTGTGTGGATTCCATTATGTCATATATACACTACTTTAAACTAAAACAAAATATAATCCATATAAAGCTATATCCTACTACTGTATGTTACCAGTTTAAGTGAAAGCTAAAAGTACAGTTCAAACATTGTAGCATTTAATAACATCACTGAAGTATGTGCATTTTGATAGAATGAAACTAATATGATCTACTGTTATACAGTATTTAAAAATAAATATTACTACGTACAGTAATGTATATTCATGATGTGATAGACACAAAGTACTGGTAAGAGATTTTAATTAGGTCAGTTTGTATCACCTCATGCTTTTGTTATTGTTTCACTATTTATTGTTATTTTATATTATTTTTATTATTATTGTTATTTTATTTAAATATTAAAAAATCCACACAGGATCCTAATATGTTTATATGTATAGGCTAACTGGAGTTGTCACATCATAAGTTATCCTAACCAACCAAGGTACTAACTGGTACTAACATTAACATATCCAAATACAGTATAACACTAAGTTCCCATTTAAGTAGACAAGCATACTGTGACTGTATAATATGACACTTTTGGCACTGTATTATTTAAAAAAAAAATTTGACACTTGGGATTCATCGTTTATGTTTAAGGCATCGTACTTTTCTTACACCAACGCAACAACCTCAGAGTGATTGTTCGTCTGAGTTTTTGCGTGAATTTTTATTTAACAGCAATATCCTGCTGATGTTTTGATTTGGGTTTATAGAAAGCATGATGAACTTTAAAAGTATCAAGGTCACAGTATTATTAGTAAGTTCTAATAACAATGAAATTGTCTAATGTACAGTATAAGGGACTGATGATGGTTGGGGGCACGAGATGTATACTACAAAATGTGACCGGTGATAGGAAATGCTTTGGCTTGGATGATTGCACGATATTATGAATTGGGCCTCTATACATGCTTTTTACATTGGTGATGGTCTGCTTAATGTAAATTCTAAATTTGCAGTTTTGTTGTCTATTTGCACCATTAAGTAACCATATGCATGTCATCTTAAAACATAAAATTATGTTTCATATTGTTCAAGGGTTTGAAAATTACACAATGTAGTGAAGCTCACTAATCATTGCAAAACTATAAATGAATTGGCAATAGAAGTGTCTTTGCACATACAGTACCATATATAATTGAGATCTCTTTTATGGCAGAAGAAATTTTTTTCATTAAATAGTCATCCAATTCATATATAGTACTGCTTTATAATTACTAGAAATATACTGTGATGCCAATTTAATTTATGCTTCTAATAAGATTTTATTATAAGAGTTTTGTGTCTTTCGTGTTATTGTTGAGTTCTGCAAAAAATTTATAGAATATTAATTGGATTGGAATATGATTTTAAGTCACACATTGCATTTGCATGCATTTATTTTAAATTTGCACGGAGTACATGTCGGTTCATGTAAAATTATACTACAGTATATATATCTGTAATTTTTATGCATTTTTCCTATATTTTCAGCTGCATGACAGCATTGAGCACATTGCAAATATATATAATTAACAAATGCAGTACTGTGCATTATTTTCACTGAAAACTTATTTAAGATGCTCATTTTAAAATTATTTTATACTTTTTGTGTTATTATAACATTTTCAATATTCTTTTAAAGTTTAATATTGTTAATTTCATATTTTCATTTGTGCACAATTAATAAGTAGTGCAGTACATTGCATGATATTTGAATAATTTACAGTGCAGATGTTTTTAATTACCAAAATGTTCTCTGCAGTAGAATAAGCTTGCTGATATTCCAGTCATATTGTATTTATAGTCTTTTAGTTATTATTCATAATTTTTACAGGACATTATTTATATCTTTGCTCACATTATTCCTCTTGCAGAAAAGGTTGATATGCATGTTCATTGGCGTTGGCATCTTGTTAATCTTAACAGTTGTTCTGGCTGTCTACTTTTCAAGTTCCCCATCTAAGCCCACTCATACAGAAGGCACCCCACCATCATAGTAATTAGCAGCAAGCAATGGTTTTATTTTCAAGTAGAAATTCAATTTATTTTCCATCTGTAGAAGTCATTAAATACCTGGATTACTTGGTAAAGCTCCAGAGAAAACATTATTTAGTTTGCAATAAGAAGTTCGTTCCTAATTTATTACTGAAATATTAGACCTGAATGTCGATCATTCAACAAAGAAAATATTTTTCAATGTTTAAATAAAATGTATATGATGTATAAATGTGTAATATATATAATGATGAAAATATGAGGATAGTTAGGATTTTGTCTGTCTGTTTGAGAAAGTAATCTTTTTAATTAGATCCCCCCAGAATTTTATATTTTAACAAAGTGGTTTCAGTATGTATTTCAAGTGTGTTTGTCTTAAATGTTATCTCTATGAATAATAACCAAAGATATTAGTGGTAAATCTGTTAAGAAATCTTATTTATTGTGTAGTGCCTCGCCTTTGTACAGAAGTGCCAATGTAAATTATAGTTAGATATGCAATTAGTGCATTAGAATATAATTTTTAATTAAAAAGATTAGGGTGGGGACCATAGCTGAGCTGGTAATAATCTTGACTCAACCCATAAGAAGGGAGTTGGATAGGAGGACCAGCTTGGGTCAGAGAAATATCTCTGTGACGAGTTAATCACTTAGTCACACAAACTCCCCAGACTAGTTAACCCTTCCTACTTGAAGGCTACCACCTTACAAAGTTGCATAAAGGAAGATTAGGATCTTCACCCATCTTTTTTTTCTCATTGTGAGTGACAACTCCAGTTTGATCAGTTAATTATTAATTGTTTGAGTATTCAAGTTTTAAGACTTTGTGTTTAATATTATAAGGAGAAACGTGTATGCATGTTGTTAAATATTTTTATTATATTAGGACAGTTATCATTCCTAACAATTAGTTTTTTATGTTTTAAAATGAAGTGTTTGGTTTTGTTAAGAAGTGATCACAAAGATTTCTGCATTTGTAAAGGATAACTACTATTCTTAAAATGCAAAAATTATTTATCCTTCATTATAGATGAAATTGTATGGGAGTAATGTGTCATGCTTCATAGTGCCTCAGTAATACCATTCTTTACACTTTATCCAACTTAATTTTAGCATGGAATTTTTACAACTTTTCAAGACTCCTCTAATCTTTCAACACACACACACACATATATACCTGTAATATATATGTATATGTATATATATATATATATATATATCTATATATATATATATATATATATATATATATATATATATATATATATATATATATATATATATATATATATATATATATATATATATATATATATATATAAAATAATAGTAGTAGTAGTAGTAGTACATTGTTTTACCAGACTTTGTTCTTCCAAAATAAACAAGTTGGGAGCAGTGAAGGAGAAAGGGAGGGCAGCTGTCACCATCTTCCTCCCTCACTTCTTTTAACCTCACAGACTTATATCACTAATTGTGATGACAATATTTAATTGATATATTTCACAGAATAAAATAAAGTGTTGCAGTGACTTGCTGAATGTACTCGAGTTGAACCTTATTTGTGACATTAAGGATATATAATACAGCTCACTAACCTGACTACCTTTGATTGTACTCAATACACAGGTGTACAGCTGACCACAGTGTAAATCTAGTACATCTGCCTCAAACAAAAATAATAATTTCCACATCATAGTGATGTTTTTGGTTCAACACAAACAAGCTAGAACATTATACAGTATTAACACAAGTAATCACCATAGGTATGTACGTATACTAATATCCTCCTCAGGAAAAATTAATTAAATTGTTTTTTTATATACTGTATTAATAGTTTTGTTAAATACAACCCCATGAGATGAGATATCATTATTATATATATATATATAT
The DNA here is from genome assembly GCF_018991925.1 of Homarus americanus. Taxonomy (NCBI): domain Eukaryota; kingdom Metazoa; phylum Arthropoda; class Malacostraca; order Decapoda; family Nephropidae; genus Homarus; species Homarus americanus. The sequence goes on from NW_024750852.1 coordinate 5,863,403, forward strand.
ATATATATATATATATATATATATATATATATATATATATATATATATATATATATATATATATATATATATATATATATATATATATTTATTTATATATATATTATTTGGTAACCTGACCATTTCACCTCATGAAATACACATAAGGTGTACACTCACTACAAAATGTATCTGCAAAATTTTATACTGGACAATATGACACAATGGACGAAGGATTTTAACAATCCTACCGATACAACAGGAGTCGCAGTATTCATGTTGACATCCATCGGACCCCACCTTGCAGATACTTTCTGTAGTGAGTGTACAACCTCAGTCTAGGGCTTATGCAATGTTCACTTAATAATATCCTCTCCAGCCCATTTTTGTGTAAAATTTGATGACAAAATTGTATACCTGTACTGTATATGGTTTACTTTATATAAAAAAAAACCCCACCTGAAATAATTAATCTATACAGGAGTTGGTAACCAAACTTCTGAATGCCCTAGACATATGTACAGCCCCACCACTGACCTTACATATGTTTACATCATTTCCATTATTCTGGCATAACTCTTGTTAAAATATAATTTCTAAAGAACCCCATAAACCCTGACAACATTCTGGATGTGAAGGTGTCTGGTAATTTGACGTATTACTCTCTCTCATATATATATATATATATATATATATATATATATATATATATATATATATATATATATATATATATATATATATATATATATATATATATATATATATATATATATATATATATACATATATATACATATATATACATACATATACATATACATATATATACATATACACACAGCTCCTCCCCGACTTACAACCTGCCTCAGTCGTACCAAAAAAATTTCAAATTACGTATTTTCAAGTCCCAACGTCAGTACACAGACAAATTTCCATTGGCAATTCACATTAAAATGGCTGGCAGGCTTAAAAGTGGGAGTTTTGTGGTGCCGAAACAAAAAAGTGACACCCATTTTAGTTTTTCTATGTATTATTTAAGCATTTTCGACTTACGACCTGGATTTGGGTCCCTAATCCCGTCGTAAGTCGGGGAGGAGCTGTATATATATATATATATATATATATATATATATATATATATATATATATATATATATATATATATATATATATATATATATATATATATATATATATATATATATATATATATATATATATATATATATATATATATATATATATATATATATATATATATATATATATATATATATATATATATATATATCTCTCTCTCTCCTTTAGCCAGAAGAATTGGTGCAGAACATTTCCGGGAATGGGAGATTTTCGGGTAACGAAATGACTCTTAAATCCCTCATCCCCACAATTTTCTGGGTAACAGAAAAATGTTCTCGGAAGTTTTAGACATGCATTATTTCATCTTAAAGCCCATTCCCATAATTTTCCAGGTTCCATAAAATTTTTCTCGGAATTTCCGGAAAGTGCACCTAATTTTCGTCTCTCAAACCCGAAAAAACTCCCCCTCACCGGAATTTTCCGGGTACTTGGAAAATTTTGCAGAAAATGTGCCCCTCGGAAAATCTTTCCCAAGGCTGGAATTTTCCAGAAAATTTTGGCTTTGGGAACAATTTTCTGAGAAATTTCAATTTAGGCTATTGGAGAGTTCCGGGTTTGAAGGATTCCGGCTAACGGAGATATTACTGTACACACACACACACACACACACACACACACACACACACACAGTCCCCAGGATATGAAAGAGTTCCGTTCCTGGGGATGTTCTCAAGTCGAAAATGTATGCAAGTCGAAACACGATACAGTGGTCCCTCGGTTAACGAACACAATCCGTTTTAGAAAGTTGCTCGTTAACCGAAAAACTCATTAACCGAAACCATTGTTTCAATGGGTTTTTGGGTAATTGGTTCCAGCTCACCGAAAATTGCCTATATTCAATAAAAAAAAGGTAGAAAAGTACACTTTCTTTGAGGTGTGTATGTGTAGAAGGCTCCTGGATGATGATGATGGGAATTAGAATGGGGGTGGAGGAGAAGGGAGAAGAGAAAGCATTGGGGTGGAAGAGAAGTCACCCCATGGCGCTATTTCACCCATAAAATTTTAGTTCTCTTGGTGTAATTCAAGATTATTTTCTTTAAATCAACACTGCACTGCATTATATATTGTCAATGTGTAAAATAAATTTCAAAATGACCAATAATTTGCTTGCAAACACAGAAAAAAGCATTTAGTTGAAGAGAGTCTCAAGCAAGATGTTACCTCCACTGAAAAGATAGAGAGACTGGCGCCTGTTTGGTGTGTTGACAGGCTGGATGGCGCGCATGAAACTAGTTTCCTTACATTCAATTATGTTCAGTAATTGTTAAAATGACTAAAAAAAAATTAATATTAAACTTTTAAAATTATTGAATAGTATAAACTTCTTGATATTTACTAAAATGGTAAGGAATATAAGCCCTAGAACCGATTACTGTATTGGCGGGCTAATACTACAGCTGGTGGACCGCCAAATGCAAGCGAAAACATGTTGAGGTCGGCTCGTAAGAAACTCGTTAATCGAGGAATTGCTCGTTAACCCAAGTTAAGAATCTTATGGAAGGTAACTCGTTAACCGAAATCTCTTTAACCGAGGTGCTCCTTAACCGAGGGACCACTGTATGTGCATACCGTATTTACAGAACAATGTTTATAATCCCGCTACATCATAGCCAAATTCCTTATATACATCTAATATCATTTATTTGAAGAGAAAATAAGAAATAGTGACAAAATACAGTAAATAAAAGTAAAATTCGGTTATCAGGTAAATAAAATACTGTAAATTTAAAGTTTTAACCTTGTTTGTATCGAAAATTACAGTGGGGTCTCATTTTGTGCAGGTATATCGTATTGGTTTATGTCTGTGCATCAGAAATCTGCACAAATTATGCCCTTTAACATGTGTTAAAATTGCTATACAGTATAGTGTATTGTATTGGACGAGCCATACCTTTACTCTAGAACAACTTTGGGTAACTAACTTAACCTTCCAAAAATGACACAATGTCACATTAACTGCATCTACATTATTAAATAAATATTTTAAGAAACCCCAGGAAGTTAATTATAGTGGAGGTGTAGGGAGCTCTGGGAGACACGAGGCAGAGGGTGAAAGGTAGTCGGATTCAAATCCTTCAAAATCAACTGCCAACAGTTGTAAAGTGACTTCAGCTTCATCACCAATCTCCAGAGTGGCAGGGTCATCATCACTGGATTTTCTGTGAATTGTTGAGGCTTAAAATAGGAGGTGATGAGATCTTGGCAGCGGCATTTAAACTCCTGGTAATGTTGCTTGTAGGGTCTCTTGGTCTGCTCTGGTACCGTCACACCACCAACACTGATTTAGATTGACATTTTATTTTGAAGTCATTTAATACAGGTATCATATTTTGTAATATTTTTTAATGCTGTATGTTATATTTTTTATGATGAAACATACACCATATTAGACTGATCATGAGAATATAATAATGAATAAATAAAAACACTGGTGAATGAGGCAACAGCCAGGCGCATAGACTCAATTTCAAGAAGGAAATGATAAGTGACCATATTACCCCTCCCCCTCCCCCAACAACACCCTGCCTCTACCCCACTCTCCTCCACCTTCCACCTATTGTCTATTCTTTCTGTAATTGTTTTAAGTAAATAAGAACAAGAATAAGAGATAAGGTATGAGAAATCCTGTAAAGAAACAAAAAAGAAAAATAGCGATAGATAAATAGAGTAATTAAAAAATAAATAGAGATAAGAAAGAAACCTTATATCTCTGGGGAAAAGGTTAATTTTTCCGCATTCTCGTGTTATTGACCTGACCTGATACAATATCAGGTCACCCGTTGTATAAACACTTCTCTTATTTGCAGTGAAGATGGGGTGATAGATTAGTGGTCTCATATTACTGATCTGTTGCAATGTCGGGTTATATTTTATCCATTCATGTAAGCGGTAACCTCTCACACGAGACCCACTTAAAATGAAACCCCACTGTACAGGGTTTAGGAAGTGTCATAACTTATGATATACAAATGATACAAGTCCAATTGTCACTGTGATTTATTTATTATTATTATTATTATTTTATTCTCATGTCCTTAACTATGTACTGTTTTGAGCATGAGTGAAATCTTTAGAAGAACTCAGTTTTGAAAAAAAAATAGTAGTAGTATAATAGTACAGACACTCCCCGGGTTACAGAACACTTGGTTTACAGAAATTCAAGGATGCAGAGTACCTCCCATATGTCCCATTTAAAATTTTTTTTGGATTGCGCTAAAGTTTCTGCTATTACGGCTTAACAACACTTTTTGCAGAGGATTATGTGCAAAATCCCCTTGCGAGACATTTATGTGCTCCATGTTCAATGCAGTACAGGGTACAGTACATATTTACCTTAGGGAAGGGTCGTTTTCGGTTTACAGAAAATTTAGCTTACAGATAGGGTCCAGGAATAGAACCTTTCTGTAAACTGGGGAGTGTCTGTAATAGTATGTTGTTTTTTTTTCCTAATAAATTAGTCTTTAATTTTAGAGAATCTTTAAAATGATTGATTTATTATCTGTGGCAAAAATTTTAGGATTCTTACTTTAGGGCCAGATTTTCACAGACATTCACTTTTTAAAATTAATGTTGTATATTCATTGCTGAACTTCATCACATACTGTACAGTACCATTCCTTTTATCTGAACTTATTGGAATTAATGATGGTTCACATACCTGGAAAGCTCAATATCTGGACATGCCTACAAGAACAGCAATAATTTAAGCTACAGTACCATACAAAACCATAAATCAGGGTTGGCAAAAACCATTGGTTTCAAAAATTAAAAACTTTTGGGAAGGGTTTAATGCTGGTTTTAATAAGTTTTAAGTATTTTTACCGATCATTTATACCTTTTCCATCTCAAAAAAATTATTGTGAAAAGGCCAAATTTGAAAAACATAAGGTTTGATCAGTCTCCCAGACTCTTCCTGCATGCTTAAAGGCAAAAACTAATCTTAAGTTCATTTTAAAGCATGAAAAAGCCATAAACAGAAGCAGTCACCAGTTACCATATATTGAACAGTTGCAACTTGGCTCCCTTATAATCAGGATCTGTGTGCAGCCATGTAAGAAAGCTCATTAAATAATTTATATATATATATATATATATATACACTGTATATATATATATACACTATATATATATATATATATATATATATATATATATATATATATATATATATATATATATATATATATATATATATATATATATATATATATATATATATATATATATATATATATATATATATATATATATATATACACTGTATATATATATACTATATATATATATATATATATATATATATATATATTTATGTTTATTTATTTATTTATTTATTTATTTATTTATTTAACAACCACAAGGAGAAAATGCATCCACATTTATTTCATGTTTCACTTTCTTTCCCATTTACTCTTACTGTTGTCCTGCTGTTTAGTAGCCTTCCTCCCACCCCATACACTTGTAATACCTCCCACAATGCTTTTTTGTTCACCCTATCATATGCCTTTTCCAACTCTACTGTAAATCATTAAAATCATCTGTAAGTAATAAAAACCAACCAAAAAGGCAGATTCAAAAATCAAAACAAAATCTTTTTTGTTTAGTTAAATTAAACCATTACTTTAAGTCAGCCATCCCTGTCTTAAATGTACAAATAAAGGCAAATATTAAACCTATGGTACCATATGAACACTTAAAATGTACAAACACAAATATTAAAGATATGCATGTTTGTGAAATACTTATGTCCAGATGCCTAATTATATGTTCTTTCTGCTCTATACTAAGAACAGCTCACTTCCTTTTCACTATTTTGTCACTTGTTATCAGCCATAGTAAGAAATTCATAAACAAATTTTTAAAATACAACATGAAATTAGAGCCAACATCTTCCACCAACCAAGGAGCCCGACTTGCTTGTAACCAAAGTAGTTACAGCACCACTGGTGACAGACGTGCGACGAATGACTTCAGTTATGTTCAGATTGTTGAACTAAATTAGAATTTTTACCAAAGGGGACAATGTTCGAATACCTGGAAGATTCAGATTGTTGGAATTCTGATAAAAGGAATTGCACTGTATATTGTATGTTCAATAGTGTTCTTTGTGGGTGGGATTGTATTAAGTTCTGTATGCTGTTGCCTTTATGCAGTACATCACATTTGTATTTTCCTAATATCCTTTTGGAAACTAGACTTATTTTGCCACAGATAATCACTCCTCCATTTTATGGTATGGTACTTAGAATAGACGATACAGTGTTGGTACTGTATAGTGATAGAGTGTCTTGGTATTAACTGTCATTCATGCTTTAACTGATGACAACATGTAGAGTGGGAACATTTTGTGTGTGTGTGTGCGTGCGTGGGTGGTCCTTTTAAGATATTCAACCTTATAGTGTATTATTGACTGTTGAGGAGTAATGCTTCACAATATTTTTAATTCCCAGTTTTGATGTTTAATTTGAGATGCAGTTGAGGATTTTTGGAAATGAGAGTGTAGTGGTTAGTTTTATATACTGTATAGTATATATAATTTTTTTTTTCCCCCTCTAAGATCTTCCAAAGTTTCATGTAGAGGGTAAAACATAAGTTATTTTAATACAATTAATGTTATATTTCGTGAAACTCCAGTAGTAATGAATTGCTCCAACTTTTTTATTTCATAAGTAGTAAAATAGACCTGTAGTATTGTCAGCATTTCATTTTTGCATATGTCACCATATCAGCCTTCATAATCAAATTTGATATATATCATTACATTATAGTAGTGAGAAGCTTAAAAGTCCAAATTTATTTCCATATCGAAAGTTTTTGAGCTACCGATGTCATGTAAATAATAGGTCAATTAGTATTGAGTAGTGGCAGGGGAGTGTTCAGCCCACTTAGTGTGTGAATGTTTGGTAAGCATAAGTTACCCCAAGTACCATAAATAGATTGTAGGATAGATATGGATCAGATATACTTGCTGCCATACCATCACCAAAAGATGTAATGGCAATAAAGAAAGTCAAATAAGGTAGGAGCCATGGCAGGGACTTACTTGTTCGCATGCTTGAAGAAGGTTAACAGAGCTGATGACTTCCTGCAAAAAGACACCTAATACGAACTAGTGAGTAATCAGTACTGTACCCTGCAAGTTAAGTGGCCACAGCATTACTACCAAATATAAATCTTGTGAAATGAATGTAGTGCTCACTTAGAAATTTTTTAGAAATTGTACATTAGATTGTCTATTGTAAGTAGCAAAATGTATTGTATGTGATACACCTGTGAAAAAATAGATATCCTTTCGGCATGCAAAGTCTAGAAAAATACTGAACACAGTTGTATGTGTGCATGTTTAATAGATGATTCACAAGAGAAGGCGTTTTGTAAAGGAAAGTTTACCCAAGACCACAAATATACCTAAATTTTCCCTGCTGTAGAAGAAAACTTTTTGTGAATACTGTATAAAAATCTACCTTGATTTTCCAAAGTGCCTCAAGTTCTTTATGCTGTAAACAAATAAATAATGAGGGAACTGTTTAAGACTTCTTAAAAGTCTGAAATCATGACAGTTTAAGTATTTAAGTATATAATAATTGCTGTCAGAAAATATATGGTGAGAGTGTATACTCTTTATGCCTGTTCATAGATCAGATATGATGGGTGATATAACTGCTGTACCTAGAGACTAGTCAGTATGCTCTCTATTTGTGGATACTGTACTTGTACGTAATGAGTTGCAATAATAGTGGTATTCAGAATAATAAAGACAATTTTGAGTTATCAGAAGTAAATGCATAAATAAGATTACATTAATGGGGCTATTTTGATTAAAGCAGTAGCACATCATCACTTACCCTCTACCCTGTGGGTTATTGGCTACTGTATTGAACTTAACTTGCATCTTTCAACCAAATGATGCAGGTCATGAAATTGAAAATTATGGTAAAGAAGGGGATTAGAATACACATATAATATGATGTATACAAAAGCAAATGGTCTCTTAATTTTTTAATTATACAATCAAGCTAGATAATCACAGCAGTGCAGTAAAGATTATTATTTTTTTTTTTTATGCGGGGTGGGGTGATCCCTAAAAAGATTATGTAGTATTATGGGATTTCACAGTGAAATATTTATTGGCCTGATTCTCCTGTGGATTATCTGTTAATAATGAGTTCATTACAATAGTAGAGCAAAATTCTAACTGTATCACACAATCATGGCACACTGAAGTACTGGTAGGTTGTTGGTAGTGTACAGGTATTTCAATTTTGTTTTAACATTTTTAAGATTTAATTGACAGAATGCTTAATACCCGTTAGTTCTCATTTATTTGTACTTATTTTTATTAATTGTGTGATGAAAGTTTTGTATCTTACATTAAGTATTCTGCCAGTTTAGATTTGCTCTATGAAATATTTGAATAACTTGTTACAGATTTTTGAGACTACCGGTACTTGATAATGAAATTGATCTTCCATGCTTTAGTGTTCTTGTAAGCCTGTTTATTTTCAAAAGTACCAGAAAATAGTTATAGTATAATGCTGTGGCCATGGTGTAGAAACAGTGCTTACCATAATGTGTATAGCTAATTTATAAAGTGAATGTTTGTAAACTTCTGTTAGAGAATGAAGTGTTGCGTGTGGAACATTGATGAAATAAACAGGATTATCATTGAGCATGCTCTTATTTTCTTTTGGAGATTTGTTTGTTTTAATATTCATTACAGGTCTCTTAGATTTCATTTCCTCTTTTGTTATATATTTTTTAAGGTTCAATTCATAGTTTGTGTGATATTTTATTTGTCATATTCATTTACTTTCATTTGTATTAATTTGAGGTGTAGATAATTTTTTTCTCAAAAATCAAACTGAGCCAATGTTCTACTTCCAAAAATAATGGGAAGAGCTTAAGAAGAGTGTAAAAAACAGGGAGTAAGGATTTTTATTTGATTATATATATATATATATATATATATATATATATATATATATATATATATATATATATATATATATATATATATATATATATATATATATATATATATATATATATATATATATATATATATATATATATATATATATATATATATATATATATATATATATATATACGACAAGTACAGACTAGTCTGTACTCACCAATTATATATATATATACTATATATATATATATATATATATATATATATATATATATATATATATATATATATATATATATATATATATATATATATATATATATATATATATATATATATATATATATATATATATTCAGTATTTGAGAAAATAGCTAATCTTGCCACTCAGTTTAGATACCTGTACTGGGAAAATAAAATAGGATGTACAGTATAGGGATCTTGAACACTCGCAAAATGGGATGTCATGATTACTGTGGTTTGGATGGGTTTGTCCAAAAAAAAAAAAAAGATACAAAAATACATACTCTCAAGAATCTACCTCCAGAGATCATCACTCAAAATTGATGTAATATTCAGGCACTAGCAAGAGGTAAGTGACTAATCTACATTGTTGAGCCGTCGCACCTACCTCTCAGGGAGCATAATGAAGTACAATTGTTTACTATTTGCTTAATTCAAGGTTGGGTTCTCTCTCTCAATCTGCAATGTTAAGTAAATCATGGGACCGATGGTCTTCTTTCTTGGTCTACCTAGAAAAAATTATATTTTGTAGTAAATAATCTATAATCTTTTTTGGTTTGTATCTTTGGAATGCTTAATTAATGTTCAAATTTATATTTAAATGCCCATATGAGAAGAACTCAACCTCATAGCCATAGACCACATATTTGTCAAAAGATACAGTTTTAATACCACATTGTAAGTTCTCATAATGATGACAAAGTGGTTATGGGGTGACCAAGTCTCCTGTGCATAATATATATGGTGCATGTACATTCATTGTTTCCCTGCATGAAAAGTATATTGTGATTATCATACTTCAGTCTGTATAACCATGACCTTCTTAGTCAATAATCATAAATATACTGTATACTCCAATTCAATATATATTTTAAAGGATTCCAGTATTAATCATTGCAGCATTAAATTAAACTCTAGTGATGATAAGTAAGTTAATACAAAACATACATAGCAATGCAAAACTAACAACAACAAAAAGTTGACTTTTGTCTGTATTCATTGATAATTAAGTGTTGAGAAATGACTTGTAATGTACTAAGACCATATAATTGTAGGATTTTTTATGTAATTAGAATAAAGTCAAGAGTGCTGTTATTTTAGAAAGCGGCTTCATTCTGTGAAGAAAAACTAGTGTGTTAAGACGAACAGACAACTAGTCTGAACACTACGATTCATGAAGACAGGCGTATATTTATAAGAAACCAGTCTGGGACACTGGGACCTCGCTTCCCTCTGTACTAATATGTGTTTTGCCCCCACGCATCTGCAGAAGAAGATAATGATCATGGTGTGTGTGTCGGTTCTGTTAGTTGTCCTGAGTATCTCCGGCGCCAAATACTTGAAACTAATCTAACCTTCTACTGCTTCGTTGTAACTAAATTAATAACTCTACTACCTTCTACTGGTAATGAGCCTCCAGTGAGTATGTCTTTAACCTCTCTCTGCAGGGAATGAAAACTTGAGTGGTTTTGTAAAGTGCCCTGCAGTTTCCAGCCATCCAGCATGTGGAAGGTTCCTTACTTCTCTCTTCTAGTTCTCTTTCTAGGGACATTATTTTTAAACACCACTTACAGTCTGAGTGCTTCTTCAACAGTTAGTTTGCAAATTCAGTTCTTTTTGTGCTGTAATCAAAATTTTTATGATTAGTTTGAGTAAGAACCAACTTGTCAAGTGGTGTTTACTCTTTCCTTAATATTCCTGCAAGAATCTTCACAGGAACCACTGGGTTATTCCCAGATTCATCGTGTTATTTTCACTTGTCAATATGTAATCACATTTCAAAATTATGATATCCTATTATGACAGGATGACCTTTTTTGGCAATCATCATTTAAAAAATTGCAATTCCATTAATTTAATGCTGCTCAATTTTAATTATATCCTTCCCAGATAATCCATGTTTACAGAACTGCTAATGAAGATTGTTCCACGCTTCGCCGATAGATTTTCTTCCTTTGTTTCACTCTTCATGGCATGGTACAAACTTCACATTTCTAGTTTTCAGCCTGGCCTTTTCTGTCTTTATCCTTCCACCCACCTAGAATGCCTTTGATGTGGCAAAAAAAAATTGAAGAAAGAAATTGGGAATTGGTTGATGGGCCAAGTTAGAATTTATGTCTTGAGTTTTAATGACACAGTTGTCAGTTAGTTTCCTATCATAGTAACAATTTAGTAATAGTTAACTCAGGCATGATTCTGCTTGGCACATAATGTATTCTTTTTTTCTCTCTTGCATTTTTTGGTCCACAGCTAGTAACCCCACGACAAACACTGTTATTGCAGCAGGTGCATGGGTTCCATTGTCCCAGTCTAAGGTAGCCAATAGTAGCTACATTCTGTTTAACCAGGCCTCAGTAGAGGAGTGGTGACTTTCTAACCTTCATTAAGGTTTGTTCTATTCCTGTACGGACCTTTTTATGATTTTAATGAGCGATGTGCCTATGCACCCCTTGCAGAAGAAGATCATGATCATGCTGTGTGTGGCAATACTATGCGTGGTGCTCGCTTCCACCATAGGAGGCTACTTCGGCCTGTAACTCAACCCTCAGTCATCTTGTAAGTATGGAAAGTCAAGAGAAGTATCACCTGCTTGTGCTGGAAGAGTCACTATTGAGAGTATTACATTAGAGCCTGTCTAACAGCACCTTTATTTTTTTTTAGTAGTATTTGATTTTGGTGCAGTAGAGATAAATTTTGATAACCAAATTATATGCATTAATTTGAGTGTTCATCTTTTTACAGTACGTACATTACAAAAGGGGTCTAATGTATGTCCCAAAACTCTTCTGGTGCTAGCATGATGAGTCAGTGTTTTGTGATAGTGGTAGTAATTGGTTATGTCCATGTATTTTGTTTTAAATTAATAGTTTCATGAACTAATCACTATTACTTAAAAAATATAAAAAGTACCCCATTGCAAACTTTTTGATATCTACTTTGTCCCTTGTAAAGTTCAAATACAAACACCAGTTTTGTATTATGTCAAGTCAGTTGTCGTACAGTGGCTGGACATTCTTAAGTCACAATATTCACCATTATTCAAGGTAAGTTTGACCTTTTTTTTTTTTTTTTTCTTGAATATAATGCACCTCTTTTAGTGTTTCTGTTAAGTCTGGTTTAGCAAACAGTCTGTACTTAAGGAAATCATGACACCCATGTTTTTATTATATTTGAAAAAATGTTGTGCTGTGCACTGCATTGTAACTCAATATTGAAATTGGATGTCCTGTTTTCTTATAGTATTTTAATATACAGGGGTACTGTAATTCTTTTTACTTTAAGATTATTCATTTGTGCTGTATATTGTTTTAGGCAGATTCTCTGTCTTTAACTAAAATATATGAAAGTATAAATCAGGTTTAGTTGTGTTTTGTAAAATATATTTGCTTTTTAATTTGTATTTGGTGTCTAGTATCTAGTGTCTTTCACTAATTATAAAATTTTTATATTTAACCCTTAAGTCCCAGATTAGGGTGCTGCTGGCAGTAAACCCCCGATGAATCGAGAAAAAAAAATCAACTTTTCACAAAAAAAAAAAAGGTTGATACAGTAAAGTCTGCATTTACGCAGTCAATTGAACCCGTGGAGGTCCGTATAAAACGAGAAACGCGTAAACGAAATAACAGAACATATAGGATTAATTGAAATAGAGACTGGGTCGACCCCCAAACTACACTTTTTCCGACACAATACGTACGTTGTAGTAAAAATAACATATTAATTTTATGACGGTATGCACACATAATTAATATTTAAGAGAAATATCAATAATATTACGTTTTTTAACACTTACGTTAGTAGGAAAGATGGCTGGGCACACGGGGATGGGGGGTTGGTTCCGAGGCAGAGGGCAGATTATTGGCCCTCACCTGTATCACTTGTATCAATTGTATCACTATCCACCACAGAGGCTTGCAGGGCCTCTTTGTCAAACCCCTCAAAGTCCATATCCTCACTATCACTGACTTGGGTCGGCTGTGGCGGGTGAAGAACTCTGTAATGTTTTGATGACTGGGCGACCTCGTGTGCACCCTGCCTGTGCAGCTTCCCGCGTAAATGATGAAATTTACCGCGTAATTAAAACATTTCATTATGGCAAGGCACCGCGTAAACAAAATCCGCGTAAATCTAGACTGTACTGTAATTACAAAATAAAATGGCTGGAAAATAGGCGGACGTTCTGGACCGTCACCCGGGGCTTAAGGGTTAATGATATCACATATGTGGGTACCCTTGTTTTTTTTCAGGCAATATCTCAGTAGTGTCTCAGCCATTTATTGAAAGTTTCTAACACTACTAACTAGTACAATAGTGCTTTTGGATTCTTTTCCTTGGTTCTCAGGTCCTAAGATTTTTTTTTTTTTTTTTATAGGTTCTTTTCAGGGATATATTGGAATATTTCAGGGCTATATATATTTGTGGTAGTTCTAATGGGGGGACTGGTAGCAGGTTACATCCTTAAGCAGACTTGCTGTAGAGTTCATAGTGACAAAAACAGAGCTGTCAGCCTTTCTGTTCACCTGTTTTCCTTCTTACTACTTGACTGTTAAAGGTGCAGCAGCCAAATGAAGACAAAGCTTACCACCTGTTCTAAGGCGGTCCGACTAATTACCCAAATGTACATGCACGCGATCTATTAACTCAGATTAAAGTAAGTTTTCCAATTTTTTGTGACTTTCTGACAC